>NW_006921897.1:4031108-4039943 GCF_000298275.1 Orycteropus afer afer | reverse complement strand
GAGGGGTCGCTATGAGTCGGGGCCGACTCGACGGCACATAACAACAACAACAATATATATATATATATAGGAGCTCTGGTAGCATAGCGGCTAAGGCACTTGAATGCTAACCAGAAGGCTGGTGGTTCAAACCCAAGGAGGGGTCGCTATGAGTCAGGTCTGACTCGACGGCAAATAACAATATACACACACACACACATACATACACACACACACCCCAAAGAGTATTAGTGGTTAGCAAGAACAGGAGGGAGGAAAGGGGAAGATTGTGTTTGCAAGGCATTGAGTTTATGCTAATGGTGGTGGAATATTGGGGAAAAGGATAGCAACAATGGTGGCACGACATGAAAAATGTCAATGTCCTTGAGCTGTAAATGTGGAAGTTGTTGTTGGCAAATGTCTTATGTATTTTTCACCACAATAAAAGTAGTAAAAAGAAAGAAAGTGGAAAATAGGAGAGTCCTTGGGAACTTTCAGCCACAAAGAGAAGAAACTAGCATGTTTTTCGGTATCTATTCCGTGCCTAGTACTCAACACATTTTAACTTATTTAATCCTCCCACTAGCTCTGGGAGGTAGAGGCTGCTGTTTCCCCCATTTTACAAGGAAGAAACAGACATGAGGTACACTTAGTAACCCGACCAAGATCACACAGCTAGTAAGTGTCAGAGCAGGGCCTAGGAGATCTGGAAGACTCCAAAGCCATTACACCATGCAGCCTCTAGAAAATCTGCTGTCTTTTTCACAACTTACTATATTCTTCCACAAATAGCCCTGCTGCTTGTGGAAGCCATTCTGAAGTTTGAGTTCTGTTCATGTGTCTAGTGTGACTGAACTGAAGTCATCACAAGCTTAGGGCATCTGGGGAAATCTGCCAAGTCTGGGGCCATAGAGTTCTCGGCGGCCCAGGCCATCTGAGCAGGACTGGGTTAGCAATTGTGAGATGGTCTGTCTTCTGGCAGAAGAACAAAAGGGAAGATGAAGTCAAAGGTCGTTCAGAAAATCAAAGGCAGAAACAAGACCAGAGCCCTCAAGGACTAAGCCCTTGCCATTAGATCTCACCCATTCTTCACTTTTTATAGAATCTGCCATTGTCTTAGAAAGGCTACCAGAGGGACCCGGTTGGGTCTGGTCAGGGGGACAAAAGAGAGGCTGAGCCAGAGTGACTGGGACAGCCGTGCTCGAAACCCCAGGGTGGCCAGGGCTGGCAAGAGATTCCACAGGGTGAGTGGCAGCTAAGATGCAAGGGATCCAAGGACAGAAGTCAACAAAGGGGTGGGATAAATACTAACCTCTACAGAGCTCTCTGGTGCTGAAGTGTAGGTGTGTATAGGTGACATAAAGGGAGACAGAGGTGGAGAGAAGGAGAGAGACCGATACAGAGAGATACAGAGGCAGAGAGAGAGAGAGAATATAGCCATGTAGCACTTCTCAGCCCAACCAGAACAG
Source organism: Orycteropus afer afer (assembly GCF_000298275.1). Lineage (NCBI taxonomy): Eukaryota > Metazoa > Chordata > Mammalia > Tubulidentata > Orycteropodidae > Orycteropus > Orycteropus afer. The sequence goes on along the minus strand of NW_006921897.1, from coordinate 4,038,495 downwards.
TACAGTTCACAGGCCCATCCACAGTCGCAGAAATACCATAGTCCTGTCTCTGAGGACTGCTTTCCCATGCAGATGAGTATACTAGAGAGTTCCCAGACCACTCTAATCACTTGAGTAGCCTCTTCAGACCTTCCTTTCACCATTCCTGGCCAGAGAGCCTGAACAGCATTGAGAAGCAGCTTCCAAATTACAGATGGTTGGATAGAACATGAAATTTTGTCTCACCACAAAAATGTCCTTGCTGGGCTCATGTTTACCCAACTATCTAATTTTGCCACCTTCCAAAATAGCAATGCACAACATCTGATGCGTGTGTGTGTGTGCGTGTGTGTGTGTGCATTGGAGTAAGAGACAAGAAGAGGAAGAAGGTTTGAAAAGCCACCCTCCTGATGATTCCTCTGCGTTGTCTGCACAAAGCCCTCACAGCCAGCTCAGAACAGAACACTCCATTCACAGCCCATTTGTTGTCTTCTCTGATCTTAGAAAGTCAGCAGGTATTCCTGAAAACGTCATGCACAGGAGACAGGATGTTGCCAAAGCAGGAAACAGGCAGTGGCATGTGGGACAGCTGGCTAGTGTTAGGACCAGGCCATCTCACAGCTGGGAAGGCAGGGCCTGCCCAACTCCAAAAGCTGTCCTCCACTTGGGCCTTTTCTGATCCCCTTGGCAATTTTGAAAGAAGACCATCTCCTGTGCACTCTTAAGTAGCATATTGTTTTTCAGGTCATATTTTATGTTTTGTTCTTTCAAATTATGTCTCCAGTGATCAGTTGACAATTACACTAAAAGTGGATGATTTTGGTTTCCCAGGTTTAGGTACAAGGCCTTCAACTTCTTCCAAACCTAGGCCTTCAGGATATACATTGTTTCCCCACCACCCACCACCCATCCTGCCCTTAACCATCTGATAAGGTGTTAAGCATTACTTTGCAACTGGTGCAGAGAAAACTTCTACCTGCTTATAGGAGGGAAGTTGGATTTTGCCAATTACAAATAAACAACCCCAGACCCAGAAACAAAATCTCAGAAACAAGCAAAACTCTCTTCTTTGTCAATATATGTTCTCCCCTTCTCTCAAAAAAAAAAAAAAAAAAGACTTGAGCACTTCAACGAGCATTTTTTGGACTCTGCTCCTCTGCTTTCAATTACCTTTAATAATAATGATGCTTGAATGGAAACATAATGGGTTAGCCTGGAACACAGGAGTGGGTGTTTAATTGGCCCTGCCATTTTCAAAATCTGAGATAAAAATAAAGCTGCTTAAGAGGGCCCTCTCCAGCTGGGCACTTTGGAAAGAAGTTCGTGTTATGCTCCTATCTGCCAATCCTTAAATTAGCCCATTCTGAGCCTAGGTAATCAGGATGTTTAGCTTTCTGAACTGATTCGGTTCATAGAGGGTTATTCTTTTAAGCCAACTCTATTTTTTTGTGGTGGTCTGGCAACTCTGAAATGTTTTTCCTCCTAAAAAGGCCTGGCACTTGTTAATGTTTTTCTTTGGCATAAATGTGGCCCAAATATGTTTACAGCTAGCAAGAAAACTTTAGAACAGCAAGTCTCAAAGTATGGATTCCCAAAGTGGGGTTAGAGTGACCCTGGAGATCCCCAAGACCCTTTCCTTCTTTGGTTTTAGAATATATACTTATCTTTCATTAAAAATGTTATTCACATATATAATTAACATTTGTAAATGAATTTATATATATATATATAAATTTCTAATAGGGTACATAGCTACTGCTATGTATTCATATCAACAAAACCTCTTCAGAGGCCTTCAATAGTTTTTTAGTGTAGAGGGTTTCCGAGACAAGAACATATGAGAACCATGGCTTTAGAAGATTCATGAGAAATGCTTAGAAAAATGCCAAAGCACTCATGTGTTGAAGTCCTGTCCTTCAGCAGGGTCCCCTATCCATATGGGTCCCTCGGTGCTTCCTTGGCTCCTGCCCACAATCTTCTGGACACTCTGTTTCTCTCCCTTCTGATAGTTATGCCTGGAACATGGGGACAATTTAAAATAGGCATCAAAGAAACTACGAAAGAAGACGACAAGGAGAAGGAAGAGGAAGAGGACGAGGAGGAAGAAGAAGAAGCACCCAACTTAAAGTAGCCACAGTGTTTCTCCACATAGATCATCTTTTCATAAAGAGGTCTTGTTTTCTCTGAGAAGGGAAGGGACCCTCTTCTATATATAAAGCATTGTGATGAATTGTTTGATTTTGGACTTAGAGTGACCCAGGCTCCACTCCTGGCCCTGCTACTAACTGTGCAACCTTGGAGATCACTCCCCCTCTCTGGACCTCAGCCTCCTCATCTGTGAAATTGGAGGGTTGGAAGACATGACTCCTAGGTCATTGCCCACTGGGAGAATTCTAGCAGCTCTGTAAGATGTTAAGGAAGTAGGTGCTACTTCATTGCTAGGGAGTCTTTGCACACTGCAAAGAGAAAGGGAAATGTGGTAAAAGACAGATACTGTCCAATGGACCATCAAAATCAGGAAACAAAGAGCAACTATTCTAAAATGGTAATTGTGGGATTCCAGGTGACTTCTATGTTTTCTACATTGTCTGAGGTATTGGCTCTCCACAGAGTGGTTTCTAGGTACTCCTTCCCATACCTATTCAAACTAGCTCCTGAACCCAATATAAGTACCTATTTTTAGATTCTGTACACATTTCGAAAGAACTTGGTTGGAGCTACGGTTAAAGCATTGGTCTGCTAACCAAAAGGTTGGCAGTTTGAACCCACCAGCTGCTCTGCCAGGAGAAAAGTAAGGGAATCTGCTTCCCTAAAGATTTACATCCTTGGAAACTCTATGGGGAAAGTTCTACTTGGTCCTAGAGGGTCACTATGAGTGGGAACCAACTCGATGGCAGTGGGTTTTGATTTGAACACACCTTGGGTTGGCTTGTGGTCTATAAGAAGATGTCAAAACAGCAAGTCGCAGTGCCCTCACTGCAGGCCAGGCCCTGTGCTGAGTTGGGAGCAACGGGAATGAGAGACCGGCAGGTTTCCTGAGGCTTAAAGAATTGAGCTGTTCCTTTCAGAATGCTCTGGTACAACTTGTCCAGGTGCCAATGCATAATTGCTAAATGATCATCTCTCTATCGCTCTAGGACCAGGGCATCCACCTTTGCAAAAATGGGATGGTTTCCCATTTCTGAATCTTGTCCATTTCCCCCCAATCTGCTTCTCTCTGTGTCAGGCTTTCTTGCCTCTTTCTTTTCCAGCCCCAGTGAAGCAAAGAACAGCCAAAGGAATGCTCTCTCATCTGGCCTATCCCCAGTCCCATTCTTGCCCACCCCTCAGGAACTGGAAGACTGAAATAAACTTGAATTTGTGCTGCTCACTTTCCATGAAGTGTTAGGAACAAAAATAAACTGCTGGGGTTGGGATGAGCCAACTTCCAGCATACTGTGAGCTCATTAAGTGTTACATTATAATAATATGTTTGGTGATACAGAAGCTTGATTTATACTCATTAATGTTTTTTTTTTTTTTTTTGCTTTCTTGCTAATCTGCGTAGTTGTATCATGTGGGTTGGGCTACTCCAGTGTTTGGGGAAGTGAGTGAGGGAAGTTAGTGATGGGCTGCTCACATTTCTCCCCACCTAGCACACCACAACGACAATTTACCTGTCAGACTTCCTGACACTAATCTTTGCCTGTGCCTCTTTCTGGTCTGACTTTCTAAATCCTCTTGTAGTTATTTAAATCTTTGGAGGCTGGTTCTTTGGGGAGATTGAGAAATGATGGTCATGGGCAATATATTATTCCTGTAGTGGGGAAAAAAAAAAAACAGCCTTTTCAGAGCTTTCTCTCGCTTCCACCAGAGCCTGAACTACATTGTGCTTCTCCCAGGTATTGGCAAATATGTGGGTGGCTGCATGGAGGCGGCTTTATAGAGTGTGGGTAATTGCTTGGTCATGCCTATCAATCAGCAAGGGGTGTTCTTGAATTTCTCTGATTAGCTACAGGCATTTCGGGGGAATTTTTGACTTGTGACCAAATTTTCAAGACACATGCTTATTCTAGAAGTTTATCTCCACATCTTGAAAACATACCAATTAGTAAAGGACCTATTTGATGATTTTCATATGCTTAAATTATCTAATAGGCTACAAGGAAAAGCTCAAATCCCTATATCTTAAAAAAAAAAAAAAAAGATTTTGAGCAGGCAAGTTGGATTCAATGCCTTTCACTGAGTGGCCCTGGGCTCACTCTGGGCCACTGACTCCACAGTGTGTCTCTTTCAAATTGCTTTCTTTCTGTCCTGGCCTGCAAACTGTTACATACAGCTATACAGTGGTGATGGAAACAGGCTTCCACAACCAATCCAGTGGGCTTTCATCGAATCCAGACAAGATCGAACGTGAGCTCTTCAAGGACAAAGACTATGCCCCTTCTTAACTCTCTTTCCTTTCTTCACACCACATGCCAAGCTGATGGCCTAGCTCATAAGAGAGGAAAACGTTCAGGACTGGTAGACTGGATTTTCCAGATCCAAATTAGTATACTTGAGTATAAGAGGCTCAACTGTGTAGGTGAGGACAATAAGGTAAACAGTGTAAAATGGGGATCAGCATGTAGTGTGCAAATTCTGAGCACTTGGGGTCACCATATGCTCAGGCCAGTGACCTCCTGCTATTGTGATTGTCTGAGGCAGCTAGTGCTGCCCTAACAGAAATATCACGAGTGGGTTGATTTAAAGAACAAAAATTTATTTCCTCCCAGTTCTGGAGGCTAAAAGTCCAAACCAGAGCTTTGGCAATATTGATTGCTTCTTTGAATATCTCTCCTAGCTTCTGGAAACTGCTAGCAATCCTCGGTGCTCCTTTGCTTGTAGACAATCCACAAGAGACTTCTGTCTTCCCTCTGTGGGTTTCTCTGTGTCCATTCTGCTCCTTTTATAACTCAGAAGTGATTGAGTTCAGGACCCAGTCTACGCTGGCATAACATCATTAGCATAACAAAAGCAGAGCCCTCCTCTTTCCAAACAGGATTATATGCACAGGTACAGGGGCCAGAACTTCACTACACATTTTGGGGGGGACACAATTCAGTCCACAACACTCATGTTCTCTTATCTTGAGAGCTTAAGTGAACTTATCAAAGCAATATTTATCTATAAATTCATGGATTAAGAAGCAGAAGACACTACCCTGTGACTGTCGGGGTCAGCTAGACCCAGATTCAAGTCCTGAATCTGCTGCATTCTAAATGAATAACCCTGGGCAGGTGACATCCTCAAAGCCACTTGGCTGTAAAATGAGGGCCATAACAGTAACTACTTCGGAGAGTTATTGTGAGGATTAAATGGGATGATGTGGATAATGCAGGTGGAGCAGTGCCTGGCACACAGTTAAGGCTAAGTAAGCACATGCTATTGTGCACATTGTTTATTCTTACTATCTTTTTTTTTTTCATTTTGTGTTGCTCAATATTTTGCCCATTGAATCCTTCAGTATTACAACTCGAGGCTTTTTTTTTTTTAAGCGAATGTCCCGTAACCATTCATGTGCTTGCAGTAGAAGGGGTGGCAAAAAGAGTAGAGGAAGCATTGCCAAATCAAAATCCAGCAGACTCCCAGGAGTCAAGGTTCAGGTCAGTGCACAAAAGAGAGTTTTATTTTGTGACTGTGGGTACAGGAGTCTGTGTTTGGTCTCTCTCCATTCTTGCAGGCTGTTCCAGATAGTTCCCATCCAGTGAAATCATTTGGGCGTCTTTGAGTTCAGTCTTGATATGACAAAGTAGAGAAGTGCTGACCCTCACTGACAATTGTGTCACTCTCAATGACACCATTCAAGGAAATAATTTTGAAGCTAGTGGCTTATGTACTGAAAATGCCTGCAAGAAGGAAGAATTTTCAAGGTATAATAATTATTAGTTTAGCCCCAGGACAAACATGTAATTAAATGGCAATTCATTCTACAACTACTAGAAGAAAATATATAACAACAGTTAATGTAATATTGCCATTACATGTAAATGAATACACACATTTTTGTTAATGGTATCTTAAGGTCCTCATAGACAACACAGAAAATACAAAAAGAGGTGTGCTTATACAAGGGTCATGCCCATCCCAGGCAATATCGTATTTGAGGGCCAACAATGTCTTAAAACCAAGAATGTGTATATCCTAATCTTAAATCTAAAATTCAGCTCCGATTCTGAGCTGAGAATCTTCACTTCTGTGTTCCTTGTGCTTTCTGATACCCACCAACCAATCCTCAGCAACAGTGTCATTTTCTTATGCACAACTATGCCTTTCCACCAAAGGAACCACACTGCCACCAGCAGTGAATTCCTCCTGGGTGCAAAAGGCTATTCTAATAAGCAAGAAGAAAGGAAGAGTGAAGTTCAAGAAAGATCTTTATCCTGTCCTTATTTTAGCATCACCTTTTCATGCCCAGCCTCCCAATTTTTCAAACTGTTTCACATCTCTGCACCCAGGCGTCCTCCAGCATCAAATGAGATCCTAGGACCCCCTGAGAACTGACACTCAGGAAGCCTGTGAAGACTCACCCAGGGCGGTGTTGGGTTTTGCTGGCCCTCCAGGGACAAAAGGGAAAATATCCAGTGTCCAAACACCCCAGATCGAGAGCTGGATGCTACAGCTGTCCTTGAAAGAATGATAAAATAAACTATGAAGAAGAATCTGTCTGTTAGCTTTGGGTCCTCTCTGCTTCAAGGTTTGAAATGCTACCACTATTGTCCTGAAGTATGTTACCTTTTAAAACAAGCACCTAACCTCTTAGGGCTTTGTCATGAGAGAATTTAATCCAAATTTATATTTCAGTTGCATAACCAGAGTCTGTTTCTCAGACACTCCTGGCCCAAGTCAAACATTCACAGCCCTGTTTGAGACTTTAGGTTTGCCGGATGGCTGAATCTAAGAAGATCTTCATTAAAGTCAATGGAGAAGAAAATTAAGTCATTTAAATTGCTATTTCTGGAGTTGTGGATCTTGAAAGTGTCCAAACAAGAAATATTCCATTATTTATGGTGGTGACTTAATTTGTGGCCATTGAAGTGCTCAGCTAGTGCTCTTCCTTCTTTCTCGTATAGTCTATGCTCGCGCAAGAGATGAAGAAGGGAAAGATAGTACATAAAATAACTCATGGCTCTGGGACCTGATTCTAACTCTTCTTCATGAAAGCGGAGAGAAATGTCAAGTGGTAAATTGCAGGTTGTGAACTGAAATCTTGAGATCATCTCTTGCCCACAACAGAGAAAAAAATATTTTCTGGAGTTTCACTCTTCCTTTCTTCTTACTTATTAGAATAGCCCTTTGTGCGTACCCAGGAGGAATTCACTACTGGTGGTGGTGCAGTTCCCTCAGTAGAAAATGATAGTTGTTTTATAATGAAATTATGCTGTTGCTG
>NW_006921897.1:4024680-4030473 GCF_000298275.1 Orycteropus afer afer | reverse complement strand
TGGTGGGTTTGAACCGCCAGCCTTCTGGTTAGCAGTCAAGTGCTTTAGCCACTATGCTACCAGAGCTCCCTACCTAGGGACTCCTATCTGAGCGTACAAGGTCCGTAAACCCCTTGCAATGGCATTTTGTGGGTAGGTATACATCTACTTCTTTCCAAGGAAAGGACATAGTTTTCATTAGACTTCTACAAGGGTCTGAGGCCTCAAAGAGGCTAACAGTGACTTCCCTGTTTGAGGAAACTTGAACAAACCCATCATGTTTCCTTTCTGTTTTGATTCCATTACATTTATTCCAAATGACTGCTGCACAAAGCATTTCTTCAGTTCTCACAACCTCCTTGTTGCTGAGAGTATCTTTCCTTTGACCCCCTCCTCTCCTTCCATTCGTGTTCCTCTCCTGGCAGAGGCCTTGCTACCTGCAATCCTCATTTCAATGTTCTTCTCTCTAGACCTAGACCCCCTCCAGTCTTCTCCTGCTGTTCTGGTGCTGCTGGGGTTGCAAACCCAGGGTCTACCTTTGGCAACTTCAGGTGACTTGGAGAATCTGTCATGGATGTCAAGCCTTCTTATGATCCACACTCAATAAAGACAAGATTAGGGCCTTTTTCTGCCCTTCTCACCATCTCATCATTTCACAGGAAGCCATGAGATTGCCTTTCTGACTCTTTCTCAAACACTTGTTTGTCCTAAGTTCACTCTGCAGAAGGAAAAGGAATACTGGCCTTTCTTTCCTCCTAGTTAACTGGCTCTGTACATTGTACTTGCTGCCCCAGGCCAACTGGATGATGCCTGCTGTAGCCACTCTGTTTCTAAATAATTGTCTTGGGCATAGAAGTGTGGGAGGACTCTGGTAGGGGAAATGAGTAATCAGTAATATATTTTTTTATTGCTGAAAATAATAACTACCATTTCTTGAGTGTTTGCTATGTGCCAGGCCCTGGGCTGAGCCCTTTACACATATTCTCCCCTGGAATCTTCACAACCTCCTGTGAAGGTGGTGGTTGTTTTTGTTGTTGTTGTTGTTGTGATGTGCTGTCGAGTCGGAACTGACTCATAGCGACCCCTCCTTGGGTTTCCGAAGCAGTATCACTAAGGAAGTAGATTGCCCCATCTTCCTGCCGAGGAGTGGCTGGTGGGTTTGAACCGCTAGCCTTCTGGTTAGCAGTCAAGTGCTTTAGGCACTATGCTACCAGAGCTCCCCTTGTGAAGGTAGGAAGTGCTTTTGCTCCTCAGTTCACAAGTGCAGGACCTAAGATTCAAACCCAACTTCCAAACAAGTGCTCACATACTCTATACTCCTCATACCGCCCTCCCTGTGAAGCTGAAGTACAAGTGTGCTTCCAAAACAATATGGCCCTTGCTCCCAATTTGCCTAAAAGCAGTATCCAATGTTCCTCTGCTAATGGAGTTGCTGCCATCAGTTTCCACTTTCAGAGCTGATGGAAAGGTCTTATCTGTGGTTACTTTGTTCATTTCCATTTCAAGTCTTTTTCTGGAGTCAATACTGATAGTCACAAAGGTTTCCTCAACTACCAGATCTCAAGTGAGTGACTCATCCAAACACAATTATTATGCCATCCTATTTGCCCATCATAATTAGCTATTCATTTTAAACCTCAAAAATGCCTGTTTCAGTAGTTAATAGCAATGGAAAAATAAATTAAAGCATATATGCCAGCGTGTATGTGTGGTCATTACCACCTTATTATGTGCATCAGCTCTATTGTCCATGTCGGAGCTGTAATCGCAGACAAGCTTCCCCTTCTCCCCAGCACACTCCAGCAGCCGCCTGCTCCTGCTGTTCAGCCGGTGTATGCTTAGTGAATGCAAATTAATATTAATATCAATCAGCCCAAGCTAAATCATCCTCTCCTAAGTGGAGAAGTGAATCTGCATAAAATCAAATGAGATAATGCATGTGAAAGTACTCTGAAAATTATAAAGCGCTACACAAATCAAGGTATTTTTATAATAAAATCATAAGTATTACAAAACCAAATATGAATTATTTTTTAATGGTTTGCTGTTTTATATTAGCTCTACCATTAGAAGGTGCTCAATAAATATTTGTTCAACTGTATTGTTGAATTGAGATAATCAAGAGCTGATGGCACATGAAAACAAAGACTCCCATGTAAGATTTAACGAAATACAGTAGGTTACAGGGTGTGTGAAAGATGAAGTCAATGAAGATGGATGACTCCAGGTCCAAAGGAATATAATTTATGCTTCCATTTGAGTATAGTAGACTCTCTTGAAAAGTCTTCCTTTTCAAAGCCAGGTGATTACAGCTTACCTTGTAAAAAATTTTACAAGTTATTATACCAAAAAAAGTCTGCACTGGCTTTCAATTTGAAGCAAGCAATACAATCCTAATTAAACTACTTTTAATACTACTCAAGATGAAGATAGCAGCTTGTGTCAAAATACTTGGGTGGTGGAAGTCTAGTTTGTGGTAAAGCTTTTTAATGTCTTCTTATGGATTGAATTGTGTCTCTCAAAATTCGTATCACCTTGACTAGGCCATGGTTTTCAATATTAAGTAATTATCCTCCATTTTGTGATCTGATGCAATTATCCTACGTGTTGTAAAGTCTAACCTCTATGATGTTAATGAGACAGGATGCAATCTGTAGGGTTAGGCTGTACATTGAGTCAATCTCTCTTGAGAAGTAAAAGAGATTAAACAAGGGAGCAGAGACAAGGGACCTGACTCCCACCAGGAAAGAAGAGCTAGGAGCAGAGTTCATCCTTTGGACCTGGGGTTCCAGTGCTGAGAATCTTCTAGACCCAGGAGAAGATTGATGCCGAGACACATGGAGATCTCCATGGAACGCCAGACCCACAGATATTACAAGGAGACAAGGACCTTCCTCCAGAGCCGACAGAGATAGAAAGCCTTTCCCTTGAGCCAGTGCTCTGACTTCAGACTTCTGTCCTCCAAAACTAGGAGAGAATAAACATCTGTCTCTTACAGCTAGCTACAAGTGAGATTTCTGTTATAGCAACACTAGATAACTTTTTATATTTTTTTCATTCTCAAATATTTACTAGTTAATAACTAATTTTGAAAAATGGTTAATGAAGATTTTGGTTTATACCAAAATACAGTTTGTAACAATGTTAACTTTTTTTTATTTAAGAAAAACCAGATCACTTGCAGAGCTAAAACAGTGCCCATGAGAAATGAAGTATAAACATCTTTGTAGTTGTTATTGTTGTGTGCCATCGAGTCAATTTGGTCTCACAGTAACCTTATATGACAGGGTAGAACTGCCCCATAGGCTTTCCTAGGCTGTAGACTTTATGGAAGGTGCTCTGGTGGTGCAGTGGTTAAGGCATTTGGCTCTGAACCCAAAGGTCGGCAGTTCAAACCCACCAGCCACTATGCGGGGGAAAGATGAGGCAGTCCGCTTCCCTAAAGATTTACAGCTTTGGAAACCCTATAGGGCAGTTCTATTCTGTCCTATAGGGTCACTATGAGTCAGAATTTGCTGAGTTGAAATTGATTTGATGACAGTGGGTTTGGTTTTGTTTTCAGTAATCTTTATGCAAGCACATCACCAGTTTTTTTTTTTTCCTGCGAAACTGCTGGAGGGTTCCAACTGCTGACCTTTCGAATAGCAGCTGAGCACTTAACCTTGCATCATGAAGGCTTCTTCATTTGTGATTAAGGCATAACTATTCTTTGCCTTAGGATGTGCTTACCACCTTCTAGAAGGAAACCTGAAGCCACTTGGATAATTGACCAAAACTTTTCAGTGGGTAAGCAGAGCTTGGTTTCTGGATGGGCCTGAAGAACGTTAGTCCATATATGAATTCAAAAACTGTGTGGATCTTATCACTTGGAAGCTGTACATGAAAACAACTAACATTTGGAACTTTTCCCTTAGGCTTGAAGAAGTGAGCTAGGCAGCCTAGTGGAAATTGGTAACCACATAAATAGATGAAAATATCTAAACCTTTCCTGTAGCTTTATTATTTGCTAAGTGGATAAACCAGTAGCTTGCCTAAACTTATGAACAGGAAATCCGAGTACAATTTGATGAGCTTCTGGAAATAAGTTATCTCATAGCACTTCTAAAAATAATTTGGGGAAATAATGACAATGGAAGAATTAATATTTTAGCTTTCTTTTGAGATTAAGAATTCATCTTTTACACGTTTAACACCAGTGTACAACTGCTCTTAAATAGAAAATTTGACACTGAGCTAAGATAAGAGTCCTATTCTTTCCCAACACAGCTAGATCATCACATTAGTGGATGATATAAGCAAAAGCTCTAAAAAGTATATCTGCTACTGTTTTAAAGTAGTGATTAAGAAAACATGTTTAAATAATAGTGCTACCTTGGCTTAGATCATCTCCATTTGTGATGGAATGTTGAAAGAATTGATGTAACTCAGCCATGGATTTTAGGCCTATGTTTTATGTATAGAAAGCCAACCAAATGTTATCATTTGAGTTCCATATTTAGAAATTAATGTCAAATGTAAATTGATTTCAAAATCAGTTTCATACCAAGTCATAATGAAAAGAAATATGAACATTTTAAAAGCTTGTCTCTCCTCCTAATTGCCCCAAGTTCTGATATTGCTGAATATAAAAAAATATATATTTTATTTCTATTTCCTATGACAGTATATATTGCTTCAACCTCAGTAGAACTACTGGATTGTGGTTACAACCAGATGATGCTTCTATTTCCTAAAACACATGACACTTGGTTTATGTATGAAAGACTGTGGCCTGCTGCTGTATCAAAATCTATAATCGAAAGACGCAAGCAGAGGCTGTCAGAGATCCTTTGTTTGGGTCTGGCGGTCTTTCTGCTATTTGATAGGTGGGTGGAGACCACTTTTCTATATTATGTTCCACAAGCTTTTGATTATTCACATCTCTCTCTCCTTTAAAAAGCTCTCTTCTCTTGACTTTGAGGACACACTCCTACTTCTCCTGCTTCTCCGTCTCCTTTTTTCTCTTCCAGCTTCCAGTTGGTGGGTAGTCTTTGAGGTTCACTACTTAACCATCTACCCACCTCTCTGCTGTCTGCTTCAAAGTTCTTACCCACTCCTGTGGTTCCAACTGTCATCTCTTTAAACTCTTAAACTCTATCTCCAGCCCTAACTATTCGTGTGAACTTTACTTCCCTATCTTCAAATGCCTAGTGCAAATTGCAAATCAAATTTCCACTCTATTTGCCTTCAACTGGACACATTTTATTCCCTGCCCACCTTTTTTTTTTCCCAAATCCTGATTTAGCTTCTCTGTTTCTGTCAAAGTTAATATTATTCTATTTACTACTCATCAAGACTACTGATCTTGGCAATGTCTTTGATTCAAACCCTTAAGAAAGGACCTTATTTATTTAGAAACTATGTTATCTCATTTAATTTTCATAAAAATTCTATGAAGTAGGTTCTAAGATTATCTCCATTCCACTGACGATGATACTGAGGCTCAAAGGAGCTAAATTACTTGAGGGATAAATCAGGGTTCCATATGAAGCCAAAGTGTGAGCACTTAATCACACTTCAGAGGTCAAGGGTTCAAAGTTCAAAGCAAATGGTATCAGTAAGTGAAGCAGGCCATATTTAAGAAAAAATAAGAATACAATTTCTCCCTGTTGAAGAAACCACAGGAATGGAGGGACTGTAGTGCACCACTCAGTTCCGGTCATGGAAGCAACCTGTCTTGCCAGATCTTCTAACTCTTTAAGAGAAGATGTTGTTGTTGTTGTTATGTGCCGTCGAGTCGGCCCCGACTCATAGCGACCCCTCCTTGGGTTTCCG
>NW_006921897.1:4019691-4024340 GCF_000298275.1 Orycteropus afer afer | reverse complement strand
ACGGGTTAATGGTATGTGTGTATATATATATATATCTCCCAATCAACTAGAGCTAAATATTTGTTCATAGTATTTTCTTCTTGTTATTGAGGTAAATGTTACAAAAGTGCTATGCACAATTATTAAGTATACCATTTGATGCATTTTTGACAAATGCATGTACTTGTATCACCCAAATGCCTATTAAGATATAAAACATTTCCATCACCTCAGAAAGTTCCCTTGTGCTCCTTCTCAACTGAGCCTTACCTACTCCCAACACAAGGTAACCACCAATCTAATTTTTTCCCATAGGTTAGTTTTCATGTTCTAGAAATTCATACAAATGGAATTATACAGTATATACTCTTCTGTTGAGACTTATACATACTGTTGAACAAACTATCACAATTTAAAAATCACCATGTAGAAAAAAAAAACCCACATTTGCAATCCATGGGATATTAGGGTGCAAAGTCTGCTCTGTGCATGAATGACTCTCTTCTCTCATAGTGAAATACCATCAAGTTCATATTCCTTTGAAACATCTTATCTCTTTCTTCTTCCATTCTCACTATTACCAGTCTTCCATCATTCTGTGATATCTTGGTTTCAGCAAAGCATTTGACAAAGTCTCATATGATATCCTAGAGAACAAGATGGCGACATAAGTCTAGATGGTCTTTAGAATAGCTATATCTATAACTGGTTGGGTAGCTGTATCCAGAGTGTAGATTAATGGATTGAGGACAACAGGGAGCAAGCTGTCTATTACAGTATCACAGAGCTCTCCTTTTGGTTTTACACTGATCAACCTTTTTTTTTTTTTTTTATCAGTGACTTAGATGAAAATAGTCATGCTTACCAAATTTATAAGGCACAAACATAGGAAAGAGAGTAAACATAAAGGATGACAAAACTAAGTTTCAAAATGTTGGCATATTGCTATAAGGATAAGTCAAAACCAAGAAGATGGAATTTAACAAGGTAGCATAGTGCCTAAGGCACTTGTCTGCTAACCAGAAGGCTGGTGGTTCAAACCCACCAGCCACCCCTCGGAAGGAAGTTTGGGCAATCTACTTCCATAGTGATACTGCCTCGGAAACCCAAGGAGGGGTTGCTATGAGTCAGGTCCGACTTGACGGCACATAACAACAAGGTAAAAGGAATACATTTACGTTTTAAAAAGTCAATTACCAAAGTACATCATTGGGGGATATTTATCCTGATGAAAAAAATATCTCAAGTAAGTATGAGTCACTATCATTTTGATAAGAACAAAAACAAATAGACCAAAGGAAAAGCTAAAAATGTAACCATGTTGTTGTTGTTGGGTGCTGTTGAGTGGATTCAGACTCATAGTGTACCTGTGTGCAACAGAATGAAACACTGTCTCATCCTACACCATCCTCATAATGCTTGCTATGTTTGAACCCATTGTCGCAGCCATCATGCCAATCCATCTTGTTGAGTGTTGTCCTCTTTTTCACTGACCTTCTACTTTACCAACCATGGTGTCCTTCCTCAGAGACTTGTCCCTGTGGATAACATGACCAAAATATGTGAGATGAAGTCTCGCCATCCTTGCTTCTAAGGAGCATTCTGACTGTACTTCTTTCAAGACAGATTTGTTTGTTCTTCTGGCAGGCCCTGGTATAGTCAATATTCTTTTTATCTCCCCTCTGGTGTAGTGGTGTGGTATGTTCAGGGAGCACAAGACCTTTGTTGAGCTTCACATTTAAGTATAAGACTGAGACAGAGGGAGATAAGTAGGGAGTGGCAGGCCTAAGGACAGCTCATGGAAGGCTTGGTATTTCATGCTCACTTGCTTGGCTGTTATTCCCTAGACTGTGAAAAATTAAGTAAGAGGAATAAACAGAGTTCCTGTACTAAGGAAGTGCTAGAAGGCAAAGAAAACAAGAGGGGATGTCAAGACATCCTTGGTTGGTAAACATCATTAGGATTGAGTAGATGTATATGGCAAGGCAGAGAGAAGAATATGGTATATTCAATATTCTTGGCCCATGTTACTAGAAGAATACAGGGAAACAGCTCTAATTTAATACAGTGGTTAATAGCATGGGTCTTGGAGACAGAATATACTGGTTTTTCCATATTAAATTAAAGATATCTATTAGACATTCAACTGGAGATGTGGAGTAAGTAGTCAGTTACAAGAAATGGGCAGACTAGAGATATAAGAAGAGCAGCAACTGAGTTTTCTGTGTACAGCACTTGGAGCCACGGGACTAGATGAAATCAGAAAGTGAGTGTAGACAGAGAAGAAGTCAAGAATTGAGCCTTGGGTCCTCCGACATTTAGAAGCTATGAAAGAATATTGAAGAGGAGTGGCCAAAGAGGAGCAAAACCAGGAGAGCATGGGTTCCTGGAGGCCTAGATAAGAAAAAGATTTCAGAAGGGAGGAGTAATCAGCCATGCCAAATACTGCCAGCGGTAGAGAAAAAGGAAAACTGAGAATGATCATTGGATTTGTCATGGATTGGGTCATCACTGGCCTTGATAATGACCCTTTCAGTTAAGTGGTAGAATTGGGAACCTGAGAAGGGTGGATTGAGAAGAGGAAAGGAGGTGAAGAAGTAAAGACAGCAATGAGAGAGAACTCTTCTGAAAAGAGAGAAATGGGAAAATTGCAGGAGCATGCACTTAAAAAGGTTAGAATCTTGTTTTTCACCTTGGGAAAAAGAAAGAGCAAATTGACTATTATAATAACAAAGAAGACAGAATAGATGTGTCTGGGTTGGTGGAAATGGTGGTGAAAAGATGAGGTAGTTCTTCTATGGTGGGGGTGATATTGCCACACCCGTGTCTGTGTTCCTGCTATACCTCCTGCCTCTTACTCTCCCTCCCTAACCAACGTGTCACTACCCCTACAAGTTCAGTCTCTTTGATTTGGAAAGAGCACTGGACCTGCAACCAGAAAACCTGGATTCAGTTATAAGCTGTGTGACTACAGACAAGTCACCTTTTCTGAGCCTATATCCTCATCTGTACACTTGGTACAAAAATTTCACTACCTACAGTATGTTATATATATACTTTATAAACTGCAAAGATGAAAATGAGGTATATTCTACTTAACCCTGCTTCCTCTCAGCTTCTATAAGCACTTTAGTCTTTAGCAACTCCTTTGGGCCTTGGCCACTCATTTGCTCTCTGACACTGTTACCTAATTGTTTTCAAGCATGTTATTGTTGATTTGGTCACTAGATCATACATTTCTGAAGAATAGCAACTGAGCTTTCTGTATTATGTTGGGGTAGTGGACGGGAAGAGGAAGGGACTAACTTATTGATCATCTGAGGGGGTTTAGGTACATTTCTCATTTAATTCGCACAGCAATCTGGAGAAATGGACAATATTTTGTAGGTGAGGAAACTGAGGCCCAGAGAGATTAAGCACCTTCCCCAAAGTCACACGGATAGTACGCGATGGAGCCATAATTTGAACTCCACACTCCAAATTCCAATCCTATGTTCTTTCCTCTATCACATCCCACACACTGATGCACACTGATGCCAGGCAATTTTGGTTGTATTTGGATTTCTTGCCAAGGCTTTAATTACTGAAAGGAAATGGCATTTTGATTAACACATGTTTTTGCAGGTATAATGCCAAACAAACAGACAGCTTCTGCTTTTCTCACACAAATTTATGATCGTGCTGGTTCATATCCAGCTCTCTGGAAATTGGTAATCTTGCTACACACAAATCTATTTTTATTTCATGTGTTTTTCTTATACCATCATCATAAGAAAGTCAGAAATGTTCATTAACCATAAACTTATGGCACTCAAAGGGACCTCAGAGACCATCTAATCTACCCTCTGGATGAGGAAACTAAGGCCCAGGGAGGGCAGGTGACCAGCTGAAGAGTGGCAGGGCCAGAACTGGCAGGCACTCAGCTCTCTTCTCCTCGACTCTTGCATCTTTTCCTTCAGCCTATTCACCCCATCTTACAAGCTTTCCTTGTGTCCCTAAAGCATCAGGCCCTGATGTCCCAGGTATTTTCTACATTTCAACATGGATTTGAAGAGCAAAGCCTGAAGGGTGCCTTGCTGGGTTAATGGCAGAAGAGGCTGGGGGAGTAGGAATGCCAGGAAACATGGGGGAATCCATGCTTCTGATATTAACTAGCAAAGAGGGGCGAAAGGATTATTTTATTGCCTCCCAGCCTAAATTCAAGGTGTTAATGCATGAACTCTTTGGGAGCAAGGTAACATTTACTTGTTTTAAGATTTCAATGACCTTTCCTTCTCAGAACAGCCCTGAGCAATGGGTAGCCACAGGCAGATATTTATTTTATTTTATTTTATTTTATTTTATTTTATTTTATTAATGTTATTTTAAGTCTAGCTCTCCACCCTAGAATATCTGAACAACTCCCCTGATCAACTGCCTGCTGTTCAAGTTTATAAACGACTCTCAGGACAATGTCTTCATGGAAGGCTGAACCAAGGGGACATCTAGGTGAAGAATGGATCATGCCAAAGGGCTCAGCTGCTGTTTCCATCTGTCTCCGGAGACGAGCTTCTCCCTGACCGCTTTCTGCCCTTGAGTGAAGACAGATTAATATTAGTTGAAAGAGGCTTCCATCCTTAGGACTTCCTTTGGCTTTGCTGGCTGCACAGATAAGCAGTGGGGGGGGGGGG
>NW_006921897.1:4009971-4019276 GCF_000298275.1 Orycteropus afer afer | reverse complement strand
AATTAATGGCCTGCCATGTGGTTTGGTAAAATCAGGACTGTGCCATTTTATTTGTCGACCTTGGGTTTGTCAGCCTCAGCAGCCACTAGCTGTCTGAGTGAAGAGATGGCTCTAGCGTCAGTGGGCCGGGAGCAGGAGGCAGAGCTGAAGCCCAAGGTCGAGGGACTTTCACCCAGCCCCTAGAGCCTGGCCCTTTAAACTCGGACTTAAAGCCTCCAAAAATTGTAAGAATAAACTCCTGTTTGTTGAAGCCATCCCATTTGTGGTATTTTCTGTTAGAGCAGCACAGAGGTAACCAGAATACCCAGTACTTGAAGGGAGAAAAAACAACAGCAAAAACAGCAAATAAAAAATACTTGCAAACCCTCTTCTATTTCACTCAAATAGGATGGTAAGAGAATGCACAGCTGTTTTTGATCTCTTTCATGCTTTTTAAGTCTTTCCAGAAGGCAAGGTCCAGCCCTTTCAACCTTGATAATCTGAGGCAAAACTATCCATCAGTCACTGCCTGGGCAAACAGTTCTTGAGCACCTACTATGTGCTATGATTTGTGCTTGGCACCAGAAGACTTTTATGCAGAGACCAGGGGATAAACAAGAGGACAAATCTAAGACAATTTGTAACCATTAGATGCTAAGTCTGAAACCCAGTTCATTGATTTTAATTTATGACCTGCCAACAACCTTGGATAAACCTAGCAACCAATTAAAGCCCAAGTTTTGCCTTCAGGCTTGTTTGACACAAACACTCAAATCCATCCAAAGAACCTCTCTCTGCCTCACTTAAATATCGACCATCCTCTAAGTACTAAGAACAGCAGCCAAAACACATTTTCCTGTTTTCAGTAGATAATATTTGTCTGAGTTTATTGAGAATTGTTTTTTGAAACTTTTCTTAGCTTTTCCTTAGTAATTAATGTACCATGTAACCAGTCCCTAAAACAGCCAGTGAACTCAAGACTAGCTTCCATTTGCCTGCATATGCCCATTATGAAGTAGCATACCCAGGAAGGGTTGTTCTAAGTGACAGAAGATAGTCTTTTTTTCCCGTTCCTTTTTAATGAATAAGCTTGGCAGAACAAAACCAAAGTGACTGCCTGCTGGGCTTTTGTTTTTAGGTCTTGTTGAAGAAACAGCATTGATTCAACTGTCTGGAACATGTTCCATCTTCCTAAAGAGCTTAGAGGCTGGAAGCCATAGAAAAAGCACTGTATTAGGCATCAGGCATTAGGAGGCTGGGGTTCTAGCCTTGGCTCTGCTACTAGGTAGCTGTACGACCTGAAAAAATAACTTAAATTCTCTGGGTCTCAGTTTCCTCTCCTCTAAAATTAGGAGAGTGGACAGCACAGAGGTTAAGGGATGGCTCTAGTACTCTTGCCAGTTGTATGGATTTGAGGAAATCACTTCACCTTCCTCAGTTTCCTCACTTGAACAATGGAGATAGGAGCAGTGTCAACCTCATAATGTTTTGTGAGGACTGAATAAGAAAATACATGTAAGTGGTTAGTACAGTGCCTGACACACAGTGATTGGGAAATACAAACAGTTATTAGTATTCAAGGTTGAATTAAATCATGCTGGCCCCTTCTGACTCTAAGTTAATGTGAACCCTTAAGATCAGTATATTTGTGTATCATTTTAAGTGAAAATGTTCTTCATTTACTGACTACTGTAACATTTATTCAATAGCCAGAGCACGTTAAACAATTCCTCAAGTTGATTAACAAGAAAGCACATCAAAAGTAGCTCCTTTTCTTTATTTCATAGAATTTTCCTTTAAAAAAAATTCATATTCCTGAAGCTCAGAGCATAGGAAGCAAATATTTAATACTTACGTCTACAGAAAAAATACCAGAGGATAGGGACCAC
This sequence comes from Orycteropus afer afer, assembly GCF_000298275.1. NCBI lineage: Eukaryota > Metazoa > Chordata > Mammalia > Tubulidentata > Orycteropodidae > Orycteropus > Orycteropus afer. The sequence goes on along the minus strand of NW_006921897.1, from coordinate 4,017,408 downwards.
TGATTCTCACATCTCTTTGTGCTTTAACCCATATGAAAGCAATGGGTAAAGGATTTACTGTGTTTGTCAGGAATCCAAAGACTTTTCTCTGTAATCTTTGTAAATGTAAGATTGTAGAAATTCACTTTGAACTGTAGCTATGTGTTATCAGTATTCGGGCAGCAGTATGTGGTTTGGGAGACATTCATCTTCTTATATGCGTGGGAGAAGAGACTGACTGAGGCAACCTATGGAATTTCCTACAATAAAAAATCATCAAAATCATCAGCACAAGTTCAGCATTGTCCTAAAATGCTGATCCTGTGTATGTGTATGATTTCTGAATTCAAGCTAACGTGTCTTTCCTGGTCAAAGTGCATATAATATAAAATAGAACTATGATGATTATGTTTTAACCCAACAACAACTTAAAAGTTTTTTATGAATATACAAGACAGCAGTCTCCATCCTCTTTCACATAGTGTTTTCATGTCTTTTCCTTGGCAACAAAGTTGAAGTCACAGTAGCCATGAGAAATTAGGGAAGGGCTTGACACAGAAAGATGGGCTCTGGGGCTGGTTCCAGGAGATAACCAGACGGCTGGTGGTTCAAACCCACCAGCCACCCCTCGGAAGGAAGGTTGGGCAATCCTACTTCCGTAGTGATACTGCCTCGGAAACCCAAGGAGGGGTCGCTATGAGTCAGGTTTGACTCGATGGCACATAACAACAACAAAGTGGGTAGAATTTGATCTGTGTCTCCTGAAAGAGCAAGCTGTGCAATAATTGTCCCTTCATCTATTGATGAAGAGCCTCTTGCTCCTCTAAATATTCTCGAGGACAGGAGGGCCATATTCAGTTCAGATATAGCTCTGTTTCTTGGCTTTTGCTTGACCTTGCTAGGACTGTTTCATCACTTACCGGTCAACTCTGGCAAAACTTGCTGAAGCAACCATTTTGTATGTGTGTATGTGGAGGTGAGATGTGGGGGTGTCTCTTTAGACTGGATGTGCACATAACAACATTGCTAAAAGCTTTACCTCTTTACCCCATCCACATCTTCTATTATATATACTGAACTAGTGACATTTCAGAAAATAATTGTCAGCCTTCCTGGAAGACCCAATTTGTACATTACGATAATGCTGTCCCGATCTCTTAACACCAGTTTGTTTATAGCTTCTTTTCTGAAATATGTTTGCTTACCAGCCCATAAACCCATGCTCACTACATTTAGTTGTATAATAGGAACAGAGCACTCTCTAAAATATGTTACAAAAAAATATAATTTTCTTTTAAGGGCAGTAGGAGCTCCACAAATGTAAATTAATTGTAAGAATGATGGGGAAGATGACCTGGTGTGACATTAGCTTCTCAGACTAATGTGTGCAAATGTAGAAAGTAATAACCCTACTGGACATGGGTCAGAACCCATATGGAGCACCATTGTCAAATATAGATACAGTGTTTGCAGAGAGACATTGGGAACATGGACCAAGGAAGAAGATCACAGTGAGAGGTACAGAAACCATGACGTACAAGAAAGAGTTGAAAAAACTACATATTTAGTTTAGAGAATAAGACTAAGCTAACCCGTGTTGACTCTTAAAAGATTTAACAATGGAAGAGGTAATACACTTGTCTTGTGCTACTCCAGATGAAAGATATAGAACAAATAGGTGGAAGTTACAAGAAAGCATATTTCAGATCAACAGTACAAATAAGCAAAATCTTATCAAAATGAAAGCTATCTAAATACTGGAATGCATCTACTCAGGAAGTGAAGACCTTTTTCTGGAGATGTTCAAGCTGGCGGAGCTTCTGGTAAGGATGTTATAGAGGGCATGCTTGCACAAGGAGGAGATTGGTGGAATAAGCCCTAAAGTTATCCCTTTCATACTTTAAATTCTTTTTTTTTCTATGATGCGAGACAATTACCAGGAAAATAAAATTACATGTCTTCGTTCATCCATCCATACATTGATTCATGTACCAAATACTTATTGAGGGGCTATTATGAGATAGGTACTGTGCTAGTTACAGAAAATATAAGACAGAAATATGCAACACAAAAATTACAGAATAACATGCAAAGACAGAAATATGTGTAACTAACAGAAAAAGTAATGAAGATGTTACAGGGAAGTGAAACCCAGAAAGACTTGAGAGAGGAGAAAGTCATGCCTGAGGAGAACCCTAAGGGATGAATTGGAGGTTGCCAAGAAGAGGAAGTGGAAAAGGTAAGACCATTCTAAATGAGAGCAATATATTCAGACACAGAGATGTGACACTGTCCAGTTAGTTTGTGAAATTAGAAATAACTCATCACTGCTGGGGTAGAAAGTCTATCGGGAGAGGGGGAGAGGATATAGGAAGAAGGGCAAAGTATGGAATTGAGCCAGATCACAATGAGCCACTCCAAGGAGCTGAAATCTTTATGGAAGCCAAGAACCTTGGCACTAATGTCCCTTCCTTCTCTGGAGCTCTGGTGGTTTAGGGCCAAAGGCATTTGACTGCTAACCAGAAGGCTGGCGGTTCAAACCCACCAGCCACTCCTCGGAAGGAAGACTGGGCAATCTACTTCCACAGAGATACCACCTCAGAAACCCAAGGAGGGGTTGCTATGGGTCAAAACTGACTTGACGACAGTGATTTGGGGTTTTTCTTTTTGGTTATATAATTCTTGCCTCTAAAATGGAACCTATTCATAGCAAAATAATTTGGAATTGGTGGCCAGTTATTCTCTGCCACCACAGTCAACTTAATTTCCAGAATCTTATTCCCTGATTTCTCTGCATCTGTTATCATTTTGATCCAAATGTAGTGAAAACATCAAACATAAAAGATTTTCATTTACCATGAGTTGAACAATATTATTTAAGTTTTTTTTTTAATTTTATTTTTGCAGTTTCCACCCCTTCCTTCCCACCCTTGGTAACCAACAAAGTAGGTTTCCTTCCACATATAAACCTTTCCTTGACTTTTTACAATAATGAACTAATATTATATTTGTCCTTCTGTGATTGACTTACTTCACTCAGCATAATGTCCTCCAAGTTCATCCACATTATGCGGTGTTTTGCAGATTCTACATTATTCTTAGTGTTGCATAGTATTCCAATGTGTGTATGTGCCATAGTTTGCTTATCCATTCTTCTGTTGATGGGCACCTAGGTTGTTTTGGTCTTTTGGCTATTGTAAATAGTGCTGCAATGAACATGGTGGCTATTGTAAATAGTGCTGCAATGAACATGGGTGTGCATATATCTGTTCTTGTCCTGGCTCTCACTTCTTTGGGTTATATACCTAGTAATGGGATTACTGGATCAAATAGTATTTCTAATTCCAACTTTTTAAGGAATTGCCATACTGATTTCCACAGTGGTTGTGTCACTTCACAGTCCCACCAGCAGTGTATGACAGTCCCAATCTCTACACATCCTCACCAGCATTTGTGATTTTCTGTCTTGTTGAACTTTGCTATTAGTTCTGGGGCAAGATGGTATCTCATTTTTGCTTTGATTTGCATCTCTCTAATAGCTAATGATTGTGAACATTTCTTCATGTATTTGTTGGCCACCTGAATATCCTCTTTGGTGAAGTGTCTATTCATGTCTTCTGCCCATTTTTTAATTGGATTGTTTGTCTTTTTGTTGTTGAAGTGTTGAAGTTTTCTAGAAATTTTAGAGATAAGTCCCTTGTCAGATATGTCACTGCCAAATATTTTTTCCCAAAGTGTAGGTTCTCTTTTGGAGAAGACTTTTGAAGCAATATTATGTAAGTTATTGTAAGTTATTTCAAATGTCTGTGGATAGGACATGAAATAGTAACTGTAGCTGTTCCTTCATGGAAGGGCTATCTCCCAGGGGATTTGATATATTGCTTTCAAGTAAAAAAAAAAATTGGAATAAATAAGCTTACAGCAATGACAAAAAGAAAATCCTTCAATATTTTGAATTTTTTTCTGATTTTTAAAGAAAAGCTCTTATCTCTTTTGAGTAGTGAAGTTCAAAGGAGCTTTAATTTTAAAAAATATTTTATTATGATTTAGGTGAAAGTTTACAAAGCAAATTTGTTTCCTGTTCAACAGTTTATACATAGATTGTTCCATAACATTAGTTACAGTCCCCACCATGTGTCAGCACTCTCCCTATTGCCACCTTGGTTTCCCTGTTTGCATTTGTCCGGTTGTCCTGTCCCTTGCTGCCTTCTGAATTTAGCTTTTGGAGAAATGCTGCCATTTGGTCTTAGATAGTTGATTGTTCTGAAGAACATATTATTCCCAGGTGTTTCTGTTTATTTTATAGGCCTAACTTTTATGTGGCTGAAATGTGATCTCCAGGAGTGGGTTCAGTTCTAAGTTAGAAGGTTGTCTAAGGGCTATAGTCTTAGGGGTTTCACCAGTCTTTATCAGATTAATAAGTCTGGACTTTTATATGAATTTGAATTTTATTCTACATTTTTCTCCAGTATCTTCTATTGTGATACTGGTCAGAGTAGTCTGTGGCGGAAGCCAGGCACCATCTAGTTCTTCCAGTCTCAGGTTAGTGGAAGATATGATTCCTGTGCTCCATTAGTCCTTTGGACTCCTTGAGTCTTTAGTTTTCTTCACTCTTCTTTGCTCAGGATGAAAAGAGACCAATATTTGTAACCTAGATGGCCACTTGCAAGCTTTTAAGACTCCAGTCACTTTTCACCAAAGTAGGATGTAGAACATTGTCTTTATGAACTATGTTATGCCAGCTGACCTAGATGTCCCCCCAAGAATATGTTCCCTAGCTCTCAACCCCAGTATCTCAGTCCCAGGAGGTATTTGGCTAAGAGGTTTTCATGACTGTGCCTCCTGTGTAAGGAGCTTTAATTTTGGTAAAAAAAAAAAACCCAAATTGGCCCTATTAATAATATGGGCAATCAGATTTGGGGAGAGTATCTTTTTCAAACTTTCCACATTATCACTTTCAAGTATTGTAGTTGAGAATTCAGTAAGTGTTTTTTTTTAAAAAAATCACACATTCTTATTTGAATACAAATGCTGCTTTGACAACTGTTCTTGAAAACAATTGGTTGGTGTTGTTTTTTTAATATTTATCTTTATTCATTTTATTCTGCATGCACACTGAGGTGTTCCTGATCAGAGACAGATCATTATTCACTTTAAAAGCAAGTGATGACCACAGTTCCTCACACCCTAATTCTTATCCCTGGGGCAACACTATGAAAGCTAGACCAAATCTCCTATGCATACAAACTCTGTATCATAGGTGAAAAATAGAGAAAAATGGAATTTCTCTGCTTTATGTACAGGAGAAAGAGGCAGCAGCCTCCCCTTTTCCTAAAGGGAGGGAGTAAAACCTTTGTTCTTTGGAGAGAAAATGGAAAAGATCCTGGGTCCTCACTCTATATTTTTTTGGAATATAAAGGAATGTGTGCAAAAGAACCAGATATAGCTTCTATTTTTATGACCTAGAGATATCTACGTCATAAAAATGACCTAGAGATATCTACAGGAGCTCTGGTAGCATAGTGGCTAAAGCACTTGACTGCTAACCAGAAGGCTGGCGGTTCAAACCCACCAGCCACTCCTCGGAAGGAAGGTTGGGCAATCCTACTTCCGTAGTGATACTGCCTCGGAAACCCAAGGAGGGGTCGCTATGAGTCGGGGCCGACTCGACGGCATATAACAACAACAACAACAACAGAGATATCTACAAAGTCCCTGGACTCATTTTCCCATGATATGTATACATATTCCTGCAGGGTTAGGTACATCTGTGTGGAGTTTTCTTACTATCTGTACACTTGTAAATTAACTTCTCAAAGTTTGCTCTTATTCCAGGATTTCAAATTTTCAGCAAAATTAATTTACTGAGCCTCAAACTCTGCAGATACACAAAATATATTGCCCCTACACCCCACAGCCAGTCTAAACTATTAGTAATGTTAACATTTCCTTGTATTAAGGCTAAATACTTACTTAGCAAATCTTTTCCCCCATGCTCAGTAAAAAGATGAACATCAGCTGAGTTTGTTCCCTTCATAATGAATTCTAGTGTAATTAATTCAACAAATTCAATAAATATTGGTCTAGTCCCTACTGTGTGCCAGGCTCTACTTTAACAAGATATTTCATTTCAAGCACACTTCAATCATAGTTGATATTTTACTGTTGCCTCGTACCTTCCCCTTATATTAGAATGACTTTTCCAATTATATCAAATTTTGTTCCATTTGCTGTCCTAAAAGTCCTAAATGACCGTGGTACCGGAAAAAAAAAAAAAAAAGCAGTCTAAAAAGCTCAAGCAAGATTTGGAACATTGTTCCTTGGGGACTATTAAATTCAATCATTTTTTCTTTGTACTTTGTCATCCTTCCTTACCATTTATAATCCTAACTGCTAATCTTTGAGACATTCACATATTTCCCTTCACTAAATTCAAGCACATTAACTTGCATGCTAGACTAACTCAAAGAACTTTTCCTTTTAAGCCAAAGGAAGTTTTTCTCCAAAGTGTTTCCAATTAGCAAACAGTTTTGTTGTTTATCTTTAAGACCTCTTTAGCAACCAAGTCCACGATAACTTAGAAACATGTGGGCTTTTCATAACCTAATTCACATTTAATAAAACAAAAATAGATCATTTATATTGACAGCATCATAGGCCGTCAGAATATAAATGACCCTTCACTAACATATATATCTGGATTGTTTCTCAAGATTATCTCAGAAGTGATAGCAGTTTACTAAGTAAAAATACACACCAAAAATAAAACTTAGCAGAGTAAAGGGACTAAACCCTGAATTCTAAGCACCATATACTATAATGAATTACTTCTTCTAAACCATCAAATTTAGTGCACAGGTAGATTGGAGCAATTAGAAATGAGCTAAAGTATAGTTTTTGTTACCTTCCAGTTAATAAAATACATAGAGAATATAACATATTTTAAAAAATATTTTTGGCATTTGCTGAATCCATATGTACCTTTTCACTGTAGTTTAGAGCTAGCAAATAAGTTATATCAGAGAATAGTCGATAATAGCATGTGTATTGTGAGTGTTTTCCCCATGAAAGAGTGAGTACAAGTTTCAGGCAGAGCCAGGTTATCTAAACCATGTCAAGTGTTTCAAATGTGCCTCAATAATTCCTTAAAAAGCTGAATATAGAAGTACCATTTGATCCAGCATTCGTGCTACTAGGTCTATATCCTAAAGAATTAAGAGCCAGGACATGAATAGATAGATATATGGACACCCATGTCCATCACAGAACTATTCACAATAGCAAAAAGATGGAAACAACCTAAACAATGCCCATCAGCAAAGGAATGGATCAATAAACTGTGGCCACATAAACACAATGGAATATTATGCAGTGTTAAAGAGCAGTGATGAGTCTGTGAAACACCTCATAGCATGGACTTAAGGACTTTATGCTGAGTGAAACTAGTCAATCACGAAA
>NW_006921897.1:4003824-4005141 GCF_000298275.1 Orycteropus afer afer | reverse complement strand
AAGAAAGAAAATAAATCTTTGATAGTTACCAGGAGTGGGTGGGAGAGGGGGGTAAACCACTAACTAGAGGGTAGATACATAGTAGCTTCAGTGAAGGGAAAGTTTAAAAAGCAATTAATTTTTTATGGAAAAAATCAAATAAAATGTGCCTCAACATGTACACAGAGCATTTTGACAAAGACTAGGTATCCACTGATTCCAGGTAGTTAAGGCAATCTCTGTGTGATCATTTTGGTGATCACTAAGTTCACCAAACAGTGAGTTCAGTGGCCACGCATAACAAAGAATACAGACTTTATAGACTTAGTTCATAAGTGTAATGAGCAATCAAAAAAAAAAAAAAAAGAAGAAGAAGAAGAAGAAGAAAAACCTAAGGAGGGGGCATCTGATTTCCAGTCTTACCATGTTATATTTTATAAAATGTCTAGTTTTCAACAGGTGATTATGAGGCATGCAAAAACACCCCCCAAATAATAAGAAAGTATGTTCCATACACAGGAGAAAAATAGAAACTGTCTCTGAGAAAGCTGAGATGTTGAACTTACTAGACAAAGACTTTAAAATGGCTCTTTTAACAATATTTAAAGAATCACATAAAAGCAAGTCTAAAGAACTAAACAAAGCATGAGAACAATGTCTCACCAAATAGAGAATGCCAATAAAGGGATTAAAATTATACAAAGGAAACAAATAGAAATTCTGGAGTTGAAAAGGACAGTGAAATAAAAAATTCACTAGAGGTGTCCAACAGCAGATTTGAGCAGGCAAATGAAAACCATTAATGGGCTCAAAGACAGATCAGTTGAGAATGCTGAATCTGAGAAACAGAAAGAAAAAAGAATAAAGAAAAATGAACAGAGCCTCAGAGACCTATGGAACTCCATCATAGACTGGGTGACTATTAATTTCAGGAATTTAAGGGAATATCTGTGCAATCATTAGCTTATCTTAAAGACCTCTTTAATAACTAAGTCCATGATAGTTTAGAAATATGTGGGTTTTTCGTAACCTGATTCTTATAATGGGAATCCTAGAAGGAAAGAAGAGAGAGAAAGGAAATAATGAATATTAGAAAAAATGATGTTCCTATTTGTCTGAAAACATTAATCAGGATATCCAAGAAGCTCAAAAAACTCCACACAGAAGAGGGCATGTGTTTTGGTTACCTAGTGCTGCTCTGACAGGAACATATCACAAATGGGATGGCTTTAACAAACAGGAGTTTATTCTTACAACTTTTGAAGGCTGGAAGTCCGAGTTCCAAGTGCCAGGCTCTAGGGGCTGGGTGAAAGCCCCTTGACCTTGGGCTTCAGCTCT
>NW_006921897.1:4001799-4003209 GCF_000298275.1 Orycteropus afer afer | reverse complement strand
AAGAAAACAAAAATCCTCACAACTGGACCAATAAGCAACATCATAATAAACAGAGCAAAGTTTGAAGTTGTCAAGGATTTCATTTTACTTTAACCTACATCAACACTCATGGAAGCGTTAGTCAAGAAATCAAATGTCATATTGCATTTGGTGAGTCTGTTGCAAAAGACCTCTTTAAAGTGGTAAAAAGCAAAGATGTCACTTTGAGGAGTAAGGTGCTCCTGAACCAAGCCATGACATTTTCAATTGCCTCACATGCATGCGAAAGGTGGACAGTGAATAAGGAAGACTGAAGAAGAATTAATACCTTTGAATTATGGTGTGGTGATGAATATTGAATATACCATGGACTGCCAGAAGAGCAAACAAATTGGTCATGGATGGAGTACAGCCAGAATGCTCCTTAGAATCAAGGATGGCAAGTCTTTTCCTCTCGTACTTTGGTCGTGTAGTCAAGAAGGACCAGTCCTTGGAGAAAGATATCATGCTTGGTAGAGTGGATGGTCAGCAAAAAAGAGGAAGACACTAAGTGAGATAGATTGACATAGTGGCTGCAAATGATGGGCTCAAGCATAGCAACATTTGTGAGTATGGCACAGGACTGGGCACTGTTTCATACTATATAATACATTCTACGGGAGCTCTGGTAGTGTAGTGCCTAAGGCACTTGACTGTTAACCAGAAGGCTGGCGGTTCAAACCCACCAGCCACTCCTCAGAAGGAAGGTTGGGCAATCTACTTCTGTAGTGATAGTGCCTCAGAAGCCCAAGGAGGGGTCACTATGAGTCGGGTCTGACTCGACAGCACATAACAACAACAACAACAGTACATTCTTCATAGTGTTACTATGAGTTGGAACTGACTTGATGGCACCTAACAACAATATATAGGCCTGGGAGCTCTGGTGGTGTAGTGCCTAAGGCATTTGACTGCTAACCAGAAGGCTGGCGGTTCAAACCCATCAGTCACTCCTTGGAAGGAAGGTTGGGCACTCTACTCCCATAGTGATACCTCCTCAGGAACCCAAGGAGGGGTCACTGTGAGTCGGATCCAGCTCAAGGGCAGTGGGTTTGGTTTGGTTTATCATTTGGCTGAAACTTGAGCCATGGTGATGAGTTCAGTTCCAGGTTAGAAGGATGACTAAGGACCATAGTCTTTGTGGTTCCACTAGTCCCTGTCATACCAATAAACCTGGTGGGGTTTTTTATTTTATTTTGAGTTTTGTTCCACATTTTTCCCCCACTCTATCTAGGACCTATTGTTGGGATCTATTTCAGAGTGGTTGGCAGTTCTTCTGGTCTCAGGGTCATGGAGTCTGAGGTTTGCATGGTTCATAGTCCTTTGGACTAATTGTTTCCATGAGTCTTTGATGTTTTTCACTCTTCTTTGTTTCAGGTAGGGATAGACCAA
>NW_006921897.1:3997106-4001699 GCF_000298275.1 Orycteropus afer afer | reverse complement strand
GGTTTGCATGGTTCATAGTCCTTTGGACTAATTGTTTCCATGAGTCTTTGATGTTTTTCACTCTTCTTTGTTTCAGGTAGGGATAGACCAATAATTCCACCTTAGATGGCCCCTCACAAATTTTTAAGATCCCAGTCACTACTCACCAAAGTAGGATGTAAAACGTTGTCTTTGTGCACTGTGGTATCCAATTGAACTTGATGTCCCCTGAGACTATAGTCCTAAGCCCCCAGGCCTATCAACTCATTCTCTTAAGGTCTTTGGTTATGATGAAGAAGTTTTCATAACTTTGTCCCCTCTATGCTCTACTATATTCAAGGATGTATTTGCAGCACATATAAATACATATGTAGAAATGTCCTCTGTCAAACCTCTATATATTTGTGGGTGGTTTCAAATCCTTGAGTTCATTATATATTAATGGTGTATCTATGAGCTGTGTCTAGTTTCCTCATACATAAAATGGGGACGATATGGAGTTATGAGAGGATACAGTGAATTAATATTTGCAGTACTTAGAACAGTGCTTGGCATATGGCAAATATGCTATGAAATTATTTTGTTTTCATTTTGCTTGAAGCTCTTCCTCAAAAGGGTTGTGTGTGTGCAAAAGCACTTGATCTTTCATTCTTATCACTGGCCACTTTTGAATTTAGAAGACATGAAAATGACTGCAAGGAGGGAGGGTATCACCTAGTGTTACACTCTCTCCTATGAAATCAATTACAGCCTCCATTGTCATTCTTCTTGTGCATGGGAGGATCTAAGATAACTACTGACTACTGCAACTTGAGGATGCCCCATTCTTGCCTCTGAAGATCTGAAGATCCCCAGGGGCTTTCCAGATAGACTCGGGCATAGACCAATCCATGAGCAGTCTAGATTGGGACATTAGGCCCAACAGAATGCTTCTGTCTAGGATAATTTATGATCTTGGTTTGTCTGAGATTTTCCCAAGCTTAGTATTAAAAGTCCTGCATTCCAGAAAAACCCTCAGTCCCAGGACAATTGGACAATTGGTTCCTCTAGTTGTCACCAACTTTTATGAGCTTAGGTAGATCTCTCTGAACTTTTTACTTTATCCACATATACACTTCTCTTTTCTTTTTTAGGTGTGACAGTAAATATCTATAATGAGAAAAGAAAGACAAAGAATTACGATTTTTTAAAAAGCTGGCAAATGCTATGTATGTAACAAAACTCATGAAAACAACACAATATTTTTATTGACCAACTGTTTGACCCAGTTCTATAATACATATTCTTCCATATATTATGTTGTGGCTGCATACTCTTCAATCAGCTCTCCAAAAGATGATAATGTAATATTTTCAATAGAGAAAACAATAATAATTCACTCCTTATATACAAAACCTTGTTCCTCTCCCACTACCTATACCCACCAAGGAGGCTTGGTGGCACTATGGTTAAAACATGGGGCTGTTAACCAAAAGGTCAGTAATACAAACCCATCAGTGGCTCCACAGTAGAATGATGAGGCTGTCTGCTTCCATAATGATTTACAGCCTTGGAAACCCTAGGGGGCAGCTCTACTCTGTCCTATAGGATAACTATAATTCAGATTCCACCCAATGGCAGTGGGTACCTGTACCCACCACCACTCATCTGTCAGTTTGTTTTACTGTGGTGGCTTGTGTGTTGCTGTGATGCTGGAAACTATGCCACCAGAATTTCAAATACCAGTAGTGTCATCCATGATGGACACGTTTCAGTGGAGCTTCCAGACTAGGAAGGAAGACCTGGTGATCTACTTAAAAAAAAAAAATTGGCCAGTGAAAACCTTATGAATGACAGCAGAACATAGTCTGATATCGTGCCAGAAGAAGAGCCCCTCAGATTGGGAAGCACTCAAAATAAGGCTGGGGATGAGCTACCTCCTCAAAGTAGAGTCAACAATGACATGGATGGAGTAAGGCATTTGTGATCTTCATATGCTGATGTGGCACAAATCAAAATAAGAATAGCCGCAAACATCCATTACTAATTGGAACATGGAATGTACAAAGTATGAATCTAGGAAAATTAGAAGTTGTAAAACATGAAACAGAATGCTTGAGGATTGGTATCCTGGGGATTAGCAAGCTGAAATGGGCTGGTATTGGCTGTTTTGAATCAGACGATCCTATTGTCTACTATGCTGGGAATGACAAATTGAAGAGGAATGACATGCATTCATTGTCAAAAAGAATATTTCAAGATCTATCCTGAAGTACAACGCTGTCAGTGATAGGAGAATATTTATATGCCACAAGAACAAGAAGTTAATATGACTATTACTCAAATTTATACACCAACCACTAATGCCAAAGATGAAGAAAGTGAAGATTTTTACCAACTTCTGCAGTCTAAAATTGATCAAACATGCAATCAAGACACATTGATAATTACTGGTGATTAGAATGCAGGAGTTGGAAACAAAGAAGCATCGTTTGTTGGAAAATATGGCCTTGATGAGAGAAACAACACTGGAGATTACATGATAGAATTTTGGAAGATCAATGACCTATTCATTGGAAATACCTTTTTTCAACAGCTCCCATACACATGTACCTTGCTAGATGGAATACATGGGAATCAAATTGACTACATCTCTAGAAAGAGACGATGGAGAAGCTCAATATCATGTCATAAGAAGGCCAGGGGTGGACTGCAGAACAGACTATCAACATATGCAAGTTTAACCTGAAGCTGAAAATAATTAAAACAAGTCCATGACGGCCAAAGTACGATCTTAAGTATTTCCCACCTGAATTTAGAAACAATTTCAAGAATAGATTTGGCTCATTGAACACTAATGAGCGAAGACCAGATGAGTTATGGGATGACATTATATGTGAAGGAAGTGAAAAGTTATTAAAAAGACAAGAAAAGAGGATCCCAGATGGCGTACTAGACAGATACACTATTCAGACTCTCTACAACAAAGACTTGAGAAAACAAGGGATGTAGCTACAGATGACAATCCCAGAGTTTCAAAGAAAAGAATAAAGAAGTAGAACAAACACCTATGAGCTGAAGAGTTTGAATGAAAACAGTGAACAAGAAGTGGTAAACTGCCAGCTGATACAGTGCAGCCATTTTGAATTATTGCAAACAGTGTTCCAATCAGAGCAGGAACCAGATAACCTGCTTCACTTGCCCAAGACTGCATCAGCACCCACAGCAGTGTCCAGGTGACCAGAGAGGTGTGACTTACCCCCTTATCTTGCAAAACCTCCTAGTGACAAGAGGCACAGCCCCACCCCCCACCTGGCAAACTGTCAAACTCACCCCACTGCCAGTGCTTTGCCACTTTTTTTTCTCTTTCTGTTTAGATCTTCCATCTTCCCCCTCTTTCATTTCTTTTTTCCTTTCTTCTTTTTTTTCCTCTTCCCTTGCCCTTTTTCTTTCTTTCGTATTTTATCCCGAAGAGCAGGAGTCCCTCTGCCATTGCCCATTTGGTTAGCAGCACCCGCCCCTACCCCTCCCTGGCCAAAGCAGTGTGATCTCATGGATCAAGTGCTGTATTCCTGTGCAGCCATGTTTAGTGGATGGCAATTTCACCTGTACTGTACTGCTTTTTTCCTTTCTTTTTTTTATTTTCCCTTCTTCTTAGTTCTTCCCTCTTCTCCTAATTGTTTTCCTCTCCTTTCTTTTCTTTTTTTCCCTCTTCACCATCTGCCCCCCCCTTTTTTAATAGATCCTGTGGAGCAGATGCCTGCTGTTACACTACAGTCAACTGTGCCCCCCACCCCCACCCCTCAATGGATGGCAGTGCATGCTCCCACAGAGTGAGTTCCATGTTCCTGCTATAGCTGTGTTGAGTGGCTAACACTTACACCAGCTTTTTTCTTCTTCTCTTTATACTTCTTCTCAGTCCTTCTCTCTTGTTATTTATTTTTTTATTTTAATTTCTTCATCTCCCCCCTCACACACACACCCCACATGCTTTTCTTCTCCTTCTCCTTTTTCTTTTTGATCTGGCTGAGCAAGTTCCTCTCCTCCCATTGTCTCTGTGTTCAGTAGCACTACCCTTGACCATCTGTATTTGGTAGTGCATGCTTCCATAGCGCAAGTGCCACATTTCTGCCACAGTGATGTTTGGAGCCTAGCACTTGCCCCAGTACTGTGCTGCTTTTGTTTTTGGTTTTCAGTCTTTTCCTCATTTTCTCCTCTTTCTATCATTCCCCAACAGTTGGGAACCAGTGACTTGACACAGTCATGCCCATCACACTTGCTGCCTTACCCATTGGGCAAGTGCCACCACTAGCTCCAGCACCTCTGGATTGACAATAAAAACATTGGCCTACATCCACCTAGTCTTCCCTAAGCTGCTTTGCATCTTCAGTGGTCAGAGACTTGTGCCCACACACACACATGACAAAAAATCCACCTGGAGGCAAGTGGTGAGCACCCCAGTGCTGCCAAACTAAGGATCAGAGTAACATGCCCACATTGTTGCCCAGATATGTTAAAACAAAACAAAATAAAAAATCAAGGTGAAGAAAACCAACATAAAATCAAGAAATTAGTGCAATAATACCGCAATGTCTCAGAGACAACAGACAATTTCAAATCATGCACACACATGCA
>NW_006921897.1:3993097-3996445 GCF_000298275.1 Orycteropus afer afer | reverse complement strand
AGTCGGATCCAACTCATAGTGACCCCTCCTTGGGTTTCCTAGGCAGTATCACTATGGAAGTAGATTGCCCAACCTTCCTTCCAAGGAGTGGCTGTGGGTTTGAACTGCCAACCTTCTGGTTAGCAGTCAAGTGCCTTAGGCACTACGCTACCAGAGCTCCTATAATCAAACTTTCCAAAACCAAAGACAAGAAGAAATCCTGAAAGCAGTTTAGGAAAAATGAAAAGTCACCTACAAAGGAGAGTCAATAAGACTAAGCTCTGATTTCTTGGGAAAAACCATGCAAGTAAGAAGGTAATAGGTTGACATATTAAACCCTGAAATAAAAAAAATTAAAAAAAATGCCAACCGAGAATTATATAACCAGCAAAATTGCTCCTCAAATATGACAGTAAAATTATGACATTCCCAGATAAACAGAAATTAATGGAATTTTCAAAACCCAGATCACCTTTACAAAAAATGCTAAGGGAGTCCTTCAGACCGGGAATCAACAATGGCAGACAACAACTGGAGGGTAAGACACATGATGACATCACCTAGAAATCAACCCAGATATAGAAGCATAAAAAATAAAATAAACATACAAGGCTGAAAATGGGGAACCAGAGATGTCTATTTGTAAATGGTGATAACTACAAAGCAAAAAGAGGGAAAAATGATGTAGTTACAGAACTTCCAGATGAAGAGGAAGTCAAGACAATATCAAGATAGAATAGACTGCTTTAAACTTGGGAAGATAATAATAAATTTCAGGATAACTTCAAAGAACATTAAGAAACCTTCTTTAAAAAATAAAAAAGAATAAAATCATAAAGTCTCAGTAAACACTAAAACAAAACCAATGAAGGAAATAATAAGAAAATTGATAAATAAAATGAACTCAACATGAAATATATGCTGAACAAAGAAACCATCAACACCACACAAAAAAAGCAAAATTGCAGCAGTAAACTCATACCTATCAATAATTACACTGAATATAAATGAATTGAATGCACCAGTCAAGAGACAAGAGCAGGAGAATGGATGAGAAACATGACCCATCAATATGCTGTCTATAAGAGACACATCTTAGACACAAGATAAAAATAGGTAAAACTCAAAGTGTGAAAAATCATATCAAGCAAATGACAATCAAAAAAGAGCAGGAGTGGCAGTATTAATTTCTGATAAAATAGACTTAAGGCAAAAATCAGCAAAAGAGACAAGGAAGGACATTATATAATGATTATGGGGTCAATCAATCAAGAGGACATAACCATAATAAATACATATGTACCCAATGAAGTTGCCCCAAAATACATAAATCAAATGTTAATTGAAAAGAGAAATAGAAAACTCCACAATAATAGTAGGGGAATTTAATACATCACTTTCAGTGAAAGACAGAACAACTAGAACACAACACATGTACAGAAGATCTAAACACAATCAACCAACTAGGCCTCATAAATGTATACAGAACATTCCACCCAAAAACAGCACAATATACATTCTTTTCCAGTGAACATGGAACAGAATAGATCATATGTTAGACCACAAAGCAAGGCTCAATAAATTTAAAAACATCAAAATGCTACTACAAAACATCTTCTCAGATCACAGTGCTAAAAAACTAGAAATTGGCGACAGGAAGATCAATAAAAAAATATCAAATACATAGAAACTGAATAACATCCTGCTTAAATACTACTGGGTAATAGAAGAAATAAAAAATCAAATTAAAAAATTCCTTGAATCAAACAAGAATGAAGACACAACATACCAAAAACTTTGGGACACAGCAAAAGGAGAGATCAGAGGACAATTTATAACAATAAACATACATGTTAAAAAAGAAGAAACAAAACCAACACCTTAACCCAACATCTCCAACAATTAGAAAAAGAACAGGAAAAAAAAAAAAACCCTACAGTCTCCAGAAGAAAGGAAATAATAAAGATTCAAGCAGAAATGTAAGTGCTATAATATAATATAAATATAATATGAATGGATTAAAAAAAAACTATGACACATACATACAATGGAATACTACACAATGTTAAAGAATAATGATGAATTTGCAAAACACCTCATGACATGAATGAACCTAGAGATCATTATGCTGAGTGAAATCAATCACAAAAGGACAAATATTGTATGAGACCAGTCCTGGAAACAGGCAAGAAAAGCTTGACACACAGAGGAATCATTCTTTGAGGGTTACCAGGGGTGGGAGGAGACGGAAGGGTAAATCACTAACTAGAAGGTAGACACTCATTAACTTGGGTGAAGGAAAAGGCAACATACAATAAGGAGAAAGCACAAAGTGATCCTGAAGAAAACACAGGGAGCAGCACAAGAGCTGAAGGCAAAAAAAAGTGAATCCTATTACATACACAGTCCTGCAATTACAGTAAACACTAATCTACAAGTGGAGATATATATATATAGAGAGAGAGAGAGAGAGAGATCGAGAGAGAGAGAGCTAGAGCCACTCAAGCTGGATAGGGGTGGGAAGGCAAATGGGACTATACCCACGAATATGTGCTGCGATGATATCCATGAATATAGTAGAGCATACAGGGGACAAAATTATGGAAACTTCTTTGTCATAAACACCTTGAGAAAATGAGTTGCTGAGCATGGGGTACTAAGGTCAGTTGGCCTAACACAGTACACAGAGACTATGTTCTACATCCTAATTGATGAGCAGCAACTGGGGTCTTAAGATCTTGTGAGCAATGATCTAAGGTTACACTATGGATCTCTCCCCATACAGAGCGAATAAAAGTGAAGAAAATAATGACCAGAATTACTGGTTGGATGGAGTCTGGTGGGACCCCCAAGACTATGGCTCTGGGATACCCTTCAGGCCTGGGATAGGACTCACTCCCAAGGGTTGGCTCTCAGCCCAACAGTAGAAAGACTTACATGCAGAACACCCAACCCAGGGCAATACACTCACCTACTGTATGGAGATACACCCCTTGGAGCAATCGGCCATGGGGCACCAGAGAGATGGCATTCACATGGAGAGAAAGCTGGACAGACAGGAGTGCATAGTTAAAAAGGACATGGGGAGGGAGGTTACAGGAAAGGGAGGGGAGGAGACTGAATTAGGGTTGGGAATGGTAAGCAGGGTGTGAAAATTTGCACCCAAAGCACAATAAAAATAAATTAGTAAATACACCAACAACATATCATTGGGAAAAAAATCAATTAGAAAGAAGAGTGAAGAAATCAAAGAGGCAAAGACAATTAGTGCAAAGGACTAATGGATCACGTGAACCCCAGCGTCTATGACTCTGAGACCAGATGTTATCTGACCACTACTGCTGACCGCTCTGAAAGGAATCACAGTAG
>NW_006921897.1:3984598-3992161 GCF_000298275.1 Orycteropus afer afer | reverse complement strand
AAGACCTGGGCCTGAAAAAAAGTGATTCTAATAAATCAAGAAGGATTTCATTTTACTTTCATCCACAATCAATGCCCATGGAAGCAGCAGTCAAGAAATCAAAAGATACATTGCCTTGGGCAAATCTTCTGCAAAAGACCTCTTTAAAGTGTTTAATGGCAAAGATGTCACTTTGAAGACTAAGGTGTGCCATGGTCTTTTCTATAGCTTCATATGCATGTAAGAGCTGTACAATGAATAAAGAAGACCACAGAAGAATTGGTGCATTTGAATTACAGTGTTGGTAAAGAATATTTAATGTACCATGGACTGCTAGAAGAAAGAACAAATCTGTCTTGGAGGAAGTACAGCTGGATTGGTCCTTTGAAGTGAGAATGGCCAGATTTCGTCTTTCACACATTGGTCATGCTGTCAGGAGGGACCAGTCCCTGGAGAAGGATATCATGCTGGGTACAATAGAAGGTCAGCAAAAGGGGGGATTGATACAGTTGCTGTGATGATGGGCTCAAACATGGCAACGAACGCGAGGATGGTGCAGGACCAGGCAGTGTTTCCTTCTGTTGGACATAGGGTCACTCTGAGTCGAAACTGACTTGATGGCACCTAACAACAACAATAAATCAGGAAAATTACCTTTACCTTTTCTGTCCCCTACTGCTCATAACTCCTAGCACATTCCTTGCAAGGCAGGATGTAGATTTTTGGAGGGCTCATCTCCTCACGTCTCCAATTTAAGATGTCTACACTTTTGACCTCTATTGAGAAAGTAAAAATGTAATTTCTGAAGGGAAAGTTTTGAATAATTGAGTCTAAAATATACAGCACTTTTTAGAGGGGCTGACATCTTAAATTCATGATTAGATTTCAGTGAGTCAAAGCACAGATGACTGAATATGGTGTGGGCAGGGGTGACAGTGGTGACAGTGGTGGGGCTTGAATAGTGGAGTGAAGCAGGGATCAGCCAGTAAGCCCATTAAAGGAAAACATAAAGGCTATTTCCAGCTAAAATTCTCAGAAACTCTAAAGGAAATTAATATAACTGACTAGCATAATCTCCCCTAATAAAACCAGGAGCAGGTGTCTGGTAGTCCTACAGTCAAAACAACTTAATAAGATTAGTCTATAGTACATGGCAGGCTTAGGGATTGCACGGCTCAAGGTAAGTAGGATTCAGTTTTCATTAAGGAGTTACATAAACAGGAGAGTTTCTTTTGTAACTAAAAGTCTTTTGTCCAACAAACCTATACCTTGAGTGCCTACTATGTGCCAGAGAGTGGGATGAAATGATAAATAAGGTGCTTAGCAGTCTGATAAAGTGAACAGAGAAGTAAAAACCCACTTCCAAGCAGTGTGACAGGTGCTGATTGAAGTATGTGTAGGGAGACAGTAAAAGCACAGAAAAGGGGCCCCAGGCCCAGCCTGGGAAGTCAGGGAAGGCTTCTTAGAATCCTAGCCCTGATCTGTATCTGCAGACACAGAACTTCCATATGCCTTCAGGCAACTCTTAGTTGCTGTATATGAAAATTCATGTTGGAGAAAGGAGGGTCACTGATTGGGCTATAGGACTCCTTCATTCTCTTGACTAGACCCTCTGTTTTTGTTGTCAGGTACTGTCAAGTCAGTTCTGACTCATAGCAACCATATGTACAACAGAATGAAACAATGCCTGGTCCTGCACCATTCCTAATAGTCACTGCTGTTTGAGCCCATTGGTGCAACCACCATGTCAATGGTGGTTAACCCTCTACTTTACCAATTTGTCCTTTTCCAGGAACTAGTCCCTCCTGATAATATATCCAAAGTACATGAGATGAAGTCTCACCATCCTCACTTCTAAGGAACATTCTGGCTGTACTTCTTCCGAGACAGAATTGTTCGTTCTTCTGGCAGGCCATGGTATACTCAATAATTCAAAGGCATCAATTCTTAGGCAGCCTTCCTTATTCATTGTCCAGCTTTTGCTTGCATATAATGCAACTGAAAATATCATGGCTTGGGTCAGGCACACCTTAGTCTTCAAAGTGACGTCATTGCTTTTTAACACTTTAAAGAGGTCCTTTGTGGCAGATTTGCCCAGGGCAGTATGATGCCTGATTTCTTGACTGCTGCTTCCATGGGTGTTGATTGTGGTTCTGAGTAAAATGAAATCCTTGACAACTTCAATCTTGTCTCTATTTATCATAATGTTGCTTATTGGTCCAGTTGTGGGGATTTTTGTTTTCTTTATGTTGAGGTGTGATCTGTACTTAGGGCTGCAGTCTTTGATCTTCAAAAGTAAGTGCTTCAAGTCCTCTTTGCTTTCAGAAAGCAAGGTTGTGTCATCTGCATATCGCAAGTTGTTAATGAGTTTTCTTCCAATCCTGATACCACGTTTTTCTTCATATAGTCCAGCTTCTCTGATTATTTGTTCAGCATACAGACTGAATAAGTATGAGAGGATACAACCCTGACACACACCTTTCCTGATTTTAAACCATGCAGTATCCCCCTTGTTCTGCTTGAATGATTGTCTCTTGGTCTATGTACAGGTTCCACATGCACATAATTGAGTGTTCTGGAATTCCCATTCTTCCCAATGTTATCCATAATTTGTTATGATCCACATAGTCAAGCGCCTTCACGTAGTCAATAAAACACAGGTAAACATCTTTCTGGTATTCTCTTCTTCCATTCAAGACTCATTTGACATCAGCAGTAATATCTCTCCTTCCATATCTTCTTCTAAATCCAACTTGTATCTCTGGCAGTTTCCTGTCAATGTACTGCTGAAAATATTTTTTAATCGAATAGATTTGACACAGTGAACACTAATGACTGAAGACCAGAGGAGTTACGGAATGACATTAAGAACATAATATATGAAGATAGCAAAAGGCTATTAAAAAGAGAAAAGAAAGAAAAGACCAAAATGAATGTCAGAAGAGACCCTGAAACTTGCTCTTGAACAGAGAGTAGCTAAAGCAAATGGAAGAAATGATTAAATAAAGGAGCTGTACAGAAGATTTCAAAGGGCAGCTCAAGAAGACAAAGTGAAGTATTATAATGAAGTGTGCAAAGACCTGGAGTTAGAAAACCAAAAGAGAACAACATGCTTGGCATGTCTCAAGCCAAAAGAACTGAAGAAAAAATTCAAGCCTCACCCTTCTAGCCAGCTTCAAATAGCCAAGGTCACCACCATGGCCACCATTCAATATGTTTGGGTTCTTCCATTGACTCTGAATAAGCTGAGTCAAGAGAAGAGAGTGGAAAAGGTCCCCATGTCCTCAGTCAGGCTGGGAGTTGTGGTTTTCTTTACTTATATTCAGTTCCAGGAATACTCCAAGCAATTCACAAAATTGGCTTTAATGTCCAATAGTGCATTCTTGATTTCATCATCCTTCCCTAACCACCTGACTCTCCAATTACCCTACCAAAACAATTAGTATTGTATCACTCTGTGTTACACCCCTACTCATAAATCTCAACTGGCTCCCCATAGCCCTAAGAATGACATCCAGACTCCTCAGCTTCTCAGTCTGGGGGAGGGGAGTAGGATCCTCCCTAATCTGATCTCAGCTACATTTGCACTTTATTTCTCTCTGAAAAATCTTCCAGTCTCCCCCTACTTTCCACAGCAACTACTTAAAATCTTCCCCCATCTCCCAAACACTCCCTATGTACCTCCTTTCTTCAGGGTCTTGCCTATTCCATCCATGGTCTACAAAGACCTATATAATCTGACCCATAGCCACCTCTCCAGTCTCATCTTGAGCCACTCTGTGTATTGCTCATTTCTGTGCAGCCCCACTGGCCTTGTCAAGTCCTAGAATGCTGCCAAGCTTTCTCTCACCTTGACATTCTCTATCTGCGTGTCCCCTTCCAATCCCACCTCCAATTCTGTTCAATTCCTACTCTTACTTCTACAAAGCAAAGCTCAAATCACACTTTTTCCATGAAGCTGTCCCAGATTTTCCCAAAATCAGAATAAGTCCCATTTTTCCATGTTTTCTTGATGTATTTTCTGCCTCTCTTATAGTATATCTCAAAATATACCTGATAATTTTTAAGTGGATATTTTTCTGTCACCCCTACTAGATTGTAAATCCCTAAAATAGCCTTATTCATCTCAATACACACAACACCTAGTACATTTAGCAGATTTTCATGAATTAAACTAAAAGTCCATTGTCTGGCTCCTTTTGAAGTTAGTCCTTCAGTGAGAGGCAGCATTTTCTCCATTCCTATGAAAACAATTATCACCTTCACACCGCCATGTCTCTCTCTTTCTCTGCCTCTCTCTCTCTCTCTCTCTCTCTCTCTCTCTCACATACACACACACACACAAACACATGCATACACAAGAGAAATTAGGTTTACTAAGTATTCCCATCTAAAACCCACAGTTTGGGAGGAATTCAATGAATAGGCAAAAATGATGCATAATAAAACACCAGCCAAATCTAGCCACCAAACCAGAAATAAAGAAACAATATTTCTCATTTGGGATATTGTACTGTCCATTATAAGGCATGAGTTTATTCATAGACATCTGTTTGGTATGTTGATTTTCCTAGACCAGTTAGATGAGAAAGGAAACTGTCCAATTTTAATAGATTGAGGCCCACACCAAATGTTTATTATTTGCCTCACATGTGCTCAGCAATGTGCCAGGCATCTTGCAAGGTGAAAAAAAAAATTAACAAGTGGTTCATCCCTTCAAAGAGCTTACAGAATAGAAAGAGAGAACAAAGGAATGTACAAAATATCTATGAAATGGAGAACTTCATTCATTCATTCAAAAACAGTTATTGATTACCTACTACATGCCAGGCACATGAAACAGAAAGACACAGTCTTTGCCTTCATGATCTTACAGTCTAGGGGTAAAGCAGATATTTTTTAAAAAATAAGTATATAATTTTAAATTCTGATAAGCTTGAAGGAAAAGAACAGGGTTCTATGCAAAAGGATTATTATGGAGGCTAATTTAGATGGGAAACTTTAGATCAGCCTCTCTGAGTCCATGAAACTTAAAGTGAAACCTGGAGAAAGAGTAGGGGTTGGACAGATTTGGAGGCGAAATTGGAAGGGAAATCCAGATAGAGAGTCTCAAGGTTGAAGACAGCTTGGCTACATTTTAGGACTTGAGAAGGCCAGGGGGCTGTATGGAAAGGAGCATTAGGCAGATTGGCTCGAGATGAGAATGGAGAGGTGGGCATGGGCCAGATCTTATAGGTCCTTGCAGACCATGGAAAGGAGTCTGGGTTTTATTCTAATTACAATGCGAAGCCTTTGTGGAAGATTTTAACACAGAGGGTGGGGGAACTAACCAATGGATGGTTTAAACATCCCCAAACCATATATAATCAAGGCCTAAATTAAGAAGTACATATTATGTCCTGGGAGAGTCAAAGTGCAGCCAGAATAGGCATTAATAGTGAGGGGAAGGGGGTGGGTCTTCAGCTGAGCCTTGAAGGAAATATATGAGGTGATGCCACTCTGAACCAGAATGGTGCCAATACGGCTAAATGGAAGAAAAAAAAAATTCTGCAAGAAATGTGCAGGGCTTGAAGAGTATTTGGACCCTGGAGAAGGATATAAAGCAGTCATTGAAATCTCAAGGTTTGGAGCCACTGGATCTGTAAAGAAAAGAGATATAGCCCTGCACATAAATGGGGGAAGGGGTGAGGAAGTGAATTGCTAAAGAAAATGATAAGTTCCATTTGAGAAATGTTTATTTTATTTTCATATTTATTATTATGTTTTTTAATTGTGCTTTAGATGCAAGTTTACAGAGCAGAGGTTGTTTCACATTCAACATTTCGTGTACATTTACTTTCACTCCCCATTTACCATCCCCAACCCTAACCCAGTCTCCTCCTCTCCCTGCCCAGTAACCCCCCACCCTGTGCCCCTCATAGTTCTGCACTCCCGTGTGTCCTGCATTTCCTCCATGTGAATGTGGTCCCTCTAGTGCCCTGTGGTCGATTGCTCCAAGGGATGCATCTCCATAGAGTATGTGGGTGTGTCACCCTGGGTTGAGTGTTCTGCGTGTACGTCTTGTTTACTATTGGGCTGAGAGCCAGCCCCTGGGAGTGAGTTTTATTCCAGGCCCAAAATGTATCCCAGGGCCATAGTCTTGGAGGTCTCACCAGACTCCACAATTCTGGTCATTATTGTCTTTCTGGATTTTGTTCTTCATTTTTCCTCCCACTCTATCCAGGATCTCCAGTTTTGATCCTTTCCTGAGTGGTTGGCATTGGTAGCCGGGCACCATCTAGTTCTAGTCTCGAGGGCCATCATGTCCTAGGGATGATTGCTTCCAAATGCCCTTGTTTTTTTGCACTCTTCTTCACACACTTCTTTTTCACTCCTATCATCAGAAGCGAAGAAATGTTTAAGTGTCAGAGAAGCAGCTAAATATAAACATCATATAAGTACTTAATGATGTAAGAGGTTATGCTGGAAATGTATTTGGGAACAATGGAAGAGAGTGAAAGCTGAGATTCAGTTTTGAGGGAAAAGGAGAAGGGTAACTTAGGTTCGGAGAAAGTGGAGCCCTGGAAGAAGGCACCAAAAGACCAGTCAATGGAGTGGGAAAGGATCCACATAGAACATTGTCATGAATACAATCAAACATAGCCACGTGAAGTGGAGGTGAATGAAGACTGAGGAAAGGACACTGAATAGACCTTAAAGAAACTACTATAGACTCACAGGGATGAAATACTAAGGGAGAAAAAAATGTTACATTTAGAATGAGAATATTGGATCAGATTTACAAATAGTTAAGTCTCAGGAGTCACTAAAAACTATCTAATATGTTGTTTATTCTTATGTCAACCTCATACATCAGGGAAGGAAATTTTAATTTTTGTTTTACTTGTGCCAATTCTTGAGTAGTTAACTGCTTCCAAAATTTCACTTCCTACTGTATTAGCTGTTTTAGCTACTCAGAGTATCTTTAAACTTCAGAGATGCCATTCTGCCCAACATTGGGAATTCAGCAAATAAGTTTTGTCAGGAAAGAACCCCAATCTTAATCAGGGAAAGGATAGCAACTGGATATCCATATAGGAAAAAGAATAAACATAAAACTTTAGCCTGTGTCATACACAAAAAATGAACTCTAGATGGACCATATGCCTAAATATGAAAGCTGAAATGATAAAACTTCTAACAGAATGCATAGGAAATTTGAATGACTTTGGATTAAGCAAAGATTTATGTTCTTATGCTGTCGAGTTGGCTCCTACTCATAGCAACCCCATGTACAACAGAACAAAACACTGCCTGGTCCTGTGCCAGCCTCACAATCCTTGCTATACCTGAGCACATCGTTGCAGTCACTGTGTCAATCCATCTTGTTGAGCGCCTTCCCCTTTTGTCTTGACCCTCTACTTTACCAAGCATATCCTTCTCCATGGAATGGTCCCTTCTGACAACACGACCAAAGTAGGTGAGACAAAGTCTGGCCATTCTTGCTTCCAAGGAGCATTCCAGCTGCACTTCTTCCAGGATAGATTTGTTCATTTTTCTGGCAGTCCATGGTACTTTCCGTATTCTTCACCAACACCACAACTG
>NW_006921897.1:3981252-3984018 GCF_000298275.1 Orycteropus afer afer | reverse complement strand
TGATATGCTTGAGCCCACGTTGCAGCAACTGTTGTCAATAGATCTCACTGAGGATCTCTGTCTTCTTAGCCTCTACTCTACCAAGTCCCTCCTGCTAACATGTCTCTCCATCCTGGCTTCTAAGGAACATTCTAACTGTACTTCTTCCAAGACAGAATTGTTCATTCTTTCGGTAGACTATGGTATATTCAATATTCTTCACCGAAACCACAATTCAACTGCATCAATTCTTCTGCAGTCTTCCTTATTCATTGTGCAGCTTTCACATGCATATGAGGTGACTGAAAATACCATGGCTTGGGTCAAGCACACCTTTGTCTTCAATGTGACGTCTTTGCACTTTAACACTTAAAAAGGTCTTTTGTAGCAGACTTGCTCAATGCAATACGTCATTTGATTTCTTGACTACTGCTTCCATGGGTATTGATTGTGGATCCAAATAAAATTAAATCCTTGACAACTTCAATCATTTCCCTGGTTATCATGATGTTGCTTCATGGTTCAGTTGTTAAGCTTTTCGTTTTCCTTAAGTTGAGATGCAATCCATACTGAAGACTGTAGTCTTTGATCTTCATCAGTAAATGCTTCAAGTCCTCTGCACTTTCAGCAAGCAAGGTTGTGTCATCTGCATATCACAGGTTGTTAATGCGTCTTCCTCGAATCCTGATGCTGCATTCTTCTTCATGTAGTCCAGCTTCTCAAACTATTTGCTCAAGCATACAGATTGAATAAGTTGGTGAAAAGATACAACCATGACACACAGCTTTCCTGATTTTAAACTATGCAGTATTCCCCTTTTCTATTTAAACAACAGCCTCCTAGTCTATGTACAGGTTCCTCATGAACACAATTAAGTATTCTGGAATTCCCATTCTTCTCAATGTTATCCATAATTTGTCATGACCCACATGGTTGAATGCCTTTGCACAGTCAATAAAACACAAATAAACATCCTTCTACTATTCTTTGCTTTTGGCCAAGATCCATCTGACATCAACAGTGATATTCCTCATTCCACGTCCTCTTCTGAATCCAGCTTAAATTTCTGGAAGTTCCCTGTTGATATATGGCTGCAACTTTTTTTTTCCAGGAGAATTTTACTTGTGTATGATATTAATGATATTGTTCTATAATTTCCACATTCTGTTGGATCACCTTTCTTTGGAATGGGCACATTTGTGGCTCTCTCCACAGTAGTTGGCCAGGTAGGTGTCTTTCAAATTTCTTGGCACAAACAAGTGAGCACTTCCAGCATTGCATCTGTTCATTGAAACATCTCAGTGGGTATTCTTTCAATTCCTGGAGCCTTGTTTTTCACCAATTCCTTCAGTGCAGCTTGGACTTCTTCCTTCAATACCATCAGTTCTTGATCATATGCTACCAGTGGTGGCAGAGTGCCTAAGGCATTTGACTGCCAACCAGAAAGTTGGTGACTCAAACCCACCAGTCACTCCTCGGAAGGAAGGTTGGGAAATCTACTTCCATAATGATACCCCCTCAGAAACCCAAGGAGGGATCACTATGAGTCAGATTCGACTCAATGGCAGTGAGTTTGGTTTGGTGTGGAAGTGGTTGAATGTTGACCAGTTCTTTTTGGTACAGTGACTGTGTATTCCTTCCATCTTCTTTTGATGCTTTTTCCTGCATCGTTCAATATTTTGCCCATAGAATCCTTCAATACTGCAATTCAGGGCTTACATTTTTTCTTCAGTTCTTTCAGCTTAAGAAATGCCATGTGTGTTCTTCCTTTGGATTTTCTAACTCCAGGTCTTTGCACATTTCAGTACTTTGTCTTCTTGAGCCACTCTTTGAAATCTTCTGTTCAGTTCTTTTATTTCATCATTTCTTCCATTTGCTTTAGCTACTCTCCATTCAAGAGCAAGTTTCAGTCTCTTCTGACATCCATTTTAGTGTTTTCTTTCTCTCCTGTCTTTTTAATGAACTTCTACTTTCTTCATATATGATGCCATTTGAATAGTAAAAGCCAGCATCAGCACACCACTAATTTATATTTCAAAACTGGAAACAAACAAAGTTTTCACTGATAGGTGAATGCATAAACAAATTGTGGCATGTTAATGCAATGGAATATAATTCAGCCATACTAAGGAATAAACTACTGATGTATGTTACAATGTAACATGTATCTCACATTACATATACATTACGCTGAGTGAAAGAAACCAGACATAAAAGACCACATATGGTATGATTCCATTTATATGAAATTCTAGAAAGTGCAAACTAAACTAAGGGTCCAAGCAAAGATCAGTAGTTAACTGGATCTCAAAGTGGGGTGGAGGTGAAATAAATATTCTGTAGCTTTAGTTTGATGGCAGTTACTCAGGTGAATATAATTATCAAACATCATCAAACTGTATACTTTAAATTAATACAGTTTATTATATGTAAATTAAACCTCAATGAAGCTGATTTTTTAAAAATTATTTTCTGACTTTTGCCCACTGACTAGTAAGATCTCCCTCTCTTTTATCTCCATTAATTTGATTGTTCATTACTGGAATAACTTTTATTTGCAAAAATGGGCATTTAAATATGTACTCTCACTTTCAATGCATTTATAAAACCATTAAACACGAATAATTCCTGCACTCTGGGAAAGTCTTCTATTAATACCTCTCTACCGAGAAAACTGTCCTTTAATCCCTACCCTTCCTATGTTGTTATTATTTGCCGTCGAGTCGGCCCCGACTCATAGCGACCCCTCCTTGGGTTTCCGAGGCAGTATCACTACGGAAGTAGGAT
>NW_006921897.1:3975122-3981152 GCF_000298275.1 Orycteropus afer afer | reverse complement strand
CTTCCTTCCGAGGAGTGGCTGGTGGGTTTGAACCGCCAGCCTTCTGGTTAGCAGTCAAGTGCCTTAGGCACTATGCTACCAGAGCTCCTACCCTTCCTATACTGTCTCTATATTAATTTCCTATTTGTTTTCCCTCCCCTACCTCCTATTCTCCATACCCAGGGCTGGTCCTAGTGTATTATATACAGAGTAAACATGATTTCATTATGGACCACCTGAGAAGATCAATTCTCACAGTAATAATATCATTAACTTAAAGTAAAATCTCCAAAATTTGTGTACCATAGCAGCAAACGAATTATTTAACCCCTAGCAATCTAGTGTAATAATTAATATATCAAACACTTAAACAGCACTTACTATGTCAGGCTGTGTTTTATGAGCTTTATATAAATTATTCATTTGGTCCTCCAACAACTCTCCAAAGTAGAAAGAGCATCGTTATCCCCATTTTGAGGAGCCCTGGAAGCGCAGTGGTTCAGCACTGGACTCCTAAGCAAAAAGTCAGTGGTTCAAACCCACCAGTGGGAGAAAACTGTGGCCATCTGCTCTGTAAAGATTAACAGCCTTGGAAACTCTATGGGCAGCTCTACTCTGTCCTGTAGGATTTCTATGAGTCAGAATTGAGTTGACAATAACATGTTTTATTGTTTTTGGTATCCTCATTTTACTAATGAGGAAACTGGGGCACACAGTAGTTAAGTATCTTGACCAAGGTCACCCAGCTAGTGTCAGAGTTGGAATTCAAGTACCTTTGCCTACAAGGAACTTTGGTCTTCAAGTTACAGGACTTCTATAATATGTACAAAAGTAAGTTAGTTCTGTGGCAAAGACAAAATAGAAGGAAATAATATTGTTCTTTTCATTTGTTGTTGTTGTAGTTATGTGCCGTCGAGTCGGACCCAACTCACAGTGACTCTTTCTTGGGTTTCTGAGGCAGTATCACTACAGAAGTAGATTGCCATAAAAACCAACAATTTTAATACTATAAACAATAAAACTCCAATTTTGTTACTATATATCACACACACACAAAAATGTGTGTGTGTGTGTGTGTGTGTGTATAAGACTGGGAAGATAAAAAACAAAATGTTAACAAAGATTATCTCTGGTATAATTATATTTTTTTTCCTCCATACTTTTCTATAGTTTCCAAATATAACATTTTTTTCTATATTCCAAATATGTATTACATTTACAATTTGAAAAAAAAAAAAGTCAATGTCTTTTCAAATATGCATGGATTATAAATATCTTAAATCTTTCCTGACATTCTTTGGTACTGAAGCATCCCTGTAGTAAGTCAAAAGTTGTCTTCCCACAAACTATACATCACATTCAACCTATCCCTAGTGGGATGGCTATTTTATAGAATAATTTCATATACTATTTTATATTAGGTATTATTTTATATTGTTCTGACTGTGGAACAGACCACCCATTGCTCATATGTAAGCTCAAGTTGAAGCTGATGAAAATTAAAACAAGTCCACAAGAGGCAAAGTACAACCTTGAGTATATCCCACCTGAATTTGGAAACCATCTCAAGAATAGATTTGATGCATTGAACACTGATGGCCAAAGACCAGACAAGTTGTGGGATGACATCACAAGGATGTTGTACATGAAGAAAGCAAAAGGTCATTAAAAAGAGAGGAAAGAAAGAAAAGACTAAAATGGATAACAGAAGAGACTCAGACACTTGCTGTTGAATAGAGTGGCTAAAACAAATGAAGAAATAATGAATTAAAAGAGCTGAACTGAAAAGTGCAAAGAACAGCTCAGAAGACAAAGTGAAGTATTATAATGAAATGTGCAAAGACCTAGAGTTAGAAAAGCAAAAGGGAAGAACACACTTGGCATTTCTCAAGCTGAAAGAACTGAAGAAAAAAATCAAGCCTCGAGCTGCAGTATTGAAGGATTCTATGGGCAAAACATTGACTGAGGAAGCATCAAAAGAAGATGGAAGGAGTGCACAGAGTCACTGTACAGAAAAGAATCAGTCGATGCTCAAACATTTTAGAATGTAGCATAAAATCAAGAACCAATAGTACTGAAGGAAGAAGTCCAAGCTGCAATGAAGGCATTGGTTAAAAACTTGAACATAAAGTAAGCATATAGAAGTCTCTGTCTGAAATCTCAGATAGATCAGCTCTACTTTCTCTAGCAGCAGATCATTCTTTCCCTGCTGTGGATCTATTTTGGATCCACAATCAACACCTATGGAAGCAGCCGTCAAGAAAGTAAACAGCTTCTTGTATTGGGCAAATGTGCTACAAAAGACTTCTTTAAGGTGTTAAACAGCCAAGATGTTACTTTAAAGATCAAGGTGCACCTAACCCAAAGCATTTTCAATCACCTCATATGCGTGCAAAAGCTGGACAGTGAATAAGAAAGATCAAAGGAGAACTGACACCTTTCAATTATGGTCTTGGCAACAACAACACAACACAATGCAGTGCCAGTGACCCCTCCTTGGGTTTCTGAGGCAGTATCACTATGGAAGTAGATTGCCCAACCTTCCTTCCGAGGAGTGGCTGGTGGGTTTGAACCGCCAGCCTTCTGGTTAGCAGTCAAATGCTTTAGGCACTACGCTACCAGAGCGCCCATGCTGTTGGCAAAGAATATTAAATATACCATGGACTTCCAAAAGAATGAACAAATCTGTCTTGGAAGAAGTACAGCCAGAAGGCTCCTTACAAGCAAGGATGGCGAGACTTCATCTCACATACTTTGTTCATTTGATCAGGAGGGACCAGGCCCTGGAGAACGACATCATGCTTAGTAAAGTGGAGGGTCAGTGAAAATGGGGAAGACCCTCAGTAAGATGGATTGACACAGTGGCTGCAACAATGGGCTCAAACAAAGCAACGATTTTGAGGATGGCACAGTCCCAGGCGGTGTTTTGTTCTGTTGTGAATAGAGCCACTATGAGTCAGAACAAGTCAACAGCACCGAGCAATAACAACAACAGTTTATGCTGTTCACAATTGCTTGGTCTTATAGATTTTATCAAGGATGGCTTTTAAGTAAACCCTGCAAACAGCATCATGGCAATCAACTTGTTTTGCCATACACTTCGGAAAAGGGATGAATTAATTGAAAATTTATATGCAATAGCTGGGAGTAATTATATGTACTAAGCCAAATTTACTTATGATAATAGACTTAATTGGAAAATTCTTTAACGTACAATTTCAATAAGAGCATTAAAGAAATTGGGAAATTTGAAGAACATCTAATCATTTCTGAATTATAATTTCAAATGAGTGCAGATGACCTAATCTGCTTACGTAAATGATAATTATTAATTTAGCAATTGTACAAATGCGCTCAAAACATGAACTACAATAATTACAACACAAACCAATAACTTCCTTGTCTGCCATTTGCACAAGTGATTAAATTATATGAGGAATGTTTTCTCTATACTGTAAAAGCTAATGTAAATTTAAGAACCCAGGGAAATTATTAGTATAATTAAAACTAATGGGTATACACAAATATGAAAAACAAACAGCTGGATTTGGAAAACATGAAGAAAGAACATTTCATTGTACTTTATATCCTAATGTCACGTATCTTTCATTTTAACTCTAATGAATCCTGAATCACTGGGAAAATAGTATCGGTCCCTGGTGTAAGTTACTATCTATGGTACTGGTTTTAAAAAATCATTTTTCACTTAACTTTCCCCCCAAGAACGAGGTCTTCTCATCCTTCTGTCGCCACAAATAATTTCACACTTTGAAAAGAAAGCTCTGATTGTCAGTTGACCAATGGCACTAAATGGAAAGCCAAGGTGATTTTCAAAATGTCTTATATGCCAAATACCTTTCATTGTCTTGTGAGTCCAATTGAGAGAGTTCATGCAGGAAAAATTTGGGGACAATATCAGAAAATTGCAGCGCTTCGGCTTATTGTGGGAAAGAAAATGATAAAGCACAAAATCCCTCGTCAGTTAAGGAGCAGCCGAGCCTAGGAAGTTCTAGAAGGGGTGGGGGCAACAGGGACAGTTGAACTAGAACCAGGGAGCCCCGAGCCGCGCGCACGGCCCGGCTCCCAGCGGGCGGAGCCAGCCCCTCATTGAGGTGAGGAGCCCTGCGCGCCTCCCAGCCTTGGTATGGCCACTGCACGACCCGGCCGGCCCTGGGGAGGCGCGCTATGCAGGGACTGGGGCTTCGGGTGATACGGGTGGGCGTAGGAAAGCCCAAGGCGTGTCTATCACGAAATAGGACGGAGGGGAGTGCGCTGGCAAGCGGGTGGCCTCAACCGCGACCGCTGCCCGCGCTCCCCCAGCAGCTCTGTGATGCGCGGTGGACCGGGCCTCGCTTCCAGGCCGGGAGCGGAAACGCTGGGAGGCGAACTGCGTGGCCTGAAAGGGTGACTGCGCTGGCGTGGTTCGCTCGGGTGCTGCTGCGGCTCTGGCAGCGACCCACCACCGTCCCTCTTCCTGCTGCACCAGCCTGGCGAGAGTCACTGGTCTTCGCGCGGGGCTTCGGAATGTGGGCTTTGGAGATGGAAACTTCTCGAATCCCAGATATGCCACGTGACCTCTGGCATCTTAATCCCCTTCTTGGTAAAATGAGGACAATAATGGAGCCTCCTTTGAGAGTATGGAGTCTCTGGGTGGTTAAACGGTTAAGCTCTTAACTACTAGCCAGAAGCTTGGTAGTTCGAACTCTTTGCACATGGGGCCGCTGTAAGTTGAATCCACCGGGGAACAACTAACACGTTGATATTGCTGTAAGTTCCAGTGAGAGAATATATGTGTATGGCTCTATAAATTATAGCTGTATTATCATTATACGTTTATCTAACTCGAATTATAGCAGGAATAAGCAACCTGTTCACTGATAGTCTGATGAAAACGGAAATAAGTTAGAACCAGACTTTTTTAAATTATGAGATACACACACCTTGAGGAAAGTGCATGAAGCGAATGGAAAGTTGTCAACAGTGCTTCTCAAACTTTAATGTGTGTGCAGATCACGTGGGCATCTATTGAATTTCAGGGCTCAGGTGAGTCCTGATATTCTGTATTTCTAACAAGCTGCCAGATGATGCCAGTGCTTCTGACTGCAAGGGTTGAAGCAACTAATACGAGTCAAACACCCATTTAGTTACCATACAGATCAAGAAACAGAACGATGCCAGCATGCCTGAAGACCTCTGTCAATCCGTTCCCCCTTCCTCCTAGAATTAAACCCTCTCCGGATGTCTGGAGTAATCACTTGATTTTTTTTTTTCTTCAAGCATTGTATGTGTATGTACATTTGAATTGTGGTGTTGGTGAAGAATATCGAACGACCATGGACTGCTAGAAGAACGAACACATCTGTCTTGGAAGAAGTACAACCGTAACTCTGCTTAGAAGCAGGAATGGCAAGACTTTGTCTCTCATACTTTGGTCATGTTGTCAGAAGGGACCATTTCCTGGAGAAGGATATCATGCTTGGCAAGGTAGAGAGAGGGTTGGCAAAAAAGGGCAAGCCCCTCAGATTGACACAGCAGCTGCAACAGTGGGCTCAAGTATAGCTGTGAGTCGGAGCAGACTCGGTGGCACCTAACAACAACACTGTTGAGCAATTGCATTGGTTACATTTTTTATTATTATGAACAATGCTCTATAAAGATGTCTTCTAGTCCACAAGTTTCTCATAGCACACCTCTAGGTGTGGAATTGCTGAATGTAGGATATGCACATGATCAGCTTCATGAGGCCATGACTGTTTTCCCAAGTGGCTCTACCAGTTTACACTCCCACCAGCAGGATGTAAGACTGCTCAGTGCTCCACAGCCTCACCACAGTCAGGATTGTCTAACGTTTTAGATTTTGTCAATCTGGTAGGTATGCAAACCAAAACCAAGCAACCTCACTGCTGTCGATCCCAACTCATAGCGACCCCTCCTTGGGTTTCCGAGGCAGTATCTCTACGGAAGTAGATTGCCCAATCTTCCTTCCGAGGAGTGGCTGGTGGGTTTGAACTGCCAGCCTTCTGGCTAGCAGTTAAGTGCCTTAGGCATTAC
>NW_006921897.1:3955737-3975022 GCF_000298275.1 Orycteropus afer afer | reverse complement strand
GGGTTTGAACTGCCAGCCTTCTGGCTAGCAGTTAAGTGCCTTAGGCATTACGCCACCAGAGCTCCTGGTAAGTATGTAAATGGTGTCTTATTGTGGATTTAAATTTTATTTCTCTGACAACAATGACTTAAATTTGCCTCTTAGTTCTTCTTTTCTCTCCTTTAATTTATTCCATATCCCATTCCTTCCCTCCACCTGTGCCATGACCCTCTCTCTCACATATAATTCATAGATGTATCACTTGCTAACTGTGTGACCTCTGGCAAGTTAATTAACGGGGCCTGGTCTAAATGAAGCACTTACTAAATGCTTGCTGTTACCATATAGCTTAATTTAGAAGCAGACAAATGAACATTGAAATTCCAACATTGCTCCCTACATTTTATTTAACAAACTTTTGTTTTAACTTTCCATTTTGAAATAATTGTAGATTCACAGGAAGTTGAAAAAAATGTACAAGGAAGCCCTGCATACTCTTCAGCCATTCCTCCCCACGTTTACATCTTACATAAGTGTCGTTGTTGTGTGCCGTCGAGTCGGCCCTGACTCATAGCGACCCTTCCTTGGGTTTCCAAGGCAGTATCACTACGGAAGTAGGATTGCCCGATCTTCCTTCCGAGGAGTGGCTGGTGGGTTTGAACCGCCAGCCTTCTGGTTAGCAGGCAAGTGCTTTAGCCACTATGCTACCAGTTTGCACTTTCCTGATGGCTAATGATGTTGAACATAAGTATAGTATAGTAATAAAACCAGGAACTTGACATCGGTAGAATGTGTGTATCTCTCACATGTCATTTACACAAGCAGATTTATATAACCAACATCACAAGATACAGAACTATTCCGTTACCACAGAGATGCCCCTTGTGCTACTCCTTCATAACCACATCCACACCCCTCCATGCATCTTCCCTAACCCCAAGCCACCACTAATCTCTTCCCCATCTCTAGACTTCCTTATTTTAAGAATGTTATAAAAATGAAGTCATATGGTATGGGACCTTTGGGAGTTAGCTTTATTCACTCAAGATAATTGCCTGGAGATTGCATCCAAATTGCTGCATGTATCAACAGCTCATTTTTTTTCATTGCAGAGTAGTATTCCATGCTATGGATGGACCACAGTTTAAACATTCATCCCTAGAAACAACTGGGTTGTTACCTATTTTTGGCTATTACAAATAAAATTGCTATAAACATTCATGTCTAGGTTTTTGTGTGAACATAAGTTTTCATTTGGAATAAATGCCCAAGGATATAATTTCTGATCATGATAAGTCCATTTTTAGTTCTGAAGGAACTACCAAGCTTTCCAGTGTGGCCATATCATTTTACATTTCCACCAACAATGTGAAAGTGATCCAGTTTCTCGCCATCCTTGCCAGTGTTTGGTGTTTTCTCTATTTTTTATGTTAGCCCTTCTGATAGGTGTGTCATGATAAATTATTATGGCTTTAATTTGCACTTTCCTGATGGCTAATGATGTTGAACATGTTTTTGTGTACTCATTTTCCATCGGTATATGTTTTCAGTGAGATGTCTGTACAGATCTTTTGCCCATTTTTTAAGTTATTTTATTTTCATTGTTGTTGAGAATATACATAGCAGAACATACACCAATTCAACAGTTTCTCCATGTACAATTCAATGACATTCTTTGAGTTGTGCAACCATTCTCACCCTCCTTTTCTGAGTTATTTCTCCCACATTAACATAAACTCACTGCCTCCTAAGTTTCCTATCTAATCTTTCAAGTTGCTGTTTTCAATTTGATCCCATATACAAAAAATAAAAAACCTCATTGCCATCAAGTCAAATTCCCGTTCCTGACAACCCTGTGGAACAGAGTAGAACTGCCCCATATATTTTCCAAGGCTGTAAATCTTTACGGAAACAGACCATTACATCTTTCTCCCATGGAACATCTGGTGAGTTTTAACTGCCAACCATTTGGTTAGCGACTGAGCGCTTTAACCAATGCACCACCAAGGGTCCTTGACTGAATATAGATAGATCTTAAAAGAGCACACTGATCAAGCCAGACATACTTTACTAGTTCAGCTAAACTATTGTTTGGCTTAAAGAAGACTTCAAGAGATACATTTGGTTTAAAGTTTAAAGATTATCTCGGCAATAATTTCAGGAGTTCATCTACCCTCCTTGGCTACAGAAAGCATGGATTCCATGATAATTTGAAATTCTGCTCTGCATTTCACCCCTTTTCATCAGTATTGTTCTATAGAATCTTTGATCAAAATGTTCAGTAGTGATTAGTAATGGGACACCATCCAGTTCCGGTCTCATGGCAAAAGAGGTGTTATTCAAGGAGCCAATTAGCCATGCATTCTGTTTTCTCCTCCTATTCCTGACTCTCTTTCTCCCTCTGTTGCACCAGGCAAATAGAGTCCAATTATCAAACCTTGGATGGCCGCTTGCAAGCTTTGAAAACCCCAGGCACCACGCAACAAACTAGGAAGTAGAACAGAAGCACTAAACACCCTATTAGACAAAGTAACTGGAATGTCCCATGAAACCATAACACTAAACCAAGGGGTTGCCCAATGTTTTAGGCTGAGTTCTTTATAGAAGCAAAACCAGTAAAACTTAAATATATATATATATAGAGAGAGAGAGAGAGAGAGAGAGAAATTTACCTCAAGGAAGTGGCTCACACAGTTGTAGAAGCTGAAGTTCCAAGTCTGTGGGTCAAACATCAAGCTGTAGTCTTCTCCTGACTCATGCAGCTGCAGGGACTGATGAACTCAATATCAGTAGGCAATACACAGGCTGATGAGTTCACAGGCTGATGAACCAAAGATTGGCAGGTAAAATGACAGATTATTGGCTCACAGGCTGTGAAAACAACAGTCCCAAGATCAGCAGGCAATACAACAGGCCACAGGTTCAAGTCCAGAAACTGGAAATTATGATGAGCCAGATGTAGGATCCAAATCCAGCAGAAAGCCCAAGACCTTTCTCAAAACTTTTCCATGTATACTGGAAGCAGGCCACACTCCAAGGAAAACTCACTTTCAATTGATTGACCACTCATAGCAGATGTCATCATGAAAGTGATTACATTACATCAGATCTCTGCTAAATCACTTAGAATCATGGCTGACACACAACCTTCACTATCATACCCAATTTGAATGAGTTGTATGATTTTGTGTTTTTGAGTTTTCAGTGTTCTTTGTATATTCCACATACTAGTCCTTTGATGATAAAAGATTTGCAAATATTTTCTCCTATACTTGGATGCACAGTCAACGCCTATGAAAGCAGCCGTCAAGAAATCAAAATTGCACTGGGCGTATCTGCTGCAAAAGACCTCTTTAAAGTGTTAAGGAGCAAAGATATCACTCTGCAGACTACGGAGTGCATGCCCAAGCCATGGTATTTTCAATTGCCTCGTATGCGTGTGGAAAGGCTCATTCCAAACATCTGTAGGCCAGATTCATATGCCTTAGGCTCTATTGGCCTCTTCATTTCTGACAGTTTCTAGCAAGGCTATGGTAGCTTACCATAACTGACATTCCAGCTTTCAAGCTGGACATGGAAGACCACAGAAGAACTGATGCATTTGAATTGTGGTGTTGGTGAAGAATACTGAATATACCATGGACTGTCAGAAGAACAAACAAGAATTACAGCCAGAATTTCCTTAGAAGTAAGAAAGAATGGTCAGACTTCATCTCGCGTACTTTGATCGTGTTGTCAGAAGGAACCACTCCCTGGAGAAGGATATCATGCTTGATAAAGCAGAGGGTCAGTGCAAAAGGGGAAGACCCTCAACTACATGGACTGACACAGTGGCTGCAATGATGGGCTCAAACACAGCAACAATTATGAGGACTGTGCAGGACCAGAGAGTGTTTTGTTCTGTTGTACATAGGGTCACTATGGGTCAGAACCGACTTGGCAGCACTTCATAACAACAACTCCTCATTGGGGAAATTAAGTGAGATTATGCATGTACCTAGTATATAGTGAAAGTGCTCAGTGAATGTCAGTTATGGTAAGCTACCATAGCCTTGCTAGAAACTCTCAGAAATGAAGAGGTCAGTAGAGCTTACAGCATGTGAATCTGGCCTACAGATGTTTGGAGCGAGCCTTTCCAACTAAGCTGTCTATGAAATGAGCCATCTCATTCAAACTTAACATTGTAGAACATAAATTGTTACACACTGAGGGAATTTAGAGATTCCTCTACTCCTTTTTACAGAGTTTTATATTATATTTGTGCTCAATATAGAGTCTCCAGGACTGGAAGGCACCTTAAACATCCCAGGATATACTTTTAAAAGATGTCTAAAGTACTTGATGATATGGTAATATCACAGGCATTCACTAAGCTTTTTGTGTAAGGTATGGTTTATAAGAAAAATTCTGATCATTCCTTTCACTGTCTGCATACAACAAATTGTTCCTTTGGTTGGGACTGGAAGAGGTGCTAAACAGGCTGGATTTGTCTGTAGTTACGTTTTTTTCTGATTTATTTTCAGGTGTGGATCAATTGTTGCCATTTTTAACTCAGGAAGCAAGGTGACCTTTCTGGTTCCCTAGTACCGCTCTGACAAGAATATACCACAAATGGAATGGCTTGAAGAAACAGTAGTTTATTCTCTTACAGTTTGGAGGCTTTAAGTCTTGAGTTCAAAGTGCCAGGCTCTAGGGACTGGGTGAAAGCCCCTCAGTCTTGGGCTTCAACTCTGCTTCCTGTTCCCAGCCCACTGAAGCTAGAGGCTTTTCTTGACTCAGACAACTGCTGGCTGCTGAGGCTGACAAGCCCAAAGTTGACCAGTAAAAAGGCACAGTCCCGATGTTACCAAACCATGTGTCAGGCCATTAATTCAAGTCCATTGAAAGTCCCAAGGTTGGCAGAGCATGGTAGGCTGCTGCTGAACAATGACACAGCTACATGCAGGGTTCAAGGTGCCATAAGCTAGAGACCATTCCCCAAGTCTCCTGCTTATATACAGGAAGCAGACCACATACTGTAAGGCAGCTCGCCAGCTGCTCATGGTAGATTCCACCATGGTGCTGATTACCAGTCTCATCATGGGGAATACTACATCCAGCCGCCCAGCCACTCAACCAGGCCCAGCCAAGTTGACACACAAACTTAACTACCACAGAGACTGAGAAAAAGTTTCAAAGCTTTTAGCAAATCCCAAGTGTGTGTTCAGTGTTGCTGGAGGGGATTAACAGGCCTGCTGAGTAAGCGGAGCATTTTGGTCAAAATACACAAATTGACACTCTCAGTAAAGCTGGAAAAAGTAATGTGAATCCTTTTTTTTCTGAGAGTGGTAGCACCTCAGAGAGCAGTTCATACACCTGGATTTCTGCTATGCTGTTTATATCACAGCCTGTGAGCTGCTTTTGGGGCCTTTTTCCTATTTTTCTTTTTCAGCTGTGTAGCTTTTCTTCTGTTTTATGCTACCACCACCTGCTGTCCTATTCCTACCACACAGAAACTCATTTCCCCTTTTCCAAATAGAACTAATAAGAGTACAGACCCATGATAGGGACATTTTTATGGAATTTAAAGACTCTCACATAGCAGATAAGGAAACCTCAGGCAAAACCAGAGGGCAAAAACCAGCCCCAAGACTCACTGGATGTAGGTTTTCTGACTGAAAACCTGCTTGCAGAAACAGAGAAGGGAAGGGAGTAATAACCAGAAAGAAGGGAATATGCCCCCTAATGAGCAGATTGATTAGTACACAATATCTCGCCTGATTGATGGTGCCGACTGGTGGACAGTGTGATAACAGCATGTTCTCTGGTGTGTTTGGTAGAGATTGAAAGTTGGAAAATTAGATATGGAAGTTTTTAATCCTAATTAGACCAGAGAAAGAGAAAGAGCTATCACAGAGAGAAGGAGGAAATGGTAAGTAAAGGCTAAGGCTCTGCCCACCTATGAGTTTCTTGCAGAAAGTAGTGTAGGTAAAAACACTAAATACTAAGGAAAACTGAAATAGTTAACACCCTCAAATTCCAGTGCCCCCCCCCTAAAAAAATACAAGACACACAAAGAACAGAGAACAATGGCTCATCTGAATGAAAATGACAAAGGGAGTGAAAGCACATCTAAGGATGATCAAATAAGGGGAAAATATAATACAACAACATTAAACATAATTAAAGAACTAAGGGAAAAGAGACAAAGAGCTAAAAGAATAAGGAAAACAATGAAAGAACAAAATGAAAATCTAAAAAAGTGATTGCAACTGAAAGGGGCAATAACTGAAAGGAGAAACACAAGAGAAGGACTTACCAACAGATTTAATCAGACAGAAGAAAGAATCATCAAATTAGAGAATAAGATAGCTAAAATTACAGATGCTGAAGAGCAACAAGAATGGAGTCTCAAGAGGGTTGAGTACAGTTTAATGGAATTATGGGAAACAATAAGAGACTTAATATACACACAATGGAAATTCCATTAGGAGATGAGAGAGAGAAAGGAACAGAGAGAATATATGAAGAAAAAATGACAGAAAATTTCCCCAGCCTAACAAAGGACATGAATCTAGAAATCTAAGAAGCTCAAAGGACCCTATGCAGGATAAACCCAAAGAGATCTACACCAAGACATATGATAGTTAAACTCTCAAAACTTAAAGACAGAGAACCCTGAAAATAGTGAGAGAAAAGCACACAGTCACATACAAGGAATCCCCAGTAAGATTAAGTGCTGATTTTTCTCAGAAACATTAGAGGAAAGAAGACAATGGAATAATATATTTCAAGTGCTGAACCAAAAAAAAAAAAAAACGAAGCATCAACCAAGAATACTATATTCAGTGAAACTATCCTTCAAGAATGAAGGCAAAATAAAAACATACCCAGACAAACAGAAGCTAAGACAGTACAAATCTACCAGACTGGCTCTACAAAAAATACTAATGAGAGCTCTGTAAGTAGAACGTAAAGACACAAAAAAGTAATTCAAAGCTATATATAAAAAGAAAGATCCCTAATACAGAGAAATCTATGGACAAATATAAGGGCTAATACTAAGGTATCCATGCTTGATAATGCTAAACGTTTTGTACTACATATTGTTTAATAACAAATATATCAACAGCAAGAATAAAATTTTGTTACAGGACACATGAAAAATAAAGACATAATTAGTGACAACAACTACAAAATGGGGAGAGAGGAATGGTATAGATATAAAATTTCTTGTATGTTACTGAAGTTAAATTGTTACCAACTTACCCTAGGATGTTATAAATTCAAACTGTTAAATGTATTCATAGTAACCACAAAGAAAAAATATTTTTAAAAAATACACCAAAGCAAAGAAGGAGGAAACCAAAAAGGCTCACTACAATAAACCAACGAAACATAAAACCAACCAGTCCTAAAAGACAAAGACAGAGAGGGCTTAAGACAAACAAAACATAAATAAAGTAACAAAATGGCAGCTGTAAGCCATTTCTTATCAGTAATTACAGTGAATGTAAATGTACTAAATGTTTCAATTATAAGGCAGAGAGTGGCAGAATGGAAGGAAAAAAACATGAAAAACTACATGCTGTTTACAAGAGACACATCTCAAAACCGGGACACAAGTAGGTTGAGAGTGAAAAAAAAATGGGAACAATATGGCATACAAATAATAACCAAAAGAGAGATGAGGTGACTTTCTTAATATCAAAGGAAACTTTAAGACAAAATCTGTCAGAAGAGATAAAGGTGGACATTATATAGTGATTAAAGGGTCAATTAATAAAGAAGATTTATAAGTTCTAAATATATGTGCACCCAATATTGGTACATGTAAATATGTAAACACTGATAGAATTAAAAGGAGAAATAGATAGCACTACTATAATAGTTTTAGAATTTGAATTTAGAGACCATCTAAGAACAGATTTGATGCATTGAACACCAATGACCGAAAACCAGAAGAGTTGTGGGATGATATCAAGAACATCATCCATGAAGAAAGCAAGAGGTCACTAAAAAGATGAGAAAAGAAGACCAAAATGGATGACAGAAGAGACTCTGAAACTCACTCTTGAACTGAGAGCAGTTAAAGCAAATGGAAGAAATGACAATATAAAAGAGCTGAACCAAAGATTTCAAAGAGCAGCTCGAGAAGACAAAGCCAATTACTATAATAAACTGTGCAAAGACCTGGAGTTAGAAAACCAAAAGGGAAGAACACGCTTGGCATTTCTTAAGTTGAAAGAACTGAAGAAAAAATTCAAGCCCCAATTTGCAATATTGAAGGATTCTATAGGCAAAATATTGAACAATGCAGGAAGCATCAAAAGAAGACGGAAGGAGTACACAGATTCACTATATCAAAAAGAATTGGTTGACATTCATCTATTTCAGGAGGTAGCATATGATCAAGAACCAATGGTATTGAAGGATTGGTATTCTTGTCCAAGCTGTACTGAAAGAATTAGCCAAAAAACAAGGCTCCAGGAGTTGACAGAATGCCCATTGAGATATTTTAACAAACAGATGCAACACTAGAGATGTTTACTCATTTATGCCAGGAAATTTGGAAGACAGCTACCTGGACAAGTAACTGGAAGAGATCCATATTTGTGCCCAATCCAAAGAAAAGTGACACAACAGAATGTGAAAATTTTCAAATAATATCATTAATATCACATGCAAGTAAGATTTTGTTGAATATAATTCAAAAACAGTTGCAA
Source organism: Orycteropus afer afer (assembly GCF_000298275.1). Lineage (NCBI taxonomy): Eukaryota > Metazoa > Chordata > Mammalia > Tubulidentata > Orycteropodidae > Orycteropus > Orycteropus afer. The sequence goes on along the minus strand of NW_006921897.1, from coordinate 3,966,338 downwards.
CAGTATATTGACAGGGAACTTCCAGAAATGCAAGCTGGATTCAGAAGAAGATGTGGAACAAGGGATATCGTTGCTGATGTCAGATGGATCTTGGCTGAAAGCAAAGAATACCAGAAAGATGTTTACCTGTTTGGTTTTTTTTTTTATTATTATTATGCAAAGGCATTCAACTATGTGGATAATAACAAATTATGGTAACACTGAGAAAAATGGGAATTCCAGAACACTAAATTGTGCTCATGAGGAACCTGTACATAGACCAAGAGACTGTCATTCAAACAGAACAAGGATACTGTATGATTTAAAATCAGGAAGGGTGTGCATCAAGGTTGTATCCTTTCACCATACCTATTAAATCCATATGCTGAGCAAATAATCTGGCATCAGTTTTTGAGGAAGACTTATCAACAACCTGTGATATACAGATGACACAACCTTGCTTGCTGGAAGTGAAGAGAATCTGAAGCTCTTACAGATGAAGACCAGACTATAGCCTTCAGTCTGGATTACACCTCAGCACAAAGAAAACAAAAATCCTCACAACTGGACCAATAAGCAACATCATGATAAGTGGAGAAAAGATTGAAATTGTCAAGAATTTCATTTTACTTGGATCCACAATCAATGCCCATGGAACCAACAGTCAAGAAATCAAATGACATATTGCATTGTGTAAAACTGCTATAAAAGACCTCTTTAAGGTATTAAAGATGATGTCACTTTGAAGACTAAAATGTGCCTGACTCAAACCATGGTATTTTCAAAGGTCTCATGTGCATGTGAGAACTGTTATTGTTGTTGTTTTTGTTACGTGCCATTGAGTCAGACCCGACTCATAGCGACCCCTCCTTGGGATTCTGAGGCAGTATCACTACAGAAGTATAAAAACGACCACAGAAGAATTGATGCATTTGAATTATGGTGTTGGTGAAGAATATTGAATGTATCATGGACTGCCAAAAAAATGAACGAAATCTGTCTTGGAGGAAGTACAGCCACAATGCTCCTTAGAAGTGAGAACGACCTGACTTTGTCTCTTGAACCATGATCATGGTATCAGAAAGGACCAGTCCCTGGAGCCTAGAGAAGGATAGCGTGTTTGGTAAAATAGATGGCCAGCAAAAAAGGGGAAGACCCTCAATGAGATGGATTGACATGGTAGCTGCAAGGTTGGGCTCAAACATGGCACCGAGTGCGAGGATGTTGCAGGACCAGACAGTGTTTTGTTCTGTTGGACACAGAGTCACTCTTATAGCAAGGATCAGACTCCACAGCACCTAACAACATCCCCAGAAAGCAAAGAGTTAAGTCAGGGACACAAGAGAGCACGCAATTGGAGATCATAAAGCAAACATTTTTTTCCACACAAGAATTTCCTTATTATGGGATTTTTAGATGTCTTAATGAATTAGTGGATCAATTAAAGTAGTAAAACAGTATATAATGGAAAAGCACTAATCATATGAAGTTCATATTTTTATTGTTTTATCTTAAATTTTTTCTAATATTCCTAGGGAAATTATAGTTTGTGATTCTGCCTTTCCTTACCTTTAAAAAACATAAAACAATGAATAACTTTAAGGAATAATAACAGTTTACAAGCACTTAAAAAATACAAATGAAAATATGATGATATGAACAGTGAAGAAGAAGAAGAGGGAAAGAAAATAGGAGGTAACTTGCGCAAGGTCTTAAGAAAGAGGAGGAAGTGGAACGAGAGTAGTGTGAGGACGAGGAGGAAGAGATGACTGCAATTTTCTCTGCTTAGAGGAAGAACTCAACTGCAGAATCAGGGTACTGATACTGCAAGCACACTTCTGGAGTAGATTTGCTTGCTTTACTTTATAAGCTTATAGTTTCTGTTTACACTGTCAAAGCTTTTTGAAGAATATGATACTACTTCTAGCTCGTAAATTCCTTGAGGGCACAGGCCGTGTCTTATAGATCTTTGTATCTCACATAACATCTAGACAATTACTAGCCACAGTGGAGGCACTCAATAAATATCTGTGGAAGGAATAATTGCAGAAGTTGAGGGATATTAAAAGGAGTAAAGAAAATGTAGTTTAATAAAATTCAAAATGCATTTTGCAAATATTATTTTAGGTTAATGACAAATCCATACATTTCGAAGTAGATTTAGTCTATATTTTACCAAATCATTTTTTATGTACTACGTTAACTTTTTGGTTATGTTAGTATGCATTGAAATGTTTATGGCTCATTGAAACATACTTCATGTTCACCCCTAACTTCATTTTGACAATTTTAAAATTACAAAAAAATGTAAAAGAATATAGCCTTCAGTTGTCAACATATTGCCACATTTATTTTAAGGGACTATTAAATTGCTAAAAATCAATTTTTTTGAGGCACTTCAATGATACACAGAATGTTGAAGACTTTTTCATAGAAAGCAGAAATTATGTTTCATCAACTCTGATGGATGGAGTAAAACTGAAAACTTTTCAAAGATTTTGAGACCTTGATAAAAGAGACTACCAGACCTATTATAATTTATGCCTTTAAACTGACCTGAGCAAAGTATAATGAAAATAGTTCCTTTTGGCATTCACATAAAGCATGAGTATACTTTTGTAAATTAAAACAAGGATTGTTTTTGTTAAAATCCTATGAATAAATTTATGTTATTTATTTATGAATGAACATATGTTAGTGTTTTTGTGGATAGCATATATTTAGTTTGAATTTTTTAAGATAAATATTTGATTTACTACAGTGAATGGCACAAAATCATTCTATGTTCTTTTTATTCTGTGTTAGAGAGAGTTACAATTTCTAAATCTAGAAATAAATGCAGTGTTTCAACTCTGCATGTAGGCTAGGTAATAAACATTTGAAACCACAGCATGTATATCCTAGGAATTAGCCCAACATTTGAGTTGGTTTCTTGAAATGCAATTGTCTTTGCTCACAATGCAGTTTCAGTTTTTCTTTCAGTAGCATAAGATGAAAATTTAAAGATTCACAATTTGTCTCAGTTGAATTTTTGGAGCCTCAACTCTCATATGCAAATTAGGATAGCATATATATGGATGTGTGTGTGTATATATACATATATATACTCATCAGCCACTCCTCGGAAGGAAGATGGGGCAATCTACTTCCGTAGTGATACTGCCTCGGAAACCCAAGGAGGGGTCACTATGGTCGGCTCCAACTCGACGGCACATAACATAACAACACACACACATATATATTTCACCTTTTCACAGTTTATGAAGCATTTTCAGTAACATCTCCTCTATATTTCACAGTATAGAATTTCAGTGACTTTCCTTGGGACACACTGGCATGAAGTAAGAGAGGATCTAGGTCTTCTAATTTCAAGGTCAGTATTTTCCCACACTACTGCATCCCTAATTACTGAAATATAAAGGGCTGTATGAGGGGCTGTGGTGGTTCAGTGGTTAAGGCATTCAGCTGCTAACTGAAAAGTTGGCAGTTCGAACCCACCAGCTACTACATGGGAGAGAGATGAGGCAATCTCTTTCTGTAAAGATTTACAGCCTTGGAAACCCCATGGGGCAGTTCTACTCTGTCCTATAGGGTTACTATGAGTTGAAATTGACTCTGTGTAGCACAACATGTATCTGGTAACCTTTTAGAACTGAGAATATTAGTCTCAGCTTTTCAGATAGCAACAGAGCAGGCAAGAAAATATTTCTAACAAGCTAAAGATATAAAGGGATCTGAAAATTTTTTCACCCCATGAACAATTCAAAGAATTAGAATTATTTGGGGAAGGTGTATTTGGAAATTCTTCACATATGCTAAATATTGCTTTGATGAAGATGAAGCATATTTATTATATTGCTTCCAGAACTGAAGTAAAACTGTTGTGTTGTCATGTGCTGTCAAGTCGGACCTGACTCATAGCAACCCCTCCTTGGATTTCCGAGGCGGTATCACTATGGAAGTAGATTGCCCCATCTTCCTTCCGAGGAGTGGCTGGTGGGTTGGAACCGCCAGCCTTCTGGTTAGCAGTCAAGTGCCTTAGGCACTATGCTACCAGAGCTCCTAGTAAGTAAAAAATAATAGTAACAATAATAATCATCCATTTCAACCTGTATGATGTATTGGGTACTTAATTAGCATTTCAATGCATTCTTTCATTTAACAATGAAAAAGATATTATAGCCATTTTACAGATTAGGAAACTAAAGCTTTGAGAGGTTAAATAACTTGCCTAAAGTCATGTCACTCACCAGTGGTGGCAGACAGATTTGAACATGTGTCTGACTCCAGAGCCCGTGACTTCATTCTCCATGCTATGCTTTCTTTTCTTTATACGATACTACCTACATGGGTGGGAGCTCTGGTAGCATAATGCCTAAGGCACTTGACTGCTAACCAGAAGACTGGCGGTTCAAACTCATCAGCCACTCCTCAGAAGGAAGGTTGGGCAATCTACTTCCATAGTGATACCACCTCGGAAACCCAAGGAGGGGTCACTATGAGTCGGGTTCAACTTGATGGCACATAACAACAACAACAACACCTACATGGGTAATGGAGTTATTTAAGGAAATCATCCCAGAATGCTTTACAGGTAAACAGAAGTATCTCAAGGGTGGTAACCATTGATGGTTGCCATGAAAACTAGCTCTGAAGTAGATATTTGCTCAAACTGGACACTGGAAATGAGTGGACAGAACCTGGAGTATACTGAGAATTTTAAGGGGGGAAAAAAATTGGTGTTTGTTCTGGAAAAGGACAAGGTGCATTGACTGAACTGTTCCTAGAGGCCAGGAAGACTAGAGGGTGAAGAGTTGAAAAGAAGCTAGTTACCATCATCCATCTGTTTGCTCAAGCCTTGATTTGTTTCCCCTTTTTTCTCCTAACCTCCCTATTTAGTTCACCAGGAGGTCCCATCAATTCTGCCTCCAATATATTTACTGATTCCCTCCATTTCTTTTCATCCTAGTCCAGGTCCTCCTCAGCTCCCACCTGGATGACTTTAATAGGCTCTAACCGGTCTTGCTGATGCCACCCTTGACCCCTACAGTCTATTCTCAACAGGAATACAAAGTGACCTTAGGAAAATGTAACCCAGATCATGTCACTCTGCTCAAAATACTTCAGGGGCTCCCCACTGCTCTCGGGATAAAGACAAAACTCCTCCCTGTGGCCTACAAAGCCCTCAAATGGATTTGACCCTGCCTGCCTCTCCAGGGTCCTCTCATATCATATCCTCTGCCTTTGCTCTCGCCACATCTGAGATTTAGTATAGTGCTCAAAAGCCTGGAGTTAGCCTGGATTTGAATTCTGGCTCACCCACTTAGTAACTCTGTAACCTTGGGCAACTCACTTAAGGTTTCTGCACCTCAATTTTCCCATCTGTTAAGTGGATATAATAATAGTACCTGCCTCACAGGTATTCTACTGATTGAGAAAATTCAGTGAGTTTGTATTTGAAAAGTCCTTCAAGTAGCACCTAGAATGTAACCTGTTGAGTTGATTCCGACTCATAGCGACCCTCTAAGACAGAGTAGAACTGGCCCCATAGGATTTCCAAGGCTGTAAATCTTTATGGAAGTAGACTGCCCCATCTTTTTCCCTCAGAGTGGCTGGTGGGTTCCAAACACCAGCCTTTCTGTTAGCAGCTGAGAGCTTAACCACCGTGCCACCAGGGCTCCCTTCCTGGAAAATAGTGAGCACAAATACCATCTTTTCAGAAAAGCACCCCAAGCCAATCAACTCCATTACCAAACCCAGTTGTATTGCCTTGACCACACTGTCACAATGTATTAAATGAATGAATAAATGTACCTGCCTTAAGTAAGACTCGTTGAAACCTTTCCTGGGATTAAAGGATCAGAAACTCTGTTTGGGAAATCTATTTTTATGCTGCTTGTTTATTCCATCATTGTTCCCTTTTATTTCCACATGGTGATAACTAAAGTTCTCTTGGAAAATGTCATCTCTCCCAACTGCACTAAGGGCCAACTCAGAAAGTAAGCCTAGTCAGGGGCACTAGGAAGGGGGAGGATGGCATTGGGAATCCAAGGGAGTGATCCACAGGAGAGTGAGGAGGGACTGAGGCCTTTGGGCACAGCCACAGCCTAGAACCTCTTGTTTGGGAACTGTCAAGCTTTAAGGAAGGCGGAGCCCTTACCACTTCCCAGGAGTCCTGCATTGAAGGGGTGGTTTTCACCCAGGGCTTAGCTTATGTGGGCACTCAGTAACTAATTGTAGCTCACACTTATAAGTGTAGTGCCTGAGGCACTTGACTGCTAACCAGAAGGCTGGCAGTTCAAGCTCACCAGCCACTCCTCAGAAGGAAGGTTGGGCAATCTACTTCTGTAGTGATACTGCCTTAGAAACCCAGGGAGGGGTCGCTATGAGTCAGGTCCGACTCGATGGCGCACAGCAACAACAACAACAATGTGCCAGACACTGTGCTCAGCTCAGAGCATGCATTATCCTGTTTAATCCTTATATCAATCTTTTGAGGTCCATTTTATAGAAAAGTAAACTGAGGCACAGGGAAGTTAAATGACTTGCCTGAGGTTACACAGTTAGTATGAGGGATTTGAACCCAAGTCTGAGCTCTTAACAGCCTCCCTACTTGATGAATAACGACTCTCTAAGGTCCTTGCTGACTATAGGGTGGTATGCTTTGCAAAGTTCAACCAAAAAAGAGACCACTTTGTCTCAAAATCAGACATAACTAACTCTGTAGAACAGTGGCTCACAGGCAGATGTGATTTTGCCTCCCAGGGGACATTTGGTCATTTCTAGAGACATTTTTGGTTGTCACAACTTGGGGGATGGTGCTACTGGGATCTGGTGGGTAGAGGTCAGGGATAGCCCTAAACATCTTATAATGCACAGGCCAGGCCATCTTTACATAGAATCTTCTGGTCCAAAGTATCAGTAGTACTGAGGTTGAGAATACTGGAGGCAAAAAAGCAAATACGTTTCACTGGAAGAATGTACCAGAAGGAATGGAACTGTTTTGGGCACCATTTTCCCGCTACAAATAGACTTTTCAAAAATTAAACGTAAAATTTATCTTTTGTATATATCAATGAGGGTCAAAATCAGCTCAAAGTTACCATTCTCCACACAGAATGAAGCAAAATGTTGAACTACAGAACTGACCACCCATTAATTTGTCTACCAACACATTCTTTGCTCCTTTAATTCCACATTAATCCAGGGTGGCAGATAGCGTTAAAAAACCTGTGTGAGCTCACGACTCTGAGCCAGTCCTGACCTCTCACCAACAGCCTCAGACACTGTGATCCTGGTTCCATGAATGGTAGCTTCAATTTTGATTAAAATTCTTTAGCCACAGTCATATTTCCTTTTGTCTCTGTGGTGGACCCTTGTGAAATAAATGAATGCATCAGCACACACAAGAGTGAGGAGATGGAACTCTGACAATTCTAAGCTATTCACAAAGTTTTTCCACAATTGTGAATTCAGGGCACAGTTCTGATCCCAGAAACAAATGGTTTGCAAAAACTCATCCTAGCACTTCTTTTTCCCAAAAGGTTGACTCTAACTATTGCTTTGTTAAACTTTATGAATTACATTTCAAAAGAGAAAATACCACTCTAATCCACTTTCTATTGATGACAGCAAGATTAACTATTGCCTCAAACTCATGTCCCTCCCACAATGACTAACAAAGTATTTTTAAGTGTTGCCCAGGGACCCACTTGCTCATTAAAAAGACCCATGTAGCAAATACCAATCTGGAAACCTTCTATTGGCTTCTAGAACAAATACAAATAAGCAGATTATGTCGTTTATCCCCTCTCTCTTTGTATAGGTAGCTAAACGCATGGAATAGAATGTGATGAAATAGATTTTAAGGAAATAGTAGCCTAAGGAAGTGTTGCTGTTGAGGGAAATACTTGTCTTAAGAAATAAAAGCACCAACGAAAAGATCTGTCAGAGAGGACTGGGGAGTGATGGCTTAGTGGATGTGGGGTTTTCTTTTGGGGTGCTGATGGTTGCCCAACATGGTGAAAGTACTAAATGCCACTGCAGTGTTCACTTTCAAGTGGTTAATTTTGTTATGTACATTTCACCTCAATAAAAATATCATATAATTCTTCGCCTCAAAAATATTGAGATTTGTGGTTATGTACATCCCACTTGGTCTGCCTCTCCAGCCTCACAAAATGCCTGAGGCATGTTTGCACACTTATTGTTTCACCCTCTTTTTGGCAAAACAGAATTTAAACCAATAAAGGTAACCAAATTACCAAGAAATGTCATCCGAGAACATTAAAAATATGTCATTGAATTTTAAATGATTGGTGAGCCTAACTACTGAGAATGCAGGATGTGTCCTGAACATTTAAGTCAATTTCAGTCCTTCTAGTGGGCTCTGTAAGGTACAGCAGTGGGGCTTTCACTCACCGAGACCAGTATGATTGTTTTCCTACCTGTGTCTATTTCAGCTGAGAGAAATCCAACCTATGAAATACATGCCCTCTCCATTTATTGTAAACCATTTCCAAGTTGCTTCAGCTAGTGTTTTGTCCAGATGTCTTGTTTATTTCTCCTGGTTAACCCAACCATTCTGAAATCCACATCTGCCAAACCCACACCATGACTACCTTCATCTAGAGTCACCTTTTAAGAAGGCTTCCACAGAAGTCATCAATGACTCCCACTTCCAAGGCCAATATAACTCAAGGCAGTGAATTCGGGCAAATATGTCATTAATAGGTGGCGGAACACCACACACACACCACACGCACACACACAGAGAGACATAGGCCAGTATATCTTCTGGGCTATGGTATTTCCAAAGACTTTTCCTAAGTTAAAGATGGAAATCAAATGCTTTACATACTAACACACAGAGTCAGAGAAGTAGAAAGAAGTAACTTAGCCGGCCAGTGCCAAAAAGCTTAGCGAGGAAGGCGGGCGCGCGTACACACACGCGCTCACACACACAAACACAATCTGTATCACCTCGCGCCTTGCTTCAGGCTGGTTTCTTCCCCTTCCTCTTCCCTGCCTGGCTCCACGTGTTGGGGGAGGGGACCTGAGGCAAAGTTCTCAGCGCTTTCTTTTTACTTACAGCAGCCCCTTCAAGGAGCTCCCAGTGTCCCCTCCCCCTCTCGTCTGAGCTCCCTTTGCGTTTTCCTCGGCTAAACCCTCCATCACCAAGGCTGATGCCACCGTCGAATTAGTTCCTTGGAACAAGTCATCTTGATAGCAAATGTGAACCAGTCAACCGGATGGAGGGCGACGCGAGGAGAAAGACACGCAAATGACATGGCACCCCAAACAAACACGCAAAAAAAAAAAAGGATTAATTGATTGTATTTAATTCTTAATGAACCATCCAGAGAAATAAGGCCATTTTCATTTCTAGTGAACCCCTTCCTTTCCGTGGGCATCTTTGCCCGCGCGGATTGGCCCCACCTCTCCCGAGCCTCGCAGCTCAAAGGCGAGCAAGAAGTCCCCAGATAACTATTTCGTATAAACAAACCGTGCGCCTTTAATGGAATTACCTCAGCCTGCTAGTAAATAATTTATAGTAGGCAGTAAATAAAATATGGTTCCATGTCTTTAAAAGAGTTGTCAAGTGGAAAACACCCACCAGAGGGACGTAAACCCCGAAGATTGCCACGCTTAAAGACACCAATTGGGACGGAGAGCCAGTGGAAAGACAACATGTTTTTATACCCCGAAGGCAGGAGGCAGTGTGCCGGCTCAGAGCGCGCAGCCCGCCTGCAGCTTCCAGAGAGCCGCGGCCCACAGACCGGACGTCTTTTTCACTTAGCAGAGGGGCTCAGGATTAAAGTGCAGGGAGAAGGGGGTCGCACTTTCATAATAATACCTTCCGTTTGAAAGCCTAGCCGCTTTAAAATTCGTTATCACCCTTAATCCTCTCCTCCACTCTTCCAGAAAGACCAGGCTGGGGCTAAGAGTCCCATTTTGCAGATGTTTAGAAAAAAAGGCTCTCAGGCTAAGAGACAGCCCCCACGTGTGCCCGCTGGCGAGTAAGAGGGACCTGGGGTCTTTGCAATCCCCATCCCGTAAGTAGCTCTTCCCAGAGTCGCTCGGGAAGGGCCGCTGGGCCCCTCCCCCAGTCCGGCACTTTGGCTTCTCTTCTGCGTTCGGTGACCTCAGAGTCCTCTAAATAAAATTTCAGCCTCCCCTCTTTTCCGCATCCCCCCCACACTGGGAAAGCTCATCCAGAGTTCGCAGAAAAGGGTAGATTTATGAGCGTCTCCTCAAGGTTACCCCCAAGACAACCTTGACCATGAAACCAGAATCTTGAACACTTGACCTAAATTTCCAAGGGCATCTGTTTCCGTCTGTAATTGTCACCAGGCTTCATTTGAAATTCGATCCTGTGTCACTAATGGTATTAGCAGGAGCTGAAGTCTAACCTTCCAACGAGAGGCTGTTGCATATGATTTTACTTCCAAACGAAAGTAAATCAGTTTCTATAAACCTGCAGCAGCCCCTCCCTGAGTACAATAAAACTGTTGTCGCAATCAATAAATCTCTGGTTTGGGGCCATGAAAATTAGATAACTATTCTCATTCTCTCTCATTCTCTCTCTCTCTCTCTCTCTCTCTCTCTCTCTCCCCCCCCCC
>NW_006921897.1:3947687-3955637 GCF_000298275.1 Orycteropus afer afer | reverse complement strand
CCCCCCTTTCTCTGCTACCCCCACTCCCATTAAGACAAAGCTACTATTCAATGAACCAGGCGTCTGGTTAACCATTTCTGAAGTCCCTTGCTGTCCCGGGCGCTTTTCAGACACGCACCTCTCAGTCATTGGAGAAAACCAGACGTTTAATTATGGTGACTTTTGTTCCATCATTACGGATAATAAAGGCAACCTTTTCGCCAGATACAATTATAACGCAAGCTGCTCCGACACCTGCACGGATCGCATTTGTTTCCAGCATGTTTTCTATCTCCTCCTCTAAACTGCCTTGAAATTTCTCCTTCTCTTCTGACCAGAAGATTTAATATGTTGCAAGAGATAGATTTCACGAAAGCGCGTTGTCCCTTCTGTAGCTACATCTGCTCCGACCTATTAAGAAAAGTAAGACATTTTGATACTAATTGCAAATAAATTGTGATGTGTTCACCGAGTAATTGATTTAATGAAGTTCATATGAAACTCCTGAGATTGGCCAAGTGAAAGGCCCCCCGGGGCGTCTATTGTGGAAGGGAAGGAAGGTTGGGTTTTCGTTTTCATTCTTTCTTTAAAAAAAAAAAAAGAAAGAAAGAAAGAACGAAAAGAAAAAACCGAGGTGGCATGAAGGGTCGGGGTGAGGCGGGGTCCAGCACAGATGTTACCTCCGCAGCCGGCGAGGTGGCGGGAAGAGCAGCCAGGATCGCGCCTCCCTCACTCCCTGTCGCCGGTCCGCTGCCGCTAGCCACCGGCCGGGCCCAACTAGCGCAGGCAGCGGGGTGCGCGCGGCTCAGCGGCAGACGGGGACCGGGGGCGGCCGAGGGCGCGGGGCCGAGTCCGTGGCGTTGCGGAGCCGCCTGGCGCGCCGCCGCGGGGCCCCTTCCCCTGTGCCCCGCTCCCCGAGTACGCGACGCCGGCCTCCACACCGCTTTCCCCGCCCGAACGCAGGAGGCCAGGAAGCCGAGAGGCCAGAGCGGCCTCGGCGGGCCGGGCGCCCCTGAGTTCCGCGCCCCAGACCCCAGCTGAGGGCCGGCCGGCCCGGCCAGGAACTTCTGGGCGCGGGGCCCCGGCCTCCCCCAGGCAGGAATCCGGACTACGAGCTCAACCTGTCAAAGTAGCAAAGGCGGGGAGCTGAGCAGCGGGGCAGGCGGGGTGTGCAAAGGGGACAAGCATTTCTGAGCACGGCGGGCCGACCCTGTGCTTCCCCGACGTGAGCCTCCCTCTCCGAGCCGAGGGTGAGAGGTGCTATTGCTCCCCTGAACAGATGGAGAAACTGAGGCCGAAAACCTTTGGCGGCAACTTTTCTCCAATGCCCTGGGCCAGCCGCCCGGCCGGGCTTTCGGCGGAGAAGCCAGGTTCCAGGCAGCCCGTCAGCAGTGCACGGCCTCCAGAGACTCTCCCTGGCCCCTGCGTCTGGGGGCCCAGGGGACCGGCTGAGCCGGGCCGTAGGGCCAGATCTCTGAACTGGCCGCTCACAGTTTCGAGTTTTTGTTTCGTTTTGTTTCCAGAAGAGCTCGTTTAAATAATCAGAGCCGGCGCGCAGCTCCCGGGTCCTCGGATTTGCCCCGCTGGTGAACTTTTCCTGAACGGCTTCCTTTGGGCTCCAGGGGCCGCGAATCTGGCCCCCAGTCGTCCAGGCCGCGGCCGGGCGGCGAGGAGGGTCGGTTCGGTGCCACCGTCGGGGCCGCGGGGCCCCACGGGGGACGAAGGTACCGCATACCCTTCGGCGTCGGTTCAGCGCGGACAGACTGCCAGGACAGCACACGGCCAGCGCAGGCCTGGCCCCTGCGGGAAGGAGGCGAGGACGACAGCCCCTCGCTGTCCCCACGCCCTGCTGGAGCGTCTGCGAAGCAAGTGGGCCTGCCTGGACCGAGCCTCCAGGAAGGCCAGCCCGGGCCCCTGGGCCTGCTGCCCCGGGGCCACTCCGCACACCGCCCTCTGCTGCAGCCCACGGTGGGCCGCATTCCTCCTTTCCTCGAAGCCCTCTCCTCCCTCGCGGTGGGGCCCCGTCCCCACTTCTCCGGCCGCAGAAGGACCCTCCTCGCCCGTTATGGGGACCCTAGCTGGTAGCCCCTGCTCCAGGCTTAGTGCTGCTCGGGTCCCCAAGGGAGCACGTGGCGCCTGGAGCCGCTGCCCCAACCTTGGGCCTCGGAGCGGGTGGACCAGGAGCCGTTTCCCCAGCCTAGGGTCACAAGCATACTCTCGGGCGGCGGGCCCTACCGCCCCATCGCCGCACAACTACAGGGCCCGGCCGCCGCGAGGAGTCCACCGGTTGGTGACAGGAGACGCCAGTTTGGAGGAAAAAGTTGGGAATTGAACCGGGTTGTTCCGGGTGCCCTTTACTTCCAGTAAACGAGCACCCGCTGCTGATGAGCACGTGCTTGGGGCACTTAGCCTTTGTGGACGCGTTTCACATTCCTGGGGCCAGAAGAGAGTTGACAGGGACCCTGGAGGGGACTGAGGTCGCAAGTCCTGCTTAGTTTGAACTTGCAGCCTGCGGGCCCCAGGACACCCTCTCTCCGGTTCAGGGACCCCCAGGAAGCAGCTGCCCCCCCCCCGCCGGCTTGCGCCCCCTTTCCCCGGCACTGCGCTCCCCACGGCCCCGAAGGGCTCAAGGAGCTGGGGGGGCGGGAAGCTCGGTGCGCGCCCGCCCCTCCTAAGAAGCGGACACCCGCGGGGGCTTGCCATCTGAAAGTGCGATTTGGGGAGCTGGGAGTGGAGATTTACGATCCTGGAGGACAGAGCGTGAAAGGAGTATCCTCATCAGTTTTGACTGAAAGAAAGAAAACATATCTTTAACAAAAAGAAGGGCCTTTGCCATTCACCCGCGTTGTTAGGACAACGTGAACTATCCTTGAAATGATTAGTTCCACTTCAAAGGAATTCGCATTCAACAGCGAAAACTCAGCCTCTTTTTATTTATTCGAAAAGACTTTTCAGTACAGACAGTCATATGTTTGGTCCGTCTATTTATTTTTCCTCATTCATGGTGCAGTTGTATTAAATCAACAGAGAGAGCCGTACAACGCACTCATTATGCGCGACCAGCCCAGGGTTCCGGGGACCCGGGAGCAACAGGTAGACAAGGGAGTGGTGCTGCGATTGAGATCCGGACTGTGCGTGCGCTCGCCAAGCCCCAGGGATGGGGTGGGAAGTGGGGGGAGCAGGCCCGGGAGGTGAGGAGCAGGCCAGCAGGCCAACCTGACCCAAGCCCAGCCCAACCCCAGCGCAGGAATCAGATGTCCCGAGCGTCCCGCGCTAGGTCCGGCCCCCGGCACACTTTACCTTTCTCCGGAAGCAATTGAACCGGATGTTCCCTGGCGACAGCTCGGGCACATCTGTTTTAAACTGATAGGGTTGTCGCACCTTGCTGAGCACGGTTCAAGCTGATCTTCACAAATTGAAGAAACTCCATCTCTTAGTAACCAGGACGTTTGCTCGAGCACAAACTCCCTGGACCCACCCCTCCGTCCCTCCACCCCCACTGCAGATCACTGCTCCTTATTGTTACCTCCAGGAAACTTCTCACCAAAGGAACAAAAGAAAGCATTAACTTGAAGAATGAAGCGTCCTTGGGGAACTACTGGCTCTTTACCGCCCCCAGAGAGCCTCCGAAGTTGGCTGAGATAGGATTCCAAGCCCTCGGACACCAAACAGTAGTTACCCTCAGTGAGCTTCTTCACCTTTCCCACCCACGCATGCACGTCCCACTCCAAATTGCTCTTTGCTGCAACCCAAGGTTACGTTTTTCTCACCAAGAGCAATGATGTTGAACATTCCCTTGACCAGCTTCTAATCAGATAGGAAGGAGAATCTGTGTTAGACATTGTTCCTTAGAGTCTGACCACCATTTCCTAACCCATCTTGTCTCCTGTCCCCAAACTGGACCCATGCCTTGAATTACCGTCAACGTGAATTCTAACAGTTGGCCTTTCTATCCCTCACTATGTTCGGAATCAGTGACCACAGGTTATTTGGCTAGGAATTAAAGGTGGCTGCCATTTGGTACCTGGTGGCTTCCTTACAGGAGCCCTGGTGATTCCGTGGCTTAGCGCTTGGCTGCTAATTGAAAGGCTGGCGGCTGGAACCCACCAGCCACTCCCCAGTCTGCTCCCATAAAGATTTCAGCCTTGGAAGTCCTCTGGGGGGGCAGTTCTACTCTGTCCTATAGGGTTGCTAGGAGTCAGAATCAACAGAAACGGGTTCGGTTTTCTTAGAGCTTCCTTGTAAACTAGTAGCAAAGGTGTGAGCTGGGACAGTGATTGCACAAAGCCGAACTTTTCCGGTCCTTGCACAAGATCTTTTGGCTTGAGTGGAAATTCAGGTTTTGTTCGCCATTCTGGAGCTCTGTCCTGTTCCTCCTTCCTCCTGGACCCCCCTGGGTTTATTTCATCCTGGTCTGAGAGTGTCCTCTTTTTCTTCTGCCCAAGCCTGAAGCTTACACTGAGGCATCCCCTGTGCTCTTCTTCCTCTAGGGCTCTCTGGGAGAGCTTTCCTGCCCTCTCATCTCCCAACCCTTCTGTGGAATGGAACTACTGCCGAGCTGGACCCCCCAGCCAAGCTATGGATGTGCCAGCTTCCCCAGGCAGTGTAAGAGAATGTGTAAATAGATAATCATGAGATTTCAACCAGCTTCCCACCCCACCCTCCAACTTGATCTCTGCCTCAGTCCTAACATTGAACTCCTGGAGACTTCCAAATGGGTTGGTGTTTGTTCCTCAGTTGTATCTACACCTCTCTGCAGGTGGCAAACATATTCCAGTGTCAGCTCCAAGGTCCATCCCTGTGGGGTTGTATGTAGCCCTAGAGGTGCCTCTCTTGATCTCAGACAGTGAAGAAAGAAAGAAAGGGAGTGGGAAAGGAGAGGCCCCGTAGAAAGCAATGCTTGGAGACCCAGGGAGGCCTCCAGCTGACAAGGCTTGAAAATGAGCGGCTCTGGCTCCCAGTGCAGCTCTGGTGGGGGGAGGGCAGGAGGAGGCGGGTGAGATAAGTGACACATCCTACAGCAGACCCCTGGAGAGCTGGGGATCCAGGAAGGACTCAAAATGTATTTCTAATTACTTTTCATGCTCCCAGAACAGGAGTTCCTTTAAGTTCTATTTTAAAAGCTTGTTACTGTACTGAATTGTAGCCTACATTTGAACGCGCTGTTTATAACTATTTTCTGTAGGGGGTGGTAAACGCTAGAAATATTGTACTTTTCTGGCAAAATGTGCAGAATAGCAGAACTGGAAACTTCTTTAATAATTATTTTCTCATAATAAGTACCGTTAAGTGCTCGACTGCTGACCAGAAAGGTTGGCAGTTCGAACCCACCCAGTGGCTCTGCGGGAGACCAATCTGGCGATATGCTTCTGTAGAGATTACAGCCAAGAAAACCCTATGGAGCAGTTCTACCGTCACGTGGGGTCACTCTGTGTTGGAAATTGACTCAATGGTATCCAGCAACAAGACATATGATAAACACTAAAACTTGGTTTACAACAAAATTTATAGATTCCCCTTAAGAGATCAAGAAACTCTTACTGATGCCTTGTTTCTGTTTAACGTATCTCTTAGGTATTTGAGGCTCGGATGTACAAGTGTGGGTTTTGTGTACATGACTGCAGAGCAGACATCCAGTCAGCAGATGGCACACATGTTACTGTCAAACTGTATTTCCGGATTTGGATAAGGCACTTGGCTGCTAACCAGAAGGTCAGTGGCTCAAACCCACCAGCAGTTCTGCAGAAGGAAGATGAGGCAATCAATTTCAGTAAAGATTTACAGCCTCGGAAATCCAGTGTGGGTCGCTGTGAGTTGGAATCGACTGGATGCCAGTGAGTTGGGTTTTTTTGTTTTGTTATTTTAGTGGTAGGTAAGGGCAGGGAGCTCTGGTGGTGTAGTGCCTAAGGCATTTGACTGCTAACCAGAAGGCTGGTGGTTCAAACCCAGCAGCCACTCCTCGGAAGGAAGGTTGGGCAATCTACTTCCGTAGTGATACTGCCTTGGCAACCCAAGTAGGGGTCGCTATGAGTCGGGTCTGACTCGATGGCACAAAACAACAACAACAACAAGGGCAGGAATGGTGGGTATCATATCATTGGAATTGGGGATCTGGAAAATGAAAATAAGTGTTTATTTATTAAAAGTAAACAGAAAGAGAACAAGAGAAGAACATTGGTATGTTTTATACCCATGGACTTTCTATAAAGTAAAACTGTCTCAGAACTGGAAAAACAGGCCTTTAAAATTTTGATTTGACTGGTGTGAGGTTGAGGTCAAAAGTATTCAGTGAATGAAGACCCAATGTTTGTTGTCTGTCCATGATACCTTGCAAAACTTAGGCTTTCTCAAAAGTAGGACGCAGCAAGGGATGCCGTAAAGAGCACTAGACATGACATTGAAAGCCCTTGGTTCTAGTACCTTACACTGAGTTCTTGTTGTTGCTATGTGCCATCAAGTCTGACCCGACTCATAGCGACCCATCCTTGGGTTTCTGAGGCGGTATCACTACAGAAGTAGATTGCCCAACCTTCCTTCCAAGGAGTGGCTGGTGGGTTTGAACTACCAGCCTTCTGGTTAGCAGTCAATTGCCTTAGGTACTATGCTACCTAGGCAAATTAATCTCCATCAAGTTTCAGTTTCTTCATCTGTAATATAAAGGAGTTGAAATGGAACTATATAATCTCTACACTCCTTCTTGTTTCTTGGTTTCTACTCGAAGGTAGCAAGCTGGTCACTTTGCTATGCTATCTTTTTCCATTGTCCAGCCTTGAGATTGGTTCTGAGGACAACACTTGATTTTGGGTGATGGAAATGATAGAAACAGAGATGCTGTTAGGCTCCCTGGCAGCAAATGCCTTGTAAGTAGACGTGTTGGAGGAGTAGAAAGAAGCAAGCACTCTGTGCATACTGGGGCAGCTGTGGTCCTGAAATTAGAGCCGGCCCCTAACATTCTACTGGGCTTGGTCTGGAGACTTTTGGAAACATCTAGATTCTGGAATGTGACTTCATTTCTGTTGACAAGTTTGTATTCCCCGGGCCCTTTCTTAACTGAAGTTTTGTTTTGTTTTTTCCCTGTGATGAGAAATTTTTACACTAATTTGAACACCTGAAGCAATTGCTTTAATTGGGTTTTCTTGTTTCTGCTTAGACTGTATGGTAGACTTGACTTCCACACAGAGTACAGCCTCCACTGATTTTACTATTCCACTCTTTAATTGCCATGAAACTTAAAAAAAAAAAAATACTTTTTTAAACCACTTCTCTCCACTTATCTTACCATACAAAATTAAGCAGTTCGCTCTGTTTTCCAGTGGCATTTTTTACCAGGAAACACAATTTATAACATAAATACTTGGAGATGGCACGGTGAATAGACAACAAAGCCATGTGCAACTGTGGATGGTGCCCTTGTTCACTGGCTAAGTGGTTTAGGATATGTTGTGAACAGGCAAAATCATGAAATCCCTGTGTTTTGGAACCTGCCTCACTCCATCCCTTCAACCTTACTTCCCAACTTTATGAGGTCAACCTGTGGGCCCATGGATTGTGAAGCAACAGATAGATTAGCCTAGCAACCAGCAAAGTTAGGTGTTTGGGGGCAAGTGGTGTCCAGTGGGGTAGTCACTAGCCACAGATGTAACTCTTGAGCACTTGAAATGTGGCCAGTCCAAATTGACATGTGCTGTAAGCGCAGAATGCTTACTGGATTTCAAGACTTACTATGGGAAAAGAAAGATATCTCAGTAATAATTTTTACATTGATTACATGTGGGAATGGTCATGTTTGGGATATACTGGACTAAATTAATAAATTAATTTCAGCCATTTGTTTTCATCCTTTAAAAAATGAGGCTAATAGAAAAAAATAACATGTAGCTCATATTTGTGGCAAGAGTATGTTTCTTTTGATCAGTCTGGTAGCACAGTGCCTAAGGCACTTGACTGCTAACCAGAAGGCTGGTGGTTCAA
>NW_006921897.1:3941822-3947587 GCF_000298275.1 Orycteropus afer afer | reverse complement strand
AAACCCAAAGAGGGGTCGCTATGACTTGGGTCCAACTCGACGGTACATAACAACAACAACAACAGCCTTACTTCTGACATCCACTCTCTGCTCAGAATTTGACCAGAGTATGAACTCTTCTGGGAGCTCTGGTAGGGTAGTGCCTAAGGTATTTGACTGCTAACAAGAAGGCTGGCAGTTCAAACCCACCAGCCACTCCTTGGAAGGTAGGTTGGACAATCTACATTCATAGTGTTACTGCCTTGGAAACCCAAGGAGAGGTCGCTATGAGTTGGATCCGACTTCATGGTACATAACAACCACAAACAACATGGACGCTTCTAGGACAGGAACCGTGTTTTCTTTCTCCCCAGAATCACATATGGTACTTGACATAGATCAGGGGTTATGGATTGAATTGTGTCCATCCCAATATGTTTTGGAATCCTAGTAACCTAGTATAGTGTAATCACCTTCCATAATGCAATCTAATGTAATATAATCAGGTGAGGTCACACCAGTGTAGGGTGGATCCTAAACCTAATCACTTCTGAGTTATATAAAGAGCAACATAGACACACACATCAGACATCACACACAAGACAAACAGCATGTGATGACTGTCTACAGGGCAAGAAACCAAGGAACACCCTGGAAGGAATACACACGATGAGACCCTGATTTGGGCTTTTAGCCTCTTGAACTGTGAGAACATAAATTTTGGTTCTTTAAAGGCGTCTCCTTGTGGTATTTCTGCTACAGCAGCACCAGGAAACTAAGACAGCAGGTGCTTCTCTGCAACCCAAGGACACGCTGATTTGGAAGATCCCACATAGGCTTGGGGCTTTCCACAAGTAGCTCAGACCTGCTATTGCACAATTGTGAGTGGAAAGACCTGGGGAAATTGTAGTAGACCTTCGTTTAAATTCAGTCAGTAAATCAGTCACTAGCTGTTGGAATTTGAGCAAGTCACTTCTCTCGTGACTTCCATTTTGTCCTCTGTAGAATGAGAAGTATGGGCCAGATAGTTACTCTTGGCCCCTTTCAGTGCACAGAAACCTTTAAAAACCCATTCACAGTCACCACCACACCTCTCTCAGGTTCTGTGTGTGTGTGTGTGTGTGAGAGAGAGAAAGAGAGTGGGGAGGGAGAGGGAGAGAGGGAGAGAGAGAAAGAGAGAGATTTGGGTGAAAGTTTACAGAGCAAATTCATTTGCCCTACAGGTGCTCTTTTGTTGTTGTTAGTACCCTGGAGTCCACCCAGACTCGTGGTGACCCTGTGCACTCTGGAACAAAAGGCTTTCCAGTCTCGTGCCATCTCTGGGCTCACTTGTGAACGGGATCATTGTGACCTGTTGGGCTTTCTTTGGCTGATTTTCTGAAATAGATATCCAAGACTTTCTTCCTAATCCAATAGTCTGGGAGCTCTGCTGAAAACTGTTTGACGCCCTAGCAACCACAAGCCTCCGTTGGGGGATGAGTGGTGGCTGTGCACGAGGTGCGTTGGCTGGGGGTGGAACCCTAGTCTCCCACATGGCAGGAAAGAATCCTAGCACAGAACTGAAGCACTAATGCCTCTCAAGCTCTCTTTAGGCTTCCCCTTGCCTGTTTTATTTTCCTTTCTCCCTCTTTACCTATGTCCTTCACAGTTTGGCCTCTTGATTTTGTCTCTCCTCCCTGACCCACATACCATGCCATGGTCATTTCTCTTCTGCTTTTGTATTGCTGGGGATGGAAAATTAAGAAGGAGAAAGTTTTCCAGTCCTTGAAGTGACCATAAAGAGTATTTTGGATGGAGTAGGACCCCTTGTCCACATTCACTTTCCTCTGAGCACTCTGGCAGTGGTGGTGAACATAGCTAAGAAATGGGAGGCTCAAGATTTGGAGCAGTGGAAGCTAGGGCAAGATTCCAGGCCAGACATTTCAAGGCAGCCATCACAATTTCAATTTCCCCTTGCTAGTAAAAGGAGCTCTGGTGGTGTAGTGAGTAAGACATTTGACTGCTAACCAAAAGGTCAGTAGTTCAAACCCACCAGCCACTGCGTGAAAGAAAGATGAGGTAGTCTGCTTCTATAATATGTTGTTGTTGTTGTTATGTGCCATCCAGTCTGACCCAACTCATAGCGACCCCTCCTTGGGTTTCTGAGGCAGTATCACTACTGAAGTAGATTGCCCAACCTTCTTTCCAAGGAGTGGCTGGTGGGTTGAAACCGCCAGCCTTCTGGTTAGCACTCAAGTGCCTTAGGCACTACACTACCAGAGCTCCCCTATAAAGATTTATACCCTTGGAAACCCAACAGGGGATTGCTATGAGTCGGAATAGACTCAGTAGCAGTGAGTTTGGTGAGTATTTGCTAACCTTGTGGCACTCTTACAATTGCCCCCGAAGGTTGGGAGTTTTGTGGTGCTAGTCTAGAACATTTGCTCATGCAGTTGTTGAATACCCACTGCCATCAAGTCGATTCTGACTCATAGCGACCCCCACTGAGTTTCCAAGGTGGTAAATCTTACAGAAGTAGACTGCCCTGTCTTCCTTCCACAGAGTGGCTGGTGGGTTTGAACTACCAACCTTCTGGTTAGCAGTCAGGTTCCTTAGGCACTGCACCACCAGAACTCCTTAGTTGTTGAATAGGAACAAAGAATCACTGGATTAGGGATCATGAACACAAATGCCTTATCAGGGGCAAGATAGGGTACATCAGTGAGTAGGATGAGTGAGTGTAAGACAATAAGGAATGGTGAGGACTGTGGCAAAGCAGCATGTCCATGTTCTGGTGAAAAACATTCGCATTCTTTTTTTTTTTTTTTTTAAATACTGCGCTGACCAAACAAAACACATCTCAAGGCTGAATTTGTCCCCTGCCAGATGGGCTTGAAGTTTGCTATTTGGCCTAGCTTATCTGTTGTCTAGGTTCTGGCTAGATTCTTTATAAATTCTAGATTTTCTCTCATGATTGTGAATGACATACTAAGACAAATGACATTAGAACTAGTGGAGTATATTTGAGGTCTAAGTTCCAATGAACATTATGCAAATCTTCCCTTCCTCCCCCATCCTTCTCTCCTAGAAACACCCTCATCTTCACCCCAGGAGCCTCCACTCCTTTCATGAGTTGCTTCAGCACTAGTTATCTTTAAACTTCAAACCAAAGCAAAGAGTCTTCATGATATTTGCATCCTTTGAAATCTGATTATACATTTTCTGAAGACTTTCCCCTAAAATCAAAATGCTACTTTATGTACACATAAGCTGAGCTTTTTGATAACTTGGATTTCTTCTACAGAATTACTCTGAATGTGTGCAGGCTATTGTGGAGTGGGAAGGGTCTCAGAGGACATCTCTCTAAACCACATCTAACATCTTCTACCTGCTTTTCACACCCAAATGATCGAACTACAGTCATCATTCCTCAGTCACCCTGCATAGTCACCCCCAGGAGACAGTGAGCGCCCTAAAGGCAGAGCCTGTATCTTAGCCGTTGCTGTAGTCCCAGCACCCAGACCCAGTGCCAAGTCTGGAACATAGCAATCAGTTCATTGAGCTGAAGTGTCCATTGGCTTCGTCTCTAGTTATTTTTTTTCATTCACTCATGTATTTATTTTGTACACATCAATTGCAACAGTGTATTTCCTGCTATGGAAATGGAAGGGGGAGCTCTCTCGGCCTTAGTACTAGTTCTGTTAACATGTACACAATAGATCATCTCTTCTGCCGTCTTAGCTGAAGAATAAAAAAAAAGAAAGAAAGACAATGGAAGAGGGAAAATGTTCAAACAAGTCCTTTCCCTTGTAATCTTTTCAAAGAAAGTCTTTTATCCTGGGTATCATTTACTGAGTGCCATCTGTGAGCCAGGCACTCTGCTAGGTGCTGTGGACACACTAGTGGACAGGCAGTCCTTGCTCTCCTAGAGCTCACAGTTGACAAAGGCAAAAGCTGGGCTTTGGTCTAGCTCAGACATCATTTTTGGAGGAAGCCTTCATTGGCTTTTCATTCTGTGCACCCACTCCTCCTATGCAACCTGTGCACCCCTGGCCACCACCCTTATTAGTCTATATTTTAGTTGCCTGTCTATCTGTACCTCCTAAAATGCACCAACATCTGTGCTATACAATTCTGGAACTGGGTAATCATGACACTTATGGTCCCCACCTGCCCTCAGAGGCTGCTCTTGCTGTCAGTAACTGAGAGTGCTTCCAGCCATTCATCTGCCTCCTTTCTTTCTCCCTTTGCCTTTAACCTTCCCAGTTAGGGAAAACAGACAGTGTAATCACTTTTCCTGTCTGACCTCAGGGATGGGCTCACCAGCCAGGGAAGAACTAAAAGGGGGATTGATTAGTTCTAGGATATATGAGATTTGTGTGTGTGGTATGTTTGTATTGAGAGACTAGGGCCAGGGAGGAGGCAATGCAAATCAATCCAAGATTTCTGGGCCCACATTTTAATTTAAATATTTGAAAGGAAAAATATAAAAAACTAATTACTAAGTGGGAGCTCTGGTAGCATAGTGCCTAAGGCATTTGACTGCTAACCAGAAGGCTGACGGTTCAAACCCACCAGCCACTCCTCGGAAGGAAGATTGGGCAATCTACTTCCGTAGAGATACAGCCTCAGAAACCCAGGGAGGGGTCAATATGAGTCAGGACCGACTCAACGGCAGTGAGTTTGGTTTTGGTTTGTAATTATTAAGTCATTGAGTTGCCAACTTTGTCTTCCTCCTGGAGTTCTAGAGTCAAGACAAAAACTGTGCGTCTAACTCTGTGCCTAGCATAGAAAGGGACTTAGAAGATAGAATCTTTGCCCTCAGTTACAGCCCATCTTTCTTTGGCTCTTTTTATGCCTTGGAAGAGTGGTCTTCACCTGTATTCTCTACTTCTTTTCTTCAACCTATGTGTCAGGTTGGGTTCCCCAAGGAGCAGATTGTGAGTTAGAATGCAGGCTATTTGTTAAAAGAGTTCCCTTGCAATCAACATCTGTGCAAGGGGAGAGGAGGAAGCAGGATTGACCAGAGGAAGACATTGAGTGTGATGCAGACCCAGTGATTGCTCAGCTGGCCTCACAAGGCTCTCCACAGTGAAATGGACTTTTAAAGTTGTCCTGAGATAGACTGAGATGACTAGGCCTTTATATACCCACATGAATTAGTCAGTAGATATGTGTCACCCGGAAAAAAGGCTATGACCTTGGATAAAGTGACTTTCTGCATCTGAGGCTAAGACCATGTGCAAAACCATGATCAACTAAAGACCACAGACAGACAGCAATCCAGGCAACCAGACAATAAACCTTTCATTGAATGGAGATCTGGTGGTGCATCACAGTGGGTACCACAACCCACTGTAGGTTTAGTTATGAGTCATTGGTTGCAAGGAACTCACCTAACTTAATTCAAAAAACAAGTTTACTGTAAAGAAATGATATGAGATTCTCATAGCACCCAAGGGCAACAAACAAAGTAAGCTGGAGCTCATAGGGACTTGACAGCCATCAGGAACTGACACAGCACTAGGTCACACAGATTTTCTCCCATGGCATCTCTGATTTAATCTCACTCACAGCACACCTGCTTTCTCAAGTCAGTCACTCCTCTCTCATGGAGCATCATGATCATCCTTAAGTGGCTGTTTCCCCATAGCAACATGGCTCAGATTCTTGAGCCTCAGTTCTATATTCTGGATTGAATTGGTCCAGCTTGAGTCAGGTATTCTCCATGATTTCAATCAGCTAAAGGTGGGATGGGTGGGTTCACTTGGTCAACTTAAGGTAATCTATTTAACAGGGACTATATA
>NW_006921897.1:3938184-3940992 GCF_000298275.1 Orycteropus afer afer | reverse complement strand
GATTGTGAGGCTGGTGCAGGACCAGGCAGTGTTTCGTTCTGTTGTACACAGGGTCGCTATGAGTCAGAGCCAAGTGCACGACACCTAACAACAACATGTATAGGCAGGGAGCAGTTCTCAGCAGGGGCAGATTACCCAGTAAGCAAGGGAAGCACGGGTTTACTTATGCTTACTTACTAATCTGTAGTTAACAGTTTCATGCATGTTTTACCATGCCTTTGATTAGTATGTAAGCATAAGCAAGCCCATGCTTCCCTTGCTTACTGGGTATTCCATCCCTGTCAGGTATTGTCAATTTGAAGAGGCTTTGATTCTGTAGGAAGGTGCTATGGGGTTAGGAGAGAGACAGATGCCAGTCATACATCCAAGCAGAGTCTTTGATATGGGGAAAAAATGTGAAATTGTTCACTACAGATTAGTAAGTAAGCACAAGTAAACCTGTGCTTACTTTTCTTTTGGATAATCAGACACTGGTTCTTAGAGAAATAGTCTATGGGTAGGCAAGTACCTCAAACTTCCTTTAACACTAAACCAAAAAACCAAACCTACTGCCATCAAGTAGATTCCCACTCATAGCAACCCCCACTAGGTTTCCAAAGTGGTAAATCTTTATCAAAGTAGATTGCCCCAACTTCCTTCTGCAGAGTGGCTGGTGGGTTTGAACTACCAACCTTCTGGTTAGCAGTCAAATGCATTAGGCACTGTGCCACCAAAGCTTCTTTCTTTCAACACTGTTGTTGTTGTTTGCCATCGAGTCGGACCCAACTCATAGCGACCCCTCCCTGGGTTTCCGAGGCGGTATCACTACGGAAGTAGATTGCCCAACCTTCCTTCCGAGGAGTGGCTGGCGGGTTTGAACCATCTTTTTAACACTAGCACAGTATTTTTTAAAAAACTTTTTATTGTAGTTTGGGTGAAAGCTTAGAGAGCAAATTAGTTTCCCATTTAATTTATACATATTTTGTTTCATGCCATTGGTTGCAATCCCTTCAATGTAACAGCGCTCTTCCCACTTCCTCCCTGGGCTCTCCATTACCATTCATCCTTCCTTCCTGCTCCTTCCTGCGTTCAGAGCTTTGTTTTGGGGCAAATGCTGCCCTTTTGGTCTCATATATTTTACTGTTTTGAGAAGTATGTTTCTCATGGGGGTTGTTGTTCACTTTATGGGCCTGTCTATTGGTTGACTGAAAATTGAGCCACAGCCTGAAAACTGAAGGGTAAACTAAGGGCCATGGTCTTGGCGGAGGTTCTGCTGTCGCTATCAGACCAGTAAGTCTGATCTTTTTTTTTATTTTGAATTTTGTTCTACATTTTTCTCTCACTGTGTTAGGACCTTCTCCTATGATCCCCATCAGAGCAGTCGGTAGTAGAGGCTGGGCACCCTCCAGTTCTCCTGGTCTCAGGGTAGAGGAGACTGTGGTTCATGTGCTCTGTTAGCCCTTTGGACTCTTTCCTGGAGTCTTTTATTTTCTTCACGCTTCTTTGCTCAAGATAAGAAGAGATCAAGAGTTGTATCTTAGATGACTGCTTGCAAGCTTTTAAGACCCCAGTCACTACTCACCAAAGTAGGATGTAGAACATTGTCTTTATGGGCTATGTTATGCCAGTAGAGCTAGATGTCCCCTGAAAGTATGGTCCTAAGCCCTCAATCCCAGTAGCACTGTTTTCCAATAATAAAACTCCTTCAATTTTGATGAAAGCAAGGAATTGGAAACCACCTGACTTGCAAAGATTTGATACCCAGTCTTAATCAGGCATCCTTATTTATTTATTTATTTAAAACAATAACACAGCATTTAAAATAGCCTCTTGGTGTGTTGTCAGGCAGTTCTTACATCCTTAAGCAACACACCATAGTGAGAGTCAGAATGGGTGAGAATTAGCCTTTCTTTTTTTTTTTTTCTTTCAATTTTTATTGTGATTTGGATGAAAGTTTACAGAGCAAATTCATTTTCCATATAGCAGTTCATACACATCTTGTTTCATGACACTGACTACAATTCCCCACAATGTAACAACTCTCTTCCCACTTCCTCCCTGTGGTTGCTTCTTGCCTGTGTCTCTCTTTCCTATGAATTTCTGCCTCTTGAATTATCTCTCTGTGCAAATACTGCCCTTCTGTTTTCCTATGATCGATAGTTCTAAGCAGTGCATCTACCTGATGTAAATGTTCACCCTATATATCTGTTTTTTGTTTGGCTGGAAGCCACAGGAGTGAGTTCAGAGAATTAGCCTTTCTTTTATATAAAATGAGAGAAAGTTGATGGTGAATGGAAAGGTAGAAAAGTAAAACTGGCTTGCCACCTCCACATCAGACACTTTCTCAGGCAGATAAGTTTTAGGGAAAAGTACATGTAGAAGTTGAAGATCTGGAACTTGATTTCCTCAAAACTTCTTGGAAAGTGTTCATGTACTCCCCAGTTTGAAGACCAGTGGGTCCTCTTTTAAGAAAGACCAAATTGACATGGACATATTGAGTAAATCAGTGCTTCTTACACTGTTGCAGAATCACCAGGGAGGCTTATTAGTAACATTGCTAGGCCCCAACCTTAGAGTTACTTAGTAAGTCTGGGTGGGACCCAAGAGTTTGCATTTCCTGGCACCATGCTAGGAAGCACTGCTCTAAGGTGAATCAATTGACCCACAGGAATCCATGCACGCACATCTGTAACTTACTGAGTCTTGCCTAGAGAGTCTCTCACAAGTGTAACCAATGAGTTTGTGCCCTTAACTGATGGCTGCGCTGTTTGGGCACTTCAGGGGAGAAATTCATCCTCTGGGGTTGTTACTTACCACCTTGTCTCATGC
>NW_006921897.1:3936692-3937750 GCF_000298275.1 Orycteropus afer afer | reverse complement strand
GTGGGCCCAACTCCAGACCTGAAGAGCAGCCAGGGGCCACAGTCCCAGCGGCCACACCAGGCTCCACTGGACCAGCAAACCCGGCCCCCACCTTCCCTTCTTTCTTTTTCTTTTCGCCTCCAAACGATTCCGAGCCCTGCACCACACTGCTATCCCCCTCCACGCAGGATCCCCCACATCCCCCCCAAGCGGACGGCAGAGGTAGCCGGGCACCATCCAGTTCCCCCGGCCTCACAGTTGCATAGGTTGCAGAACGGACGGTGCACCAGTCGCCAGGACTGACCGCCTCCATCAACCTCGGCCTTCCTCCTTCCTCTTGACGAGGAGAGACCCGCCGCCGCATCCAGACGACAGCTTCCCAGCCTCCAAGGTCCCAGTCGCCACCCGCCAAAGTAGTAGGCGGAACAATGCCCTGCACAGTATGCCATGCCAATCGAACCTGATGCCCCCTGCGACCACGGTCCCAAGCCCGGAGGACCAACCACTCGGTCGCTCTGGGCAGCCGGCTGCGACCAAGTAATGACCATAACCTTGCCCCTTGTCAGCTCTACTATACACCCGGGGACCCAGACCATTCACACGAACCCATAGGCCCACTGTCTGCCAACCCCATACACGATCCCGGACACACTCTCCATTTAGACATACCTAATTGTTTAGCTTGTTCACCCATCTATCCGTCCCTACCCATGTTTGCTTTCCCTGACAACTCAGCACTGTACATGCAAAGGGGTTCATATTTGTTGTCTGTACTGCCCATGTAACTCTCCACGTCTCTCTCATCCTCAATGCTGCCACATTGGTCACTCACATCTGGTACATCGCCCTTCTCTTCACCCAAATCAATATTCATCTCCATCTATCTAACAGCATTCCCTCCCCTCCCCTCCCACCCCTGGCAACCAAAAAAGAAAATGTCCTCCAATAGATAAACCTTTCTTTAACCTTCACAACAACGGACCAATACAATATTTGTCCTTTTGTGACTGACTTATTTCGCTCAGCATAATGTCCTCCAAGTTCATCCACGTTATGCGGTGTTTTGCAGATTCTACATT
>NW_006921897.1:3931092-3932209 GCF_000298275.1 Orycteropus afer afer | reverse complement strand
TTCTCTGCTTGTTCCCCAGCCACGGTGCACAGTCCACGCAGTCCCTGGCTGGCAAGGCGATCCCTAGGCCAACCCTTAGGTCCTACCACCAGTTGCGTATCTCCGAGCCACCTGTATTGTCAGGGTCACTCAGTTCGCTGTCAGACCGCAGCTCCGTAGGTCTCCCCCTTCTTGGTATTTTCACGCAAACTCCTCCGCCAGCCGGGGTCCAGTCCAATTCTGCATCCTTTCCCTCAAGGCTCAGGGGTCCAAGATCATCCCCCATGTCCGTGCCAACTGGTTTCCCCCCTCCCTGCCGAAGAGGGTCCGCGCAATCCTTCTGCCCAGTCCGCCATCCTGCTGCACTCCGTGAAAGGCCTTTTTGAGGAAGAGTTAGCTTTTTACTTCTCTATCATCTCAGAGCTCTGGTAGCACAGTGGTTGATCACTTGGCTGCTAACCAAAAGGTCAGCAGTTTGAACCCACTAGCACCTGCATGGGAGAAAGATGTGGCAGTCAGCTTCTGTAAAGATTTACAGCCTTGGAAACCCTATGGGGCAATTCTTCCCTGGCCTCCTCTAGACTCACTATGAGTCGGAATTGACTTGACTGCAATGGGTCTCTTGTCCATTGGAGATACCTGTCTGTTTATAGAACTAAATACTATGATTATTTTCTGTATTCCTTTCCAAGGGCTACTATAACAAAATGCCACAAAGTGGGTGACCTATTAAAAAAAAATCACTGCCATCGAGTTGATTCTGACTTATAGCGACCCCTTTGGGTTTCCAAGGCAGTAAAGCTTTCCGAAAGTAGATTGCTCAGGACAGAAATTTATTGTCTCACAATTCTGAGACTGGGAGTCCAAGATCAGGGTGTCGGCCACATTGATGCCTTTAGGGCTCTGAGGAAGAATTTGTTAATCGTCTTTCCTATCTTCCGGTGGCTCCAAGTGTTCCTCTGTCTCCCTGTTTCTGTGTATCTTCTCTTTTATAAGGACACTAGTCATATAGAGGGAGCTCTGGTAGCATAGTGGCTAAAGGCAATTGACTGCTAACCAGGGGGCTGGCGGTTCAAATCCACCAGCAACTCCTCGGAAGGAAGATGGGGCAATCTACTTCCGTAGTGATACTGCCTCG
>NW_006921897.1:3923490-3930992 GCF_000298275.1 Orycteropus afer afer | reverse complement strand
ACTCCTCGGAAGGAAGATGGGGCAATCTACTTCTGCAGTGATACTGCCTCGGAAACCCAAGGAGGGGTCGCTATGAGTCGGGGCCAACTCGACAGCACATAACAACAACCACAACAACACTCTAGTATGACCTCATGTTAACCAAACTGATACTATCTTCAAAGACCCTATTTCCAAACAGGGTCACATTTACAGATATAGGAGTTAGGATGAAACTGGCATTTGGGGGGATACAATTCAGTCTATAATATCTTCTCATGAAAAGTTGTGACTCACACATTTATTAGTTGATATTTCCAACCGAAAAAGTAAACATATTTTTTAGGGCCACAGCATTCATTCCTCATCCTTTGGAGACAAATTGAGACATAATCAAGGAGAAGGTAAAAGGAAACAATGAGCTATAATGTCATCCAAACCTAATATTAACCTTTTAAGCAATAGCACTGTATTAGCTGAATCTGCCTTTTTTGTGTGTGTGGTCAGGAGATAAATGAGCATACATATTTCATAGAGATATGACAAAAATATTTAAGATGTGTTGATATGGATAAGTAAGGTACTTTTGGGGGTTGAGAACAAAGCAGAAGTAAGCACATACCTTACTGTCGAGGAGTCCTCAGACTAATAGGAGAGAGAAAATGTAAACAGAAATAACTAGGCAAAGTGCCATAAGATACAGCGGTAAAGGATTTTGGGAGTTCAAAGTATGGAGATACTACCTTCAAGTCATATTTTGAGGAGCACACAGGGGAGCCTTTGTGTAAGAGATGTAATTTGAGCCAGGTCATGCAAGAGTTGGATATGCAGAGCCTGAGGCCTGGGTACAAAGAAGAGGGCAAAGGATCCCAAGCGGACCCCAAAGGGTGGAAACAAAGAGCAAGAACAAAGCCACTAAGGCAGGAAATCATGAGAAGAATATGAGGAGCAGGAGCTCTGATGGTGTAGTAGTTAAAACATTTGGCTGCTAACCAAAAGGTCAGTGGTTTGAACCTACCATCTGCTCCTCGGGAGGAAAATGTGGCAGTCTGCTTCTGTAAAGATTATAGCCTTGGAAACCCTATGGTACAGCTCTATTCTGTCCTAAAGGGTCATTGTGAGTTGGAATTGACTCGATGGCAATAAGTTTGTTTGATTGTTTTTAGTTTATAAATAAATGCAGGCAGGAAATACAGACACCTGTTCTAAGAACTGTGATGGTAAAGGGATGAAACAAAATTGCTAGCCCAAGCTGGAGGTTGGGCAATCCTACTTCCGTAGTGATACTGCCTCGGAAACCCAAGGAGGGGTCGCTATGAGTCGGGGCCGACTCGATGGCAAATAACAACAACAACAACATAATAAATTAAGATATTATTTCAAACCCAGTTGACTATGAGTCAATTCCAACTCATAGTTGCTAATAAGAAGATATTGTTTAGAGCTATTAAAATTAAAATATGGAGGGTCACTCTGAGAAGATATTATTTAGAGCTATTAAAATTACATAGACACTGTAGCCTCTGGACTATGTGAAGTGATTTCACTTAAACACTCCGAGGTTTCTGAGTCTTTCCTGGGTTGGTATTTGCTAAATAATAACAACAATCATCTTAACAATAACCCTTCACCCTTGGCTATCAATGCATTCCTGGCAACAGCCTTCTCTTGCCTTATGGGTTGCTCCTGGTCACCCTGGGAAGTAGGCACAGCAAGCACTAAAGAATCAAGCTCCATTGGTGCTACCATCTTTCTATCTTTGTAATTTGATTAACTTGGTTCCTGTGACACAACACTTTACTGTTGGCACAATGAATACCGAGCTAGACAGATGTAGCTATAAAGTACAAGATGGATTCCACACACCCTCTATGGTGAAGGTGTGTGGATTCTGTGTGGTGGGGTGTGATTCTGGGGGAAGAGTTCCAAGTGCAGCAGGAACACATCCTTAAAAGCAAATTATTGTGAGCTGCATATTGTTATGCTCATGAGAGTCAAGCTCTGTTTGATTATACCGTTCACCCCCCTCTGCCAGCACAGAGGCCCCAGCTGTTGGTCTTAGCAAAGGACTGATATTAACTGACATTTTATTATTTTTATGGGCAGAACACTTGATACCAGTGATAGCTCTGCCAACTTTGGAAAGAAAACGCCCCCCAAATCTTTGCATTTGGGTGACATCTACAAAAGGCCACAATGGAGCTGACCCATTTGTGCCTCAGGTAATCACGTGTTCCAGAAAAAGTGTACAGAAGCTTCCAGACAACTCATCCATTCTGACCTTTCCTGCACACTTCAAACAGAGACTTCCAACCTGACTCACCTTGGGAGGGCCAAAAAGAGAACTTGGGGCCTTGTCCTGGGAGCTCTGGTGGTGCTTCTGGCTGCTAACCAAAAAATCGGTGGTTCGCACCCACCAGCCGCTCTACAGAATAAAGATGAGGCAGTCTGCTTCTGTAAGATTTACAGCCTTGGAAACTTAATGGGGGCTGCTGTGAGTTGGAATCAACTCAATGGCAGTGAGTTTGGTTTTTTGAGTCCTTGTCCATTTGGGGCCCCATTTGGGGCCTTGTCCAGTGGTTTCAGAAGGCCAACCCCACACTCCTGAATGTGCATCTCAACCCAGTTGGGTCATCTTAGAATCATATAAGCTTAGAATTCATGCCACGCCAAAGACAGGAAAGCATTTCTCCTACTCCTAAAAGAGGACCTCTTTAAAAGACCTCTTTAAAGACCTCTTTAAAGTGTTAAAGAGCAAAGATGTCACTTTGAAGACTAAGGTGCACCTAATCCAAGCCATGGTATTTTCAATCGCCTCATATGCAGTGAATAAGGAAGACTGCAGAAGAATTGATGCTTTTGAATTATGGTGTTGGCAAAGAATACTGAAGGCACCGTGGACTGCTAGAAGAATGAACGAATCTGTCTTGGAGGGTGTACAGCCAGGATGTTCTCTAGAGACAAGAACGGCCAGACTTCATCTCTCATGCTTTGGTCATGTTGTAAGAAGGAACCAGTCGCTATAGAAGGATATCATGCTGGGTAAAGTTAGAAGGTCAGTGAAAAGGGGAAGGCTTCAACAAGATAATTGACACAGTGGCTGCAACGATGGGCTCAGGCATAACAGAAACTGTGAGGATGGTGCAGGATCAGGCATTGTTTTGTTCTGTTGTACACAGGGTCACTATGAGTCAGAGCTGACTCGATGGCACCTAACAACAATCAAGGTAATGATGGTGGTAAAACAACATTTAATATTCTTATTTGTTTTTCCATTCCTTTCATTTTTACCCTTTTATGGTTAAACGAAAACAACTTTCTTGACTCAGTTCTGTTGTTGTTATGTGCCATCAAGTCAGACCTGACTCATAGCGACCCCTCCTTGGGTTTTCGAGGCAGTATCCCTATGGGAGTAGATTGCCCAACCTTCCTTCCGAGGAGTGGCTGGTGGGTTTCAACCACCAGTCTTCCGGTTAGCAGCCAAGTGCCTTAGGCACTACGCTACCAGAGTTCTAGGCTTTCTAAAAAGCTCCTTACAGAGAAACATGAATTGATTAATCACCAAAAACTTTTTGCACAAATGAGTATTCACATTCGTAAGTAACAACAGCAGTAGTAAAAATATGTTTTCCCCTCTTTTGATTTTTGTAGATCTGTGACATGTAACTAAAAATACTTAAAAAATAATTTCTGCCTTCTTGGTAATGAAAGGGGTTGTTCCCTCCCCCCACCCCTGCTGTGGCCAGACTATATACTGAGGGGGTAAAAGATAGTAAACACATCAGAGGTTTCATAGTAAGGTACTGTTGTTTTTGCTGTTGTTATGTGCCGTCGAGTTGTCTCCGACTCATAGCGACCCCTCCTTGGGTTCCTGAGGCAGTATCACTACAGAAGTACATTGCCCAATCTTCCTTCTGAGAAATGGCTGGTGGGTTTGAACCGCCAACCTTCTGGTTAGCAGTCAATTGCCTTAGGCACTACGCCACCAGAGTTCAAAAAGGTATTGTTAATCCATGATTATTATGCTTATTTCCATAGACAGTTCCATCTTCTGTTTCAGTAATGAGTATTGGTTTGTTTATTTATTTATTATTCAACAGACTCTTATATAGCAATAATCTGTGCTAGTCACTGTTCTAAGCACTTAACTTTTCCCAACATTCCCTTTCCATAAAAGCTCCATGAAATAGATATCATTATTGTCAGTGTTCCCATTTTAAGAGATTCGGAAGCAGAGGCACAGAGAATTTCAGGAACTTACCCAAGGTCACACAGCTAGGAATGGTAGAGCTGGGGACTGTGCTCATGCAGTCCATGCTCACGACTGTGGTCCCTCCTTGTCTGCTTCACCTTCTCGTGGCTGTCAACAATCCTTGAGATGCATGTGTGTCTTCATGGTCCGTCTTCCCCTTTTCCCTTTGTCCATTTGGCTCTTTTTACATCTCAGAAGCGATTAGACTTAGAAGCTACTTGCTCAGGTATGACCTAATTTTACATAACAGAGAAAACTCTTTCCAAGCAGGATCACATTTAATGGTATAGGAGCCAGGATGGCAACATATATTTGGAGAGGGAGATCCAATTCAATCCGTAACATTAGGAAATGGAATAGGATGTAGTCCTCTACCAGCAAGATAACAAGCATACAGTCACCCACAGAAGCACACAATATTATAGAAACATGTGTAAACAAGCCCTCTGCCAGTTGTTGGGGCGCTTGTTGTTTGTTTATTTATTTATTATTCAACAGACACTTATATAGCAATAATCTGTGCTAGTCACTGTTCTAAGCACTTAACTTTTCCCAACATTCCCTTTTCCTAATAGCTGCATGAAATAGGTATCATTATTGTCAGTATCCCCATTTTAAGAGGTGAGGAAGCAGAGGCACAGAAAGCTTAAGGAACTTACTACACCAGTGTCAGTGGGGTAGTCATCAGGGGGGCTCTGGATTTACATTCTGGAGGGCAACTTGGCAACGTGTACAATAATTCATGAAATTGTGTATGCCATTTATGCAGCATTCTCACTTCCAGAGAGTAATCCCAAAACTACAATTTATTATAAAGATAAAGGTATTGAAGATCTATTTTTGATCATGAAAAGTTGCCAACACTCATATGAGCTGAACGTTTACATTAGGTAGATACACTCCTTGGAAAGAGTGATCATGGGAGAATAGAAGGGCTGTGCATGCACAGGGAGACAGCTCCAGGGGCAGGAGTGCATGGGAAGGAAGGACACAGGGAAGAGGTAACTATGAGGAGGAAGTGGAAAGAGAGCATTGTGGGAAATTGCAGTCATTGTCATGAGACAAAGTGTATGTGAGCTGCTGTATGGAAAATGAATTTGCTCTGTAACCTTTTACCCAAATCACAATAAAAATTAAAAAAAAAAAAGTTGCCAACACTGCAAAGGCACAATGGGGTTAAATAAACTGTAGCTTAGTCTTACAATAGAACACAATTCAGCTATTAAAAATGATAAGATGTCCACAGTACACTTAAGTAGGAAAAACATTGTATACTATGATCAAATGTTTGTAAAAACAACCATCATGTGCACAGGAAAGGATCTTGGAGGACTTACACCAACATGTCAGCAGTGGTTGACTCTAGGGGGTGATATGATGAGTATTGCTTTCTATCCTGTCGCTCTTGTTTTCTAATTTTGTAATGAGTGTGCCTTTTTTAGGAGTCCTGGTGGCACCGTGGTGCAGTGATTAAGCACTTGCCTGCTAACCGGAAGGTCGGAGGTTGGAACTCACCAGCCACTCCATGGAAAAAAGATGTAAGAGTCTCTTGCTGTAAAGATTTAAAGTCTTGGAAGCCTGATGAGGCAGTTCTACTCTGTCCTATAGGGTCATTATGAGTCAGAATCAACTTCACAGCAACAGGTTTGTTTTGTTTTGTTTTGTTTTAGTGGTATAGTGGTTAAAACACTTGGCTGCTAACTGAAAGGTCTGCAGTTCAAACCCACCAGCCACTCCCTGGGAGAAAGATGAGGCAGCCTGCTTCCATAAAGATTTCTGCCTTGGAAACCCTATGGGGAAGTTCTACTCTGTCCTATAGGGTCATTATGAGTCAGAATCAACTTCACAGCAACAGGTTTGTTTTGTTTTGTTTTGTTTTAGTGGTATAGTGGTTAAAACACTTGGCTGCTAACTGAAAGGTCTGCAGTTCAAACCCACCAGCCACTCCCTGGGAGAAAGATGAGGCAGCCTGCTTCCATAAAGATTTCTGCCTTGGAAACCCTATGGGGAAGTTCTACTCTGTCCTATAGGGTCACTATGAACGAGACTGACACAACAGCAACAGCTTTGGTGCTTTGTTTCTGTAATGAGATTTTTTTAAAATTTTGGTTAAAATATATGTCTTTAAAATTTTGCTATTTCAACCAGTCTCGAGTGGTCTTAAAACAGTAAGATTTTTAATTGGGGGGGGGGGAGCAGTTATTTTGAAAGAGAAAAAAATCAAAGGTTAGCTTTATGCACGACTTGGCTAATTTTGGGCTGGGTCTATCAGCCCATGGGGTTGGTTGGGGCAGCCCTCTTGACATCTGCTGCAGGACTATCCAGCCAGGGCTGTGAAAGACATGGAGTCCCTCAAAGTGACCAGGCCTGTAACCAAGAGAGACCTAGAGAACCAGAGCCTGGAGGAGAAGCCTGAGCATAAAACCAGGACAAATTCATAGTAGTATATATTTTTTTAAAAAATGGCATGGCAGATACATCTGAATTCCTCTAACTTCACCAGTGGAAGAGAATCACTATCAACATCAGCCCAAGGCTGATTCCTATGAAGCAGAAGTCAGACATACTTCTTCTCCTCAAACTATTTTACCAATTCCTACACCAGCTGTCCCTCCCATGGCACTCTCTACTTCTCTTTTGGGTTTGATAATTTGTTGCAATGGCTACATACAACTCACAGACAAACCTCATGATTATGAGGTTTATTAGGGCAGTAAGGAAGATGGGGCAATCTACTTCTGTAGTGATACTGCCTCAGAAACCCAAGGAGGGGTCGCTATGAGTCGGCTCTGACTTGACAGCACATAACAACAACAACAACTGGTTACAATTCAGGACTAGGAATGGTTCTCGATACAGTTCTTCAGTCAAGAAAGCTTCTCAGACCCTTTTGCACATACAATACTGTGTTGTCAGTGAAGGCAAACATGGATATACAGGTGCATAGATGGGTGGACAGGCTGAACTATTAGGTATGTCTATGCAGGGGGGAGTGTGCCCAAGATCATGTATAAGGTTAGCAGACAATGTTTCTACAAGTGTATTTGTATGTTCTGTAAGAATTTCCAGGTATATAGTAGCGCTAACAAGGGGCAAGGTTATAGTCACTTCTTGCTACAGCCAGCTACCCAGAGGGAGCGAGTACTTGGACCTGTGGGCTCGGGACTATGGTTGCAGGGGACGTCAAGCTCAATTGGCATAACATACCACACAAAAACATTGTTCCACATCCTACTTTGGCGAGTAGTGGCTGAGATCTTACAAGCAGCCA
>NW_006921897.1:3915172-3923014 GCF_000298275.1 Orycteropus afer afer | reverse complement strand
ATTGTGGTAAATTGTAGTCAATGTCATGAGACAAAGTGTATGTGAACTGCTGTATGGAAAGTGAATTTGTTCTATAAACTTTCACCCAAATCACCATCAAAATTAAAAAACAAAACAAAAAAAGGAAAGAAAGCTCTCAGCCGTGCCCACAGGCAGGCCTCTCCTTGGCCACTGGCCTATCTCAGCCCTTGGTCCGTCAGCTCCTTGGGCCTCTTGGGCCAGCCTGGCCTCTGCCCTGCTTGGGCAAGGGTTACAAGGCTCTTTAGCTCCACTGATAAGTGCCTGAGGGCACCCCGCTTCACCAGTAAGCCTTGGCCCAAAGGTGCTCAGCTCCATGGCTCAGGCAAGCCCAGCTCCACCCAGTGGCCAGAGGCAGCCCACTCCAGCAGCAAGCCTTCTGCCTGCAGGTGGTCAGCTTCCTCACTCCACGAAGTGGGAAGGCCGCTGTGCCGTCTCCTGCCGGTCTCCTGGTCCTGCTGCCTCTGCTGCCCCCGGTTCTCTGCTGCTGCTTCTCCGTGTCTCTTGCCATCTCTGAGTGACTGTTCTCTGTCTCCTGAGTCTAGGAGGTCCTCAATGCAGAGAGCCCGGATCCATCAAACACACCCCACTCCTAGTTCTTCCTTCTTGATGATAATGAGGTCCCCCGTCCACCTCTGGGATATCTCATTTTAAGCCTAGCAGGATGGCAAAACTGACCAATCCCCTCATTAGGGTGCCATTCACCTTACTTTCATGGTCTACCCCCACAAGGGTGCCATACACCTTATTAGCATTATTAACAAGCTATCCAGTCCCTGGGTAAGCCACAAGCACCTCATTTGTATAGTCCCACCCAGTTATTTGGTGGGAGCTACAAGACCCTGGCGAGAAAGGTCATATAAAAAGGGTCCACCCAGACAGCGGTTGGATACATCAGAGGGCAGTCTGGCAGACTTCCCCGAGGGAATTTTCCCAAGGCTGGGCTTTAACAGGCTCCCGGGTACATCACTACCATCTAATTTTCAAACTCCATTAAGTTTCTCCAAATGTACCAATGAAGTCCTTTATAGCAAAAGGATCCAATCCAGGATCACAGGTAGTATTTAGTTTTTCTTTCTTTAGCCTCCTTCAGTCTAGACCAGTTCCTCAGTCTGTCATGACCTTGACACTTTTGAAGAGCACAGGACATTTTGTAGACTGTCCCTCAATTTAGATTTGTCTGATGTTTCCTCATGATTAAGTTCAAGTTATGCATCTTTGGCAGGAATATCACAGAAATGATTCTGTGTTCTCACTGCATCTTATCAGGTGGCCCATGCTTTCAATTTGTCCCATTACTAATGATGTTCACTTTGATCACTTCATTAAAGTAGCAGTATCTGCCAGGCTTCTGCACTGTAAAGTTATTCCCTTTATAATTAATAAGTATTCTATGGGGAGGTACTCTGAGACTATGTCAATATCCCATTCCTCATCAAACTTTCACCTACTAGTTGTAGCATCCATTGATGTTTCTTGGCTGAATTAATTATTACTGTGATGGTTGCCAAATGATGATTTTCGAATTCAATCATCCCTTAAACATTAATTACTTGGCTTTTTATATAAGAGAAAGCTTTTTTCTTCTTCCCATTTTTTTTATTTATGTATGTCAGTATGGACCTATGGATTCCTATGTTTCAGTAAGATTTTATGACTCTTCACACCCTGGCCATTCTCAAATCTCCTGAGTAATCTGATATTGCTCTCTTCAGCAGAATGTGGTTCACAAATTAAACCTATTTCTAGTGATTTTGTCAATCTCTCCAAGCCACTGGAGCTCACTGCACAAATTTCGCCTCATTGTAATGTAAGGATTTTTGGAGGATGCTATCTGCCACCTTTATGGAGCTATCTGCCACCTTTACTGTGAGCTAAGTTGATATGCATTATTTGAATTTCCTTATACGGCAAATTTATGAAGTAGATGTTATCATCATCTGCAAATTACATATAAGGAAGCCAGTGCTCTCAGAAGTTAATTCTTTGTCCAAAGGCATACAGCCCATAAGTAACAAAGTGAAGACCTCGATCTATCAGCCTCTGAAAGCCAGTGTCCCCAGCTTACCTCTCGCAAACACAGCAGTCTCTGGGACCTGACTGTGCCATCACTTTCCACTTCCTCTTTGTTTCTATTTGTTCTCTCCGCCAAAGGGCTGGCCTCTCCTACAATCAGTCGTCGGAGTACGCTTTTCTTGAATCACTGCTGGGGACCGGCATTGAGCCTGTTGCTGGATAAAAATAGATTGTCCGACTCCAGATCTGAAAAGTCCGCAGGCTTCAGAGGCACTAGATCCGCTGAGGGGAGGAAGAAACAAGCAAACTTAGCCCTTTTCCTCCCTCCACTTAGTCTCCCGATGTTAGCTTTGTTTAGACCTAAGAATTTTGGTCTTGGAATTTATTTTCCCAGAGAACGATCCCTTTGCTCAGCTTTGATTGGAATGGGGCATGTGCAGTGAGGTTGGCTCCGCGGTGCCACTCCCTGCTCCTCTAGTGTCTATGCGGATTTGGGAGACCTCAGTCTGTGTGGAGTGGAGCAGTTCATGCTGAAAGTCTCTCGATACAGAAGTCCACCAAATGGCAGACCTTCGCTGAATGTGATCCTGAAAGAACACTGCCTGGGAATCTCTTCTATCCCCAATTCATTGATTCGTCGAAACATTTATTGAGCACCTCGCTGGTCCGTGTGGTGCAGAACAAGACAAACATGCTCCTTGACCACAGAACTCTGAGCTTAACTGTTGGAGGGAGACAGGTACACAGAGAATTCCCAAAGTGTGATGCTAGGGGAATACAGACACTCGTTCCCCAGCTCTTTTCCAAACTTCTTTGCACTTTCAAAATGTCCCACCAAGATTATGCATTCTGTCTTAGTGTCCTAGTGCTGCCGTGACAGAGATACCACAAGTAGGTGGCTTTAGAGAACAGAAACGTATTTTCTCACAGTTCAGGACCCTGGAAGTCTGAATTCTGCGTGTTGGCTCTAGAGGAGACCTCCCTCTTGGTCTATTTCTGCTTCTAGTAGCTGCCAGCACTAGTGAGTTTCTGGGCTCGTAGATGCATCTGCCCTGTGTCTGTCTTCACAAGGCATTGTCTCCTTGTGTGTCTCTGCGTCTCTTTTGCTCTTTTTTATAACTCAGAAGAGATTAGGTTTAGGACCAAGCCTGCTCTGGCCTGCTTTCACTGGCACGTTGTATTTGCAGAGGACTAGATTGCAACTCGTGGTGAGCCTCTAGGGCAGGGTAGAACTGCGACATAGGGTTTTCTACAATGAAATCTTTATGGGAGCAGGTCACCAGGGCTTTTCTCCCTAGGAGCCACTGGTGGGTTGGAACTGCTGACCTTTCTGTTAGCAGCCCAGCACTTAAACATTGCACCATGAGGCTCCTTCTCCTCCTTCATACACCAAAAGAAAAACTCTATTTCCAAACAGGTGCACATCCACAGGTACAGGGGTTGGGATTTCAACACATATTTCAGAAGGACACAATTCAATCCATAACACACTCCTATGTTCAGTGATTTAGTGAATGACTATTGATTGAAGGTCCGGTCTGTGGTGCGCACCAGAAGCAATGGGGAGAGGGATGGAAGTCATAAGAGAACTTGGTGTCCAGGCCAGGAAACCATCAACTGATGGGACAGACAGTCCCTGTTGAGAGTCTTCACCTAGTCTGGATGGGGGTTCAAGAGGGCGAAGTAGGCTCAGAAGGCTTTCTGGAGGAAGTGACCTTGAAGCTGGGATGAGGGGAAGTTAGCCAGATCAAAGGGTGGTTGGGCTTTCTCCAGGCCCAGGAGGCCTAGAGAGCAGGACAGAGTGCCCAATGAGGGCTGCTGGAGCAGTGAAGGTCGGGGAAGATGCAATCCCAGGGGTCACGGGTGCAGCCCAAGCAATGGAGGCTGACCTGCAATCCGAGGAACGAAGGCTTCTGAGATCTAGTCTGAAAAAGCAAACTAAGGAGTTGAGGATCGCAGGCTGTGAGTGCAGAGTGCTGACCTAAGCCCTTTCCTCCCTGCCAGCCTGCTGGCATCCCAGCTAAGTTTCAAAGGGGTGCCAGCATACCCCTCAAAGGAATTGAAATGTGGTGCTAGTTACCTCAAGTTTTCATCCGAAAACCCTTGTACAGCTGGTAAAAAGTAGATGGCTTCTGCCCTTGCTCAAAGGAGTCCTAAAGTGGAAATTTTAAACACACGTGCATATGTGCACATACACGCACACACACATACTCACACACACACACACTTCTTTCTATGCTCATTTACCTCTGTTGATGCTGTTTGCCACAGGCCCATGCAACTTTCCAGGGGCAGCGACTGGACAGGGCTCAGGCTATCATTTCTCATGGCTTTGGCAGGCAGATGAAAAACTGAAACCACACAATGCATGGTTTAGGTTAATTTACCAGAAGTGGTAGTTTATTTTAATTGCATTTAAAGTATGTTATGAAGCCTCCAGTAAATATCCATTTGAACCTTCTTTGGGTCCCCACATACCTCAGTCCAGATCTGCTCCTATCTCAACCTTTTCCAGCCCTTAAACTAATGGTGGCTAGTGGCATGTGGCAGTCTGTTGCATTGCCACACTGAAGTTGCAGTAGGAGGGGTCTAGAGAATGCAGTACAGTTCCTGACCTTCACCCCTACCAGAATTTCACCTTGAGAACTCAAGACTAGAGTGCTCAGGACATCCAGAGTTGTGTTGTACAAAGCACACAGCCTGACCTAGAAGATCCTGTCTCTACTACTCCCAACCTGTGTGACCTTGGGTGTGTCAGGCAACCTCTCTGAGACTCAGGTTCCTCTTCCGTAAAGTAAAGACAATGGTCCTACCTTGAAGGGTTATTGGGACGATTAAACAAGATGGCAGATGTAAACACACTCTGTAACTGGGTAATCACCACATAAATATTACTGTTGTCATTCTTCCCACCGCCCAAAGGAGAAGCCTGGAAGAGAGTAGCCAGCTGGCTACAACTCAAGGCAGAGGTGGCAGCAGGACAGGTAGAGGGAGAGAGTATACTGGGGCCTTTAGTGGAGAATCGGCAAAGTGGGCCTCAGGGGCCACAGTCTGCTGGTGGACTAATGTGGGGCATGCCCTTCAGCTTGTCTATTTCTTTTTCATTGTGATTTGGGTGAAAATCTACAGAGCAAATTCGTTTTCCGTTCAACAGTTCATACACATTTTGTTTCATGACATTGATTACAATCCCCATTCTGTAACAGCTCTCCTTCCACTTCCTCCCTGTGATTCCCTTTTCCCTGTGTCCTGCTTTCTTATGCATTCCTGCCCTCTGAGCCATCTCCCTGAGCAAATACTGCCCTTCTGATCTCCCATGAGTGATTGTTCTAAGGAGTGTACCTACCTGGTGTAAATGTTCACCCTATATAGCTGTCTGTTGTTTGGCTGGAAGCCACAGGAGTGAGTCCAATTTTAGGCCTGAAGGGTGACTAGGGCCCATAGTCTTCGGGGGGTTCACTAGTCTCTATCAGACCAGTAAGCCTGGTCTTTTTTTTTTTTTTATGGTGTTGAGTTTTGTTCCACATTACTGTCCCACTCTATCCAGGATCTCCTATTTTGATCCCTTTCCAAGTGGTTGACAGTGGTAGCTGGGCATCATCTAGTTCTGGTCTCAGAGTCACATAGGCTGAGGTTTGCATGGCCCACTAGTCCCTTGCACTAATTGTTTCCATGTGTCTTTGATTTTCTTTATTCTTCTTTGCTCCAGATGAGGAGAGACCAATTGTTGCATCTTAGATGACTGCTCATAAGCTTTAAAGACCCCAATTGCTACTCACCAAAGTAGAATGTAGAACAATGTTTTCATGTAGTACGTTATAGCAATTGAGCTTAATGTCATCTGTGACCATGGTCCAGAGCCTGTGGGCCCAGTGACTCACTCCCACGGGCCCAGTGGCTACAAAGTTATCATAACTTTGCCTCTTGTTAGTTCTATGATATCTATGTTGTTGTTGTTGTTGTTGTTTTGCCGTTGAGTCGACCCAACACATAGTGACCCCTCCTTGGGTTTCTGAGGCAGTATCGCTACGGAAGTAGATTGCCCCATCTTCCTTCCGAGGAGTGGCTGGTGGGTTTGAACTGCCAGCCTTCTGGTTAGCAGTCAAGTGCTTTAGGCACTATGCTACCAGAGCTCCCATGTTATCTATAGGCATTCCTATGTTGTTGTTGTTGTTATGTGCCATCAAGTCAGACCCAACACATAGTGACCCCTCCTTGGGTTTCTGAGGCAGTATCGCTACGGAAGTAGATTGCCCCATCTTCCTTCCGAGGAGTGGCTGGTGGGTTTGAACCGCCAGCTTTCTGGTTAGCAGTCAAGCACCTTAGGCACTACACTACCAGAGCTCCTAGGTATTCCTATAGCACATAAAAATACATACGTAGAAACATCATCTGCCGACCTTATATATGGTCATGGGTACATTCCCTTTTGCCTAGACAGAGCTGATCATTCAGCCTATCTACCCATCTATTTATTAGTTTGTTATCACTGAGAATGCAGTATTCTGTATGTGAAAGTGTTTACCTTTGTTGTCCATATCTCTTGTGCACCTCTCCGTGTCTTCCTTTTCCTTAGTGTTATTGTGCTGGTCACTCACTTTTGTCGGCTTGTCTTCTGCACTCTGGTTTTCCTGACTGCCTTCCGAGGTTACTCAAACATCTGTCGAAATCAGTGCAAAATTGGAATAAGCACCTTGAAGAAGTGTAGGGTGCTATGGGAAGGCCTGACAGGGGGATCTAATCTAGTCTGTAGTAGTGGTAGGATACAAAGGAGTGGCGTAGGGCAGGTGTGGGTGGAGAGAAGAGGAGGATTATGCCTGACAGGGGATACACCATGTATAAAACCCTAGAGTGGGAGGCCATTGAGTATAAGGGTGAAAGATAAGGCAGGACCATATTACATGGGGCCTTGTAGGTCATGGTAAAACTTCATTGGAAGACACTGAGGTCTTAAGTGGGAAAGTGACGTGCTCAAAGTAGTATTTGAGAAAGAGCACTCTGGCTGCTGGGTACAAAATGGATGGGGGTGAGGGAGTCAAGACCAGAGGCCAGTAAGTCATATTCCTGCTGTAATCACCCCAGGAGAGAAGTCTGCGGCACTGTGCCCAGGTAAGTGGGCAGGAGGAGCAGCTCGTCTATTTCCATCCTCCCACTTCCCATTTCAAGCCCATATTGAAACCATGATTGTTTCCACCAACAGAAGGTGACTTATTTGCTTCCCCAGGGGACAACGATTCATCCTTTCTTGACTATCCATCCTTGCACTAAAGGCCGTCAGGGGCATGTGATTGAAAAGAATGTGCCCTGCTCCATAAGAAAAAAAAAGTCCAGCTTAGACAACACCTTTCCTGGGAGCCCTCCAAGCATGTTCTATATGCTGACATGCCTGATGGCCCACATTTTTCCCAAAGCACTTGTTGGCATCAGTGATGGGCGATGGGACCTGCAAGTCCCAATACTGTGTTCTTAGACTATGGTTCTGCCAGCCTGACAGGAGGCAGAAACATATGAT
This sequence comes from Orycteropus afer afer, assembly GCF_000298275.1. Classification (NCBI taxonomy): domain Eukaryota; kingdom Metazoa; phylum Chordata; class Mammalia; order Tubulidentata; family Orycteropodidae; genus Orycteropus; species Orycteropus afer. The sequence goes on along the minus strand of NW_006921897.1, from coordinate 3,915,468 downwards.
GTTTGCAAGTGCATGGGGAGGTGGGGCTTGGGAGATAGGGAAAAAAGAGAGAGATGGACATAGAGCACTTAAATCTTCTCAAGTTGACACAAAGGATTTCTTTCAAGATTTGGGGTTCAGGAAGAAGATGTCATTTGATTCTAGTTTGTAATTAACTGATGGGGTAGATTTTGGAGACAACAATGGTTTCAAAGTCGCTTCTGAGGTCTACTGTGTTTTGGGTTTATTAGTGTCCAAAGATTGGAGCCCCTGCCAAAACATGCTTAGGCATTGGGAATATTTCATGGAACCACATC
>NW_006921897.1:3898427-3914622 GCF_000298275.1 Orycteropus afer afer | reverse complement strand
GAGTGGAAAATGCAATGGTACCTGGCAAATACCTGACATCATGCTAATTGTAAGCACTTATCAACTGCTTACTTTTACTTGTAACTAAACCTACTGGAGGGCACAAAACAACAAAAACACAAAACCTCTGGCAATTCAAACTCCCTCCCCACCCCCAACCATTTGTTATCTTACATCTTACTGTCACAAACATTTCTAGAGAGTTCCTTAAATTCTGTAGAATAAATAATCTCAGACAAGACCAACCTAAAAACCTATGCTTGGAGCTATGAATTAATTGATTTATTTGCTAATGTGATTGACTTTTTTCTTTCAGTATTAATTATTTGCAACCTCCGTAAATACAAAAAAAAGGAGAGATAAAACAATCAAACCAAATGTTAAAGTCTGCATCATCATGCAGAAAAAAAGAGGAAACATTTGTTGTTGTTGTTGTTATGTGCCGTAGAGTCGGCCTCTACTCATAGCGACCCCTCCTTGGGTTTCCGAGGCAGTATCACTACGGAAGTAGGATTGCCCAACCGTCCTTCCGAGGAGTGGCTGGTGGGTTTGAACCGCCAGCCGTCTGGTTAGCAGGCAAGTGTCTTAGCCACTATGCTACCAGAGCTCCCAAGAAAGACTGAAAAACTCAATGCCGTGGACAATAAAACTTGAAAGAAGTCGAGATACTAACAAAGATGGTCCTTTCTTTTTTCTACACACCTATATTTTCCAACTTCTCTTTAAGGAACCTATATTGCTTAGACATATCTTGTTAAATCAGATTTTAAAAGAGAAAAATCAGTGCAAATACTCTTTCAAACTTTAGTCCGAAGGCTCAGAGCCTGGCAAAATGAGCTAGTTATAGCTTCCAAACATTAACTAGTTTAATTCATGCTGTTTGTTCACTGAGAGTTAATTTAATATACTTATCCTAGAAAATAATGCATTATTCAGTTTAATCAATATTCATTTGTTCTGTGCATAATCATAGTTGCAAAAGCATTTATGAACAATGTGCCTGCAGACTCACAGGGGAAGGCCATGCTGTAAGTATAGTAAAATTTTTTAAACAGGGAATTTACCAACATTCAACAAATAATTGATTCAAATATGCTGCAGGTTTTGATTTAAAATGCAATCACGAGCCTTTTGTATATGTATTTTCATTGCAAGCAGCACTAGATGCACTATCAAATGAAAGACTATCATGTTAATTTGGGAGGAAATTAAATCTAGATTTTTACTGAATAGTCCGCACACTGGTGCATGTGACGTTGGCTGTTTCTACCCTACCCCACTGACCTAAACAGTCAATGCTTCGGATATTTACAAATGTTTGTTGTTTGGGACTTAAGAAATTTTTGTTTCCGTTTTTATCTGGATATTTAGCCTGACAATCCACCTCCTTGAGGGTCTCCCTGTTTTCTTTTCTTTTCTTTTTAATTTGTTAAAAGGTGTGCCTGACCCAAAGGGATGGGATCTTCAATAGCCTCATATGCATGTGCACTGAGTGGGAAAGGTAGCAGAACTCCTTAAAGGGTTGTGATTTTCTTGTCTCACTGACTCATATATAATTTTTCACTCTTTAAACTACAAAGGAAAAAAATGGGATATTGGATGCATAGAATTGTTGTTTAGCCTCCATAAGACCTCCCAGACAATACACTCTTTGAAGAAATTAATATTGTTATAGTCATCCCTGCATTTTCTCTTTATTTGTTTAGGGTTTTGTTGTTGTTGTTGTTGTTGTTTTTGTTTTGTTTTGTTTTTTAGCCAAAATACAGTTGTAAATATTTTTTTATATATAAAGCAATCAATTAAACCTATTTTCAGGTGGGTTGACAACTTGCAGGACAATAGGGCTTGGGGGAGAAGGTGGGGAACACTACTGTAAACACAAAATGGATATGTTGTGGTGGTTAGGTGCCACGGAGCCGGTTCTGACTCTGAGTGACCCCATGCACAACAGAATGAACAACTGCCTGGTCCTGCACTATCCTCACAATCGTCGCCATGCTTGAGCCCACTGTCACAGCCACTGTGTCAGTCCATCTCTTTGAGGGTCTCCCTCTTTTTCTTTATAAACGTTTTATTGTGATTTGGGTGGAATTTTACAAAGCAGTTTTGTTTTACATTGAACAGTTCTCTTTTTCATTGACTGTCTATTTTATCAAGCATGATGTCTTTCTCCCAGGGTTGGTCTCTCCTCATAATATGCCCAAAGTACATGACCCAGTCTCACCATCCTTTGTTTCTAAGGAGCATTCTGGCTGTACTTCCAACAGATTCGTTCCTTTTTCTGGCAGTTCATAGTATATTCAAATATTCTTCACCAAAATTCATTATTCATAATTATTCATAAATGACTACATGGAAAACATGCCTGGTGGTGGTGGTGGTGTTGGTAGGCACCCCTGAGTCCATTTTTGACTCATATCAACCCAATGTGACAGAGTAGAACTGTTCCATAATGTTTTCTAAGATGGAATCTTTACATAAAGGAGCCCTGGTGGTACAGTAGTTGACTACTAACCAATATGTAGGTGACTCAAATCCACCAGCTGCTCTGTGAGAAAAAGATGGAGCTATCTGCTTTTGTAAAGACTATAGCCTTGGAGGGGAGCTCTGGTAGCATAGTGCTTAAGGCATCTGACTGCTAACCAGAAGGCTGGCGGTTCAAACCCACCAGCCACTCCTTGGAAGGAAGATGGGGCAATCTACTTCTGTAGTGATACTGCCTCGGAAACCCAAGGAGGGGTCGCTATGAGTCAGGTCTAACTCGACAGCACATAACAACAACATAGCCTTGAAGACAATATGGGGCATGTTCTATAGGGTCACTGTGAATTGGAATTGGGTTAATCTTTAAGGAAGCAAATTACCAGTCCTTTCTTCCATGGCAACACTGGGTAGGTTCAAACTGCCAACATTTACGTTTGTAGCTGAGCACTTAACCATTGCACTACCAGAGCTCCTTGTGGTACTTCCTATAAGAAAACTATTATCAAAGAAGTGTCCAAGCTCTGAATTTCTGCAGTTATTGGCAGAAAAAGTACATTTCTAGCATTTATCAACCCCTCCACACACCCTACATATACCTACAACTAAGATAAAGGAGCTCTGGTAGCATAGTGGGTAAGACATTAGGCTGCTAATGAGAAGATCAGCAGTTCAAACTCACTAGCTGGCCCGCAGGAGGAAGAGATGAGGCAATCTACTTCCATAAGGATTTACAGCCTTGGAAACCCCCTGGGGATCACTATGCATCAGAATCGACTCGATGGCAGTGGGTTTGGCTTGTTTTTTTTTGGTTTAAGATCATATCTCACAATTGATGAGGAGAAGTAATCTGAAGAAAAGTTTGTTAGAATGGTCATGAATATCTTCCAAATATAGGCGGATGTCACTTAAATAAAACTCAGTAGATGGAATATACCTACAGGTGTAGCAAGTTATAAGAATCCTTCAGCCAGCATGATATATCAGCTCTGCAGAAAGAAGGTATCGTCTCCAGACAGAACTGAAGGACAGTGAATAAACATTGCAACTACTGGCAGCCTTGAACAGGATGACTGAATAAATAAACAGTTAAGAAGTTTCCTATAAGATAAACCTTTTTACAGAAGGGACAGCTAAATGCTTTGTTTTCAAAGACAATATTTACCTCAGGAGAGGTGAGCCACAGAATATATGTAACAACGAAGACAACACATAGGACACATCTCCTATGCAGCAATATTTTTAATGGTTTACTATAAAAGTACAAATTTTCTTGAAATATGTCATTTTTTAAACCCTTGTTCATGCTAAAATGTGATTGGCATTACTTCTGAGTGGCCAGAGATTCCTCATGGAAACAGCTAGAACTTCATGGCAGAGGCTGATGAGAGAAATATGGCTTAATTTACAAAACCAGATGCCAGAGCCAACATTTCTAGAAGCCATCCATTCAGGAAAGGCAAGCACATCTGTGTCTGAGATGACTGGGTCCCAGCAGTTTTGGCTGCTCCCCAAAGGCGGCTAGTGGCTACAACAATGGGCTCAGGTATAGCAGGTATTGTGAGGCTGGCGCAGGACCAGGCAATGTTTCGTTCTGTTGTGCACAGGGTCGCTATGAGTCGGAGCTGATTCGACGGCATCTAACAACAACAACAACAAAGGCAGCTACTGGGCCATCGATGCCAGATCAATTATTTGTCAAAGCATAAAAAATATATTCAAAGTTGAACATTGACGTGAATACGTGTGTGTGTTTTTTGTGGTAAATACATAGGTAACAAAACATTTGCCATTTCAACCATTTTCGCATGTACAGTTCAGTGACATTAAATATGTCCATCGTGTTGTTCAACCATCACCATTAAGCATTCCCTCAACAGAAAGAAGCTCAGTGCCCTCTACGGTGCCCTCTCCTTAGTGTACCTAAGACAAATGGTTAAAGTGCCTGAATTCTGTATCAAACTCAGAGACTTCTTAGTTTGTGATTTTGGAAATGACCATACTAAGGGATGGTGCCAGTGACCTGCCTTCTTCACCCCATTCCCAGGCACAGTCTTGTTGTTGTGTGCTCTGACTCAATTCCAACTCATGGTGACCCTAGAGGACAGAGTAGAACTGCCCCATAGGGTGTCTTAAACAGCCCTAGTGGTACAGGGGTTAAATGTTTGGCTGCTAACTGATAGGTCGGTGGTAAGCTGATCCACCATGAAAGAAAGATGAGGCAGTCTGCTTCGGTAAAGATTACAGCCTCTGAAACCCTATGGGGGCAGTTCTGCTCTGTCCTATAGGATCGCTATGAGTAGAAATCAACTCAAGGCAATGGGCTCTTCGGTTTTGAAATCTTTACAGAAGCAGAGCACCAAGTCTTCTCTTCTGCAGAGCTGCTGGTGAGTTAGAATCGCCAATTTTTTGAGCCAAGTGTTTACCATTGTGCAACCCAGGCTCCTTGGCTCAGCCTTAGAAGTTTGCTAAGGGAAGACTTCATTTGAATATCTTCCCAGACTGTCATAGGTATCCCCAGGTCATCCCCAGGCAAACAACTGTTTACATCCCAACCCCAGGTCCAAGCAGTCACTTTCCTCTTACAGATGCATGCCTATTTTATAGATGCCCTTTAATAAGGCACTCTAGTGGCGTAATGAGTAAAGCATTTGGCTGCTAACCAGAAGGTCGGTGGTTCAAACTCACCATCTGATCTGCAGGAAGAAGATGAGGCAATTTATTTCCATAAATATTTATAGCCTTGGAAATGCAACAAGGGTCGCTATGAGTCGGAATTGACTCCATGGCAGTGGTTTTGGATTGTTTGGTTTTAGTCTGGAAGGAGCTCTGGTTGTGCAAAGGTTAAAAGCATTGGGCTGCTCACCAAAAGGTCAGCGTTTCAAATCCACCAGCCACTCTGCAGGAAAAATATGTGACAGTCTGCTTCCGTAAAGATTTACAGCCTTGGAAACCCTATGGGGCAATTCTGCTCTGTCCTAAAGGGTCACTATGAGTTGGAATTGACTCCACGGCACTAGGTTTGGTTTTGGTCCATTAGTCAGGACCCATCCTTGTCAACTAGGGATGCTATCTCTTATGCACCAGGGACATTTTCCAGTTGAAAGGAGATTGTATTCAGGCAGAAAGCTCACCTCAGAGAGAAAAACTCCCATAGAACCCAAGGTTAGTTACTCAGGTGCTAGCAAATTCACCTGACAACCATCTGTGGACTCTGGAGGGCCACAGCTGGATGAAGGAAGCTGTGCTGTTCTTTACAAGAAAGAAACAAAAACACTCCCTTCCAAATCCAAAGGGAAACAGTACATTTTATAAAGGACCACAAGTTATTTGTCACCTGGAGAAGCTTTAATTTTTTCACTGTTATGACTAGTCCTTGCTAAACTGAAAAACTACCATATTATATTTACAAATACACTTGTTAAACAAAGGTATCTTTCAAATGTATTCTGTGATTTCACAGTTGCTATGGTACTGCCATTGTGTGCAAGGGTAAGGCTAGAGCCATAGATAATCTTCATCTCTGCCTCTGGCTGATCTCAGTGTTATCCTTTATTTAGCAAAACTGTCCCACTCCACTCCACCAACATTGAAATGACGTACTTTGATTTATACATTTATTCATTTATTACAACTGAATGCCTCCAAGTGGGCTGGCTGCCATGCTCAATTTAGGGAACTGAGAGGTTGCTTAAGACACACAGTAAGGAGTCTTGGTGGTGCAACAGTTAAGTGTTTGGCTGCTAACCAAAAGGTTGACAGTTCGAACCCACCCAGCACTTCTGTAGGAGAAAGATCTGGTGATCTGCTCCTGTAAAGATTATAAAACTCTGTGAGGCAATTCTTCTGTTACATGGGCTCTCTATGAGTCCAAATCCACTCGATGACCCAACAATAATGTCAAGTCATACATTATCAAACAATATGGCTCTGAACATTTGAAATCAATTCCCCACCACCACCAAATCATCTGCCTTCAAATCAACCTATTAAGAGAAATACACCTGTGTTCAAATTTTTAAACATTTTTACTAAGAAAATTTTCAAAGTACAAAAAACAGTACAGTGAAGCCCGCTGGCCCATCATCCAGCTTTAATAAGAATCATGATCTTGCCATATGTGATGGTTAATGTTATGTGTCAACTTGGCTGCACCATGATTCCCAGTATTGTGTGGTTGTCCTCCAATTTTGTGATCTGATGGAATTATCCTCTACTTTGTGAAGTCCTAACCTCTACATGTCAATGAGGCAAGATTAGTGTGAGATGCATCTTGAGTCACAGCCTTACAAGAGAGTAAAACTCAAGTCACACCCTTACTCTGATGTAAGGGGAGTTCCTTACTCTGATGTAAGGGGAGTTTCCTTGGAAGTGTGACCTGCATCCAAAATATATACGGATGTTCTGGCAAAGCTCTCCCTTGTTCTTGATCCTGCATCTTGTTCATCATTATCTGACCTCCAGTTCTTGGGACTTGAGCTAACACCCTGTTGTCTGACTGGCTATTCTGCAATTTGGTAGATTCTGCAGCACTGTGAGCCTGTCATCTGACCTGCTGGTTTTGGTATTCACCAGTTTCTGCAGCTCCTTGAGTCAACAGCCTCTCTGACCTGCTGTTAGTAGGTGTGTGTGCACAGATGAGTCAAGAGAAGCCTCCAGTCTCATGCCTAACTCATAGATTTGGGACTTGCCAGCCTCCACAAACACGTGAACCATTTTGTTGAGAGAAATCTCTCTCTGCATATTTTCCCACTGCTTTTGCTTCACTAGAGAACCCATCCTAAGACACCACACCTACTTCATCTATTCACCTACTCACCTTGGCCTGCTTTATGTTACAGCAAATGCTAGAGCCCTGCCATTTCACCTTTTTAAATAATATAGATCTTTTCTTACATAACCATAACACAATTTTCACAGCTAATACAATTAATTAATTCCTTGTCATCATGTAATGCCCAATTCATATTCAGCTTCCCAAGACTGTCTCAAAAATCAAAACCGCTCAATTTAATCATTCCTCTACAGGGGTAAGTAGGAGCATTAGGTTAGAGTTCCTTACCAAGTTTTTTATACAGAGCAAGCCTTCAAGTCCACATCCCAGGGCCTCACACTTGGTGTGGGTGCAGTCAACGTTGGTTGAATCTGGCCTTTCTCTTGTTCAAGAAAAGAAATCAAAAGTGACACACGGTAAGGTAGTTTGTCCAGGGCAGCTGCAGCTTGCGGGATTGAAGCTGGAGAAAGCTTTTATTGATTTCAGCAGCCCCCTGCCCAAGTGCAGTAATGCTCCTTGTGAATATTGATGGCATATTGAAAAGGCCACCTTCCTGGCTGTCTCTGTTCTCTGTTCACTGTGTGTATCTGATGTTAATTGAGAGGCATGAAATTATTTGGCTGATTAAAGAATCAAGTAACCCAAATTGAGCGGTTTTGTTGTCTTCTTTTTCATTTAATTCAGCTATAAAAAGATTAAATAAACGCATTTCCCCTCCCTCCCAAAGGTGCAAAATCTCAAATGCATGCCAGCTAACTGTTCTTGCCTACAACTAATTGATGTTTTGCACTCGCAGCCTTGAAAAATAATCTTTTCCATGCCCAGTGCTGGTTGAAATGAGGTGTATTATGCTGACAGCTTGAGCCCTTACGAAGGTATGGAACTCAGCATGTAAATAATTGTGTCTACAATTTAGAAATTTGGTAAAAGTGGTGCACTGTTCAGGGTGGAGGCTATGCTTGCCAGCACTTGGCCAGCTGTACCCAAAGGTGCAGCTTAGCCACTGTTTGACCTCTGCAGCCTTTAATCAGCCACACGGAACCTGGGGCTACTGTATAAGTGCCTGGAACAGCACCCAGCACAGCACTTGTCAAAGAGAATTAACAAATGTTCATAGAATGAAAGAATAAGTACAAAAAGAAATCAATCATAACACAATGAAAGTTTGTTTCTCACCAAAAGAAGAAGATACCAGCTAGCCCCAGGCAAATCCACAGAAGGCTGGTAGCTCAGGGGGTTCTGACAGGCCTCAATCCCTTATGGGGTGACCATAAGCTATTGGTAGACTCGCACTGGTTAGCCACAGGGTGCAAATGAAATCCTGCATTCTCAAATGAGTATTTAATGTGTGTTCTCTCAGAAGATTGGCTCATCTCCCCAGCACTCACTTATTTGGTATTTTTAATTCTGGACAAGAAAGTTAAAAAAAAAAAAAAAATCATAGCGGAAAACAATCTCTAAAGTATGTGTGTGGGAAGGGTGAAAGCAGGTTGACTTCATTGGAACTGCTGGGTCGTGGGAGCTGCAGAATGGTCCATCCAAGAGCTCCAAAACCATGCCTTGCTTTTGACTTGGCAATCTCACTTATGGGACTACATCCCAGGGAAATACAGTAACACAAAATGTAATATTATAAGGATGTTTATAGAAAATCATTTATAATAGGAGGAAATTGGAAACAACCCAAATGCCCAACAGTAGGGGGATTGGCTAAGCCAAGAATAGCGTATCAACTCGGCAGTGCTCCGTGTAGCCATTAGACATCAAAGCAGGTTGTTTGTTTCATTGTGTGGAAAGATTTGCATTAAATAATGTTAATTAGAAAAAGCAGGACACAAAACATCGCATGGCCACTGATTACAACACTGCAAAAATGTACCTGGTATTTTGAAAAGACTGAGAAATGCATCAAGAGTGATGTAAACAGAGCTGTAAGTGCACTGAATTCCTTTTCCACATTGTGGATGGCTATTTAAATGTGTAATTGATAGAAAGAGAGGGAGGGGATAGAGGGAGGGAAAGGAGGGGGTGGCGAGAGGGAGGGAGGAAAGGAAAAGAAAGGAAACTACTGACTGTCAATTGGGACTGCCATTTAAAATGTTCTGTGATTCACAGATGTCCATAGATTAAGAACACTGGACAGAAACAGAGACATGGCAACATCTCAATTGTAGTCTCTGTGCCTAATAGAAAGCTGAAATTTATCGGGAGCAGGATCCCTTCTGAGCGCCTCACAGTACTGGATCAAGAATTGGAAACCGTAAAGACCATGATGAGTTCAGACTCCTACAGGGACAGACAACTACCCCAGATCAGCAATGTGTGTTCCTTAGCAAACCACTTTTCAAGTGATGATGTCATCATTAAGGAAATAATCGACATCTGCAGAATTCACCATCGCCCAGCAGAAAACAGCATGCCAAAAGCTTTAGAATTGATTTCTGTGCATTTCCAGCACACCTTGCAGATTCTGAGGCTTAAATTAATCACTAATGAAAATTAGGCACCGTTAGTTTGGGACTGTATTTGCAGCATGGCCCCTGCAACTGAAGAGGGGAGAGTCTTGGAAAAAAAGTAAAATCATTGCCATAGGACTTAGCCCTGAGATTCAGTATAAGACTTATTATTATTATTATTATTATCTTTTAATGTTTCTATCTTTTACCACGTTAAAATTAGCCTGCATTGTTGCTAAATTTTTTCTCAATATTTCTTACAAATGCAATTGTAATTAAGAGGTTAAGAATGTAATGTGTTTGGGAAGAAAGAGCATTGCCTGCCCCGTGTCTATTGGAGTGGTTTTAATACTACATGACCAAATTGGGGAGCGGGGGAATTCCCTTAAATTATTTTAGGTATCAAGATAGCCAATACCAACATGCAAGTGGGGAAGAAGCGAAAGGTGATGACAGGCAGCTGAAATGCTTTTGATCTGAAAGTTTTCATTTATGCCACCATTTTACTGCTGCGAAGGGACTATGCAAAATGGTGACTGCCTATATAGTATTTCTGTGAACACAATATATGTAAAACAGCCACCCCCTGTGAGGTGGTTAATATGCCGCTTCAGCCTTAAAAGCAGTGCCCTTCCAGAGACACAGACTGACTCTCTGGCATTTGTGCTGATATTGAAGTTGCAAAATCAAATATTAAGAAGCCATATTTTTTCTCAAAGGAAAGAGATTTACCAGTTTAATTAAACAGTGTTTCCCTTTTCTTTGCATCTCCCTCTCTTCCCGCCACCATTGCCCCCTGGGGAATAGAATAAATTCTGGTGCTACAAGAACCTAGAGCTCTAAGGACCCTAAATGCCTTGACTGTATCTGTGAACATGAGCTCTATTTAAAGACAAGTGACGGGGCCCTGTGTTTCCTCTTTAGCCACTGTTGGAGGGAGGGTCACATGGTGTGATTGTCTCTTAATTGCTGAACAAGCAGTGTGATTCTGTCCATTTTGTGATTTTTTTTATATAAAAACGAGGAAATAAATAAGTTAAGACTGATCATCCTCTCAACCCTAAACAAAGCACTGTCTCCTTTGTTCTCTAGCCTTTGTCTCTGCCTCCTCCCGTGTTCTGTCAGATTCTAAAAAAAAGTTCATCATCTTTGCCTTTTCATATATACAGATAGTGTATGTGTGTGTGTGTCTGTGTCTGTGTGTGTGTTGTGTGTGTGTGTCTGTCCCACTTATAATGGATGCTTTCTCAACTGCAAAATGGAGATAATATTTGTTGCTCTATTTTACCCTTACAGTTCTTAGGAGAACACAATGAGATCAAGTATGGGAAAGTACCGTGAAAATAATAGAAGGCACGCTATAACTGAATGGTTGCTATCACCATCTTTTCCTCTGCGCACTAGACTATAGTTATGCCACAGGTAGAGGTTGAACTAGATCATTTGTAAATTGTGCTAGTAATTTGCTAAAAGGTGAATACTTTTCCAATGAATTTCACCAAAGATTTAGTCATGTTTGTCTATCAGACAGGTTCTCAGGACAGTGTCATCACCAGGGTTGGTGTCACCCGGTGAAGTAAGTCATAGTGTCAACCCTCCCCCATGGACTTCCCCCCGTACCAAACCATACAGAATCCTTAATAATGTTTATCATCAATTTTAATCAGAGCATAAGAAGTGATAAATATAGTTGTAAATTGCTTCAATGTGATACTTCTTAGATTATATGAATATTAACAAAATTTTTCGTAAAATCTTTCTTCATTGAATTACATTATTAGTCATTGAGTGGAAGCCTTCTTTGATTTTTCTCCTTCTTTTCCTTCAATTACTACTTCATGCTCAACAAAGTTATTGATGTACATTCACAAATACTAATCACCACAATATTGTAACTGAAACAGCAGAAAATTTGACAAAATCCGAGACTATACAAGAACCAGCAGCAATGAAATCACCAGCCTGTGTTTTAGCCTGGTAGGTATATTGGGATAGGTAAGCTGGACTACAAAAAAAGTTTTTGTAGTTAAAACCATGGGGACTTTTTTCTTGTATAAAATATAATACATTTCTGCTGAAACATTGCATAAAAATTGTATTGTTGTTGTTGTTTTGTGCTGTGGAGTCGGCCCGACTCATAGTGACCCCTCCTTGGTTTCCGAGGCGGTATCACTGTGGAAGTAGATTGCCCCACCTTCCTTCCGAGGAGTGGCTGGTGGGTTACTCCTTCTGATAGTGTCAACTGGTACAGTTCCCACCCCTAGGGATGCCACTGTCTCAGGTTGTTCCCAAATTGGTCACTCGCTAAGCTCTGGTCTAGCTCCGTGTTTCAGAAGTTTAGAGAAAGGACCAAAGGGGTCTCCAAGTCAGCTTAGACAAAGGGGAAGGATGGACAGCATCAGAGGCAGGAAGAAGTAGAAAATGGACTATTTTCATCAGTTACTCCTAGAAAAGCATGGCTAGAGTAGAAGAAAGAGGCTTGGATACCATTTTCCTTGGTAATTAAATCAGTAAACACCTTTATTTCAAAATCTTGTTTAAAATATTCTTCAGGTAGTGCTGGAGTGTCCCTTGAACTGAGACACTTTTTAATTAAGATCATGACCTCAAGCAGTTGCTACTGAGTTGCTAAGGAATATCAGCTCTGGTAGCATAGTGCCTAAGGCATTCAACTGCTAACCAGAAGGCTGGCGGTTCAGATCCACCAGCCAGCCACTCTTTGGAAGGAAGGTTGGGCAATCTACTTCCATAGTGATGCCACCTTGGAAACCCAAGGAGGGGTCACTATGCGTTGGATACGACTACAGCACTGGGTTTTGGGGTTTAAAGCCATGTGAACCCATTCACAATAGAAATGAAATGGCAGATGTGGTGCAGTGAATTACTTGGTATGGTTTTTCTAACCAGTCTTTGTGACTCCCACCAGATTACTGAGTTCATTGTTATTGTTATGTCTCTGACTCATAGTGACCTTATGTACAATACAATGAAACACTGCCCAGTCCTGTGCCAGCCTCACTATCCCTACTATACCTGAGCCCATCGCTGCAGCCACAGTGTCTGTCCATCTGATTGAGGGCCTTCCCCTCTTTCACTGACCCTCCACCCTACCAAGCGTGACATCCTTCTCCAGAGAATGGTCCCTTCTGACAACATGACTAAAGTAGGTGAGACGAAGCCTGGCCATTCTCGCTTCCAAGGAGCATTTCAGCTGCACTTCCTCCAGGACAGGTCTGTTAGTCATTTTAGCAGTCCATGGTACCTTCAACATTCTTCGTCTTCCTCCAATCCTGATACCACATTCTTCTTTATATAGTCCAGCTTCTCGGATTATTTGCTCAGCATACAAGTTGAATAAATGTGATGAAAGATACAGCCATGACGCAATCCTTTCCTGATTTTAAACCATGTAGTATCCCCTTGTTGTGTTTGAATGACAACCTCTTGGTCTATGTACAGGTTTCTCATGAGTACAATGAAGTGTTCTGGAATTCCCATTCTTCTCAAAGTAATCCATAATTTGTTAAGATCCACACAATCGAATGTCTTTGCGTAGTCAATAAAACACAAGTAAACATCTTTCTGGTATTCTTTGCTTTGAGCCAAGATCCATCTGACATCAGCAGTGACATCCCTCACTCCACATCCCCTTCTGAATCCACCTTGCATTTCTGGAAGTTCTCTGTCAATATACTGTTGCAACCATTTTTTAGTTATATTCAGTAACATTTTACTTGAATGTGATATCAGTGATATTGTTTGATAATGTCCACATTCTGTGGGATCACCTTTCATTGGAATGGTTACAAATATGAATCTCTTCCCATCAATTGGCCAGGTCTTCCAAATCTCTTGGCATAGCCAATTGAGTGCCTCCAGCGGGGCATCTGTTTGTTGAAACATCTCAATGAGTATTCCGTCAATTCCCGGAGCCTTGTTTTTTGCCAGTTCCTTCAGTGCAGCTTTGAATTCTTCCTTCAATACCATTGCTTCTTGCTCATATACCACCTCCTGAAATGGATGATCATCTACCAATTCTTTTTGATATAGTAACTGTATATTCCATCCATCTTCTTTTGATGCTTCCTGCATCATTCAACATATTGCCCATGGAATCTTTCAATATTGCAATTCAAGGCTCAATTTTTTTCCTTTGTTCTTTCAGCTTAAGAAATGTCAAGCATGTGCTTCCCTTTTGGTTTCTAATGCCAACTCTTGGCACATTTCATTATAGTAACTGGCTTTGTCTTCTCAAGGTGCTCTTTGAAATCTTCTGTTCAGCTCTTTTATCTTGTTGATTCTCCCACTTGCTTTAGCTACTCTCCGTTCTAGGGCAAGTTTCAGAGTCTCCTCTCACATCCACTTTGGTCTTTTCTTCCCTTCCTGTCTGGGTAAGACCATGCAAATAAGGTGTTTAGAACTCTAATGTGGGGATTGGTTAGTTTTGTCATTCTGCCAGGCTTAAAATCAGCCTTCTTAGAGGCAGAAAGGGGAACCTCACTGCCATCAAGATAGAAGAGCTGGAGGTGAAATGGAGCACGTCCTTGGACCCAAGATCCCTGCACTGGACCTCCTTGGCTGAGAGACAGCAGAGATGACCAGCTGAGATTACTGGCTGAGGAACCAAGAGGCCTGAGACAGAGAAGCGGGCTTGATGGCCCATGGAGGAAGAAAGCTGAGTGCCCTTGGGCAGGAAGCTTGCTGGCAGAGTGGGGTGCACCTGGGGGTACCTATCAGCAGAGCTAAAAAAGCTTTGTGACACTTACCAAGCAGGGCAGAGGCCAGGTTGAGAGGCCAAGGGCCAGAGAGGTGTGCTTGCGGGCGTAGGAAAAGGGAGACTCTCCTGATCGAAGAATTGTATCCTGAGCATGTTCCTGAACCTGACTTCTAGCCTGTTACTTCCCTAATAAACCCCATAATCATGAGTATTGTCTGTGAGTTCTGTGCAGCCGTTGCGATGAATTGTCAAACTCAGCAGAGAAGTAGTGAGTGCCAGGGACAGACAGTTGGTATCAGAGTTGATAAAAAGGCTGGACGTGGTGGCACCTCTGGTCTCATAAGAATCAGCCTTGGGCTGTTGATAGTGATTCTCTCTCCCTTTTGTGAACTTAGAGGAGGTCAGAGGAGGATGCCACCTCCACGTCCTTTTTGCAGGAGGCCTGCTTCATGAGGCTTCATTCAAAAGCCTTAGTAAGGTTTTATTGAAAATGGCTGGCTGTGTTGTCCTGCAGTTCCACATTTCCCAAGTGCCAGAAGCCTGGGGGATCACCCTCCCTTATGGGGCACAAATATCCTTTCTCACCTCCATACATTCAGCACTTTGGACATTCTACACTGATCCCTTAAAACTGCCATCTCTCCACTCACCACGGACTGTCACACATTCACTGCATGGGCATTTTGAGGTGTCACATGAGGATGCTGCCCATTTCCGCAGCATTATCATCTTTGGGAATGGCGGCTAGTGTGATTTCTCTTTTCACAATTAGTCTTTATTTTATAGAAGAATGGAGAATGGAGAGTAGAAAGCAGAATAATGAACATGTTAGTACTAGTGAAAAGAAGCTCAGGACTCTTGAAGACAATATGATTGAGATGAAAATTATTACATGAACCCCAATCAGAGACTTGTTAATCTTAGTCTTTGGATTTGGGCCAATCCACTGGAGGCTCAATTGTGAGGGAAAAGAACACAATTAGAGAATACATACAAAATGCTCTGAGTGAATCTTTGCAAACTGACCTGTGTTTTTCAATGATATTTGTGGTTTTCTGAGAATGGAACACCCCTACTCTCTCCCTTATGATGTGTAATTTTCCACACATTTAAACTTCCATACTTATTTTTAGGAATCCATTAGACATGGAAGCAGGCACCAGGAATCATGACACCAGGTCCAGTCTAGCTAATTTCTCTCTGTCCTGTGGACGTACTAGGCAATCTACTTCCATAGAGATACCACCTTGGAAACCCAAGTAGGAGTCTCTATCAGTCAGAATCAACTTGATGGCAGTGAGTTTTTTGTGGACACAAAACATTCAGACCTTAAACCATGCTGTTTCTCTGCCTGCAATGCCCTTCTTCTTCTTTTTCCTTGTCAAATTCCAGTCCAGCTTTCCAGTGCCACCCCCTCCAGGTAGACCAACCTGACCACACCAGACTCCGTCCATCATTCCCTTTCCTGAATTGCTCCCAGCGTAAAGGTTAGTACTTAAAGACAGACTAGCTTGGAGACTTAGTGATTGCTTTGTGTTCCAGTCTCATCTCCACAACTGAATCATCAGGGCAAAATGCCTCTTCTGTAGCCCCCCGGGCAGAGTGTGGAGTTGGGCACATAGTGTTGTTGTTAGTTGCTGTTGAGTCAGCTCCGACTCATGGCAGTACCCATGTGTGCAGAGTAGAACTCCACAGCCTGTGACCTCTCAGAAGCAGATCACCGGGCCTTACTTCTGAGGTGCCTCTGGGTGCATTTAAACCACCAAA
>NW_006921897.1:3891359-3898242 GCF_000298275.1 Orycteropus afer afer | reverse complement strand
TTCATTTTCTATACAACAGTTCATACACATTTTGTTTCATGACATTGACTGTAATCCCCACAATGTAGTAGCTCTCTTCCCACTTCCTCCCTGTGTCCTTCATTCCTATGCATTCTTGACCCCTGAGCTATCTCCTTATGCAAATACTGCCCTTATGTTCCCCCATGATTGATCATTCTAAGGAGTATATCTACCTAGTGTAAATGTTCATAGTATATGCCTAGCTATTGTTTGGCTGGAAGCCACAGGGTGAGTTTAATTCCAGGCCGGAAGGGTAACTAGGGACCATGGTTTTTGGGGCCTCACCAGTTTCTATGAGACCAGTAAACCTGGTCTTTCTTATGATTTTGAATTTTGTTCCACATTTTTCTCCCACTATATCCAGGATCTCCTGCATTGTTCCCTTTCCGAGTGGTGGCTGGGCACTATCTAGTTCTTCTGGTCTCCTGGTCATATAGGCTGAGGTTCACATGGTCCACTAGTCCCTTGGACTAATTGTTTCCATTCATCTTTGGTTTTCTTCATTCTTCTTTGCTCTGGATGGTAATGGTCCCTCTTCAGTGAAGGCCCAGCTTCCTAACTGTTCTCTGGCAGGTCTAGGCCATATCAAGAAGTGCCAGGCAGGAAGGGGAGGAAGAGGAAAATGAGAGAGAGGCTCCAAGAACCTTAGCAATCTTGCCTCATTCGCTTCAAGGTGTTCCTCTCAACTATTTCATATCCTTTGTAGCTGTCTCCAAGGAGCCCTTGTGGCACAAGGGTTAAAATGCTCTGTTGCTAACCAAAAGGTCAGTGGTTCAAACCCATCAGCTGCTCCACAGGAGAAAGATGTGGTCATCTGCTTCCGTAAAGATTTACAGCCTTGGAAACCTTTTGGGGAAGTTCTACTCTGTCTTCCAAGGTCACGCAAAAAAAAAAAAAAAAAAAAAAACCAACACCTCTCTGCCATTGAGTTTATTCCAACTCATAGCAACCCCATCAGGTTTCCAAGGCTATAAATCTTTATGGATGTAGATTGTCTCATCTTTCTTCTTTGCAGTAGCTGGTGGGTTTGAACCACAGACCTTTTGGTTAGCAGCCAAATGCCTTAACCACTACACCACCAGAGCTCCTTTCCAAGGTCGCTATGAGTCAGAATCAACTTGATGGAGGTGGGTTTGTTTTTTTGGTGGCTTTGCCCATTTGTAAAACCTCAACTTTTTTCCAGTCTCTCCAAAACCAAACTTTGAAAATATTTTAAGGTATATGACCATGGCTCTTTGAGAGTAGGCTGAATTGCAACAACCCAGTTCAATCTCGAAAACATGATGTCACTGAGATGCACGCACAAAAACACTTGAAATGGCAAATGTTTTATTGTATATATTTGACCCCAGTACTTTTTTTAAAAAATGTAATGTTGATCAAAAGAAGTCACATAGAGAAGAATACATCCTGTATCATTTTATTTAGTGAAATCCAAGAATAGACAAAACTCATCCATGGTAGTACAAATCAGAAAAATGTTTACTCCTGCTAGGAGGAGACACTGAGGGGACTTTCTTTATCTTGATTTGGGTGCTGGTTACACAGGTGTGTAGTGTACATGTTTCAAAGTTCATTGAGCTGTACACTTAAATTTTCACACTTCACTACATGTGTGTTATACCCAAAAACAAAACAAAAACTCACCCTTCCCCCAACATCCCTTGTGGATTTAAGTTTATGTATCAACTTAGCTGGGCCTGGCTGAGTGGCTGGGCACCTGGATGTAGTATTCCCCATGATGAGACTGGCAATCAACTCCATGGTGGAATCTACTGGGAGCAGCTGAGTAGCTGCCTTAGGAGTATGGTCTGCTTCCTGTATATAAGGAGAAGCCTTGGGTCATGGTCTCTAGCTTATAGCGCACTCGAACCCTGTGTGTAGCTGTGTCATTGTTGAGCAGGCTTCCATGCTCTACCAACCTTGGGACTTTCAATGGACTTGAATTAATGGTCTGCCGTGTGGTTTGGTAACATTGGTGCCTTTTTACTTGTCAACCTTGGGCCTGTCAGTCTCAATAGCCCGCAGCTGAGTGAAGAAAAGCCTCTAGCTTTAGTGGTCCAGGAACAAGAGGCAGAGCTGAAGCCCAGGGTTGAGGGGCTTTCACCCAGCCCCTAGAGCCTGGCACTTTGAACTCGGGCTTAAAGCCTCCAAACTGTAAGAGAATAAACTCCTTTTTTGTTCGAGTCATCCCATTTGTGATATATACTTGTCAGAGCGGTACTAGGTAACCAAAACATCCCCCTAAACCAAACTTTCAAAATATTGGAAGTAAATTATCCACATGTTGTTTAAGGGCAGCCCTCCAAAGATAAAACTGATCGGTCTGTAGGGTCCACACACAGCTTAAGCAAATGCTGAGCCCAGATGATTTGAAGATTTTGATCTTCCCACAGAAGCTCCAAGAGGCGGTAAATTATCAATTTAAATCTGATGAGATCTGGTAGCCTCTCAGAAACACCATTTTCACCTCTTCTCCATTCCTACATGTTCTCAAGTCCAGCTGAAAGGTCACTTCTTTGAAACATTCCCTGGTCCCTTTTGTACCCCACACTCCAAGACTAGGAAATAATCTCAATTAGTGAGTAGCGGAGCATGGATTAGCGCCTTGCTCCTCAAAGTGTGGTTCATGGACAAACAACATGGATATTACTCATGCTTGTTGGAAAAGAGGAGCCCTGGTGGCACAGTAGTTAAAGCACTTGGATGCAAACTGAAAGGTCAGCAGTTCGAACCCACCAGCTGCTCTGGGGGTGAAAGATGAGGCAGTCTGCTTCCATAAAGATTGCAGCCTTGGAAACCTTACAGGGTAGTTCTACTCTGCCCTATAGGGTTGCTATGAGTCAGAATTGACTCTATGGCAATGGCTTTGGTTTGTTTATTTGTTTGGTTTTTCTCAAATTTAAAAGTGCTTCCAAATCACCTGAGCCAATCCTTACAATTTAAAGCTCCCAAAGGCATTAGACTGCTAACCAGAAGGCTGGAGGTTCAAACCCACCAGCTACTCTTTGGAAGGAAGGTTGGGCAATCTACTTTTGTAGTGATACTGCCTCGGAAACCCAAGGAGGAGTCGCTATGAGTACGATTCCACTTGATGGCATTGAGTTTGGTTTGGTTTGGGGTCCTATCCCAGGGATTCTGCTTCAAAAAGTCTAGAGCCAGGTTGCACAACTCAAAGAATGTCATCGAGGTCACTGAATTGTCCATGCAGAAATTGTTGAATTGGTGTATGTTCTGCTATGTATACTATCAACAACAATAAAATAAATTCTTAAAAAAAAAAAAAAAATTATAGGGCCAGGAATCTGGATCGTAATGAGGCTGGATTTGAATGTTTAAAGGAAAGTTGGCAGAAACTTTGAGAGCACTTGCTTAGACCACTACAGGTGGTGACTGGGCTCCTTGCCAGTGCCCAGAAACTGCTGAACAGGTATGAATCATAAGTTGAGACCTAGCCATCCAAAGAGAGGCTAGTGGAACATGTAAGCCTTAGGCTTTCCCAATCAGCATTCAAAGTTGCCCTTTGTCCATAACTTGGTCCCCCTAGAGAATCCCAAGTCAAATGCTTATCCGCTCTCCCTTTTTGGCATTTTCCATCAGTTGAAAACAGAAGAAAATTCACCTAGCCCAGGATCTTAGTGGTCTTGGAACAGAAACTGTTCCCATTTAGGCTGAACACCAAGTACCCACTGCAAGCAAACCACGGGCACAAGGAGTCAAATGACACTCCCACCTTTTGCTATGGGCTAAGTTTCCCTGGGTAACTGCAGCTACAGGTACCTGAAGGCCTCTGCCAATCTTAGCACTGTGGTGCCAGAGAGCAAGGGAAAGCCTCCGTGGAGAATTCTAGTCACAGTGTTCAGGGGCCACTCACAGGAAATCGAAACTGGCAACGTCAAGACATCGAATTCATTGTTGATATCAAGTAAAGGATCTCTCTAAGCGTTCAACCCGGGCTTTGAATTGGTTCTTCCTGGTTTAGTCATGGCCAACAAAGATAAACTAGAACAGAATTGAATTTGTAAAATGTGGGCAAATGAAGACAAAACCAGAATGGGCAAAATTATGAGTTGTTGCTCTGCTAGAAACTTAATCTCCCTCTTAGAAAACAAGGGTAGCACGTGCATTGCATAGCAATCAAATCTCTTTACCAGAACAATTGACAACAGTGGTGCCCCACTCAAAGATGGCAGTCAACTGTGCTGTTTGAATGTGCATTGCTCTCCACAGGTCTGGCAATAATTCAGTCTCCCACATTGGGTTCCTGAAAGTGCTCACTATACCTCTTTTGAGTCTCCCATCCCAGGGCTTCTACCTGTAATTTTTCCCATTCCAGTTGTATTTCCATTTCACCCAAATTTTTAAAATTCAGATCTGTTCTAATTTTGTATGGTTGGCCATGACTAAACTGGTTCAAATCAGTTCCAAGTCCTGCTTTCCACTAAAATCGCTAGTTATCAGATTGACCAAAATGAAACTGAATAGTAGTACTCAGGGTTGGTAAGGAAGTAGAAAAGGAGACATCTCACTCACAATGGGAGAGAGAATAAATCTTTCTAGACTTCCCAGAAGGCATTTTGGCAATACATATCCTGAGAGGAAAGTGCTGAAGTGAGTACTTGGGCTTTCTTAGGAAAGTTCAGCTGAAATGACCTAAAACTTGATTGAGAATATGAGAATACATCCCCCACACACACCCTTTTTTTTTCCCCCAATTACATTGGCTAAAGTTGAAGAGAATGAGAACACCCATTTACTGCTGATGGGGTTGGAATTGATGCAACCTTTCTGGAGGACATTTTGGAAATAATTATCAAGAGCCTTAAACATGTGCATGCATGCTGATCTAGCAATTCCAGCCTAGGAATTTACCCAAAGGAAATAGTTTAAAATGTGTGAACAGATGTCTACACAAGGATGGTTAAGACAGGTTTGCTTGTAATAGTGAAAAACGGAAACAACCTACACTGGAAACAATAAGAAATTGATTTTTAAAATTATGAGAATTCTATATTATGGAATCCATTGTAGCTATGGCAAATTGTTATTTAATCTATGTTTAAGACTATTGATTGAGAGATGTTAGCAATATGTTGTTAATGGGAAAAATCAGCACATATGATAGGCTCTTGTTTATCAAAATACTCTTAAATTTGCATGGATTCATTAACAAAGGAAAAAGTTTGATGTGACAGATCTCCATAGTGTTTAATCCTTGCATGGTAGGATTAGGAAGACTTTTTTTAAAATCTTTTTTTTCTCACATTTTCAAATTTTTCTATAATGAACATGAATTTCTAGTAAAATTTTAGAACAAGAATTATTTTAAAAAAGGAAAGATCTGTCAGGATAAAGATGTAAAAGAGGAGCTGCTTTGTTATGATTCTAGTCTGTTGTTGTTGTTGTTATTTGCCATCGAGTCGGCCCCGACTCATAGCGACCCCTCCTTGGGTTTCCGAGGCGGTATCACTACGGAAGTAGAATGCCCCAACCTTCCTTCCGAGGAGTGGCTGGTGGGTTTGAACCGTCAGCCTTCTGGTTAGCAGTCAAGTGCCTTAGGCACTATGCTACCAGAGCTCCTGTTGATCCTCAAAGCATAGAGAACCTCTAAAGGGATATGAAAAACAATGACATTCTGTTCTTGAAATGAGACTTCTATTAAACAGCTAAGGAGAAATTATGTTGTTATGTGCCGTCGAGTCAGACCCAACTCATAGTGACCCCTCCTTGGGTTTCCAAGGCAGTATCACTAAAGAAGTAGATTGCCCAACCTTCCTTCCAAGGAGTGGCTGGTGGGTTTGAACCTCCAGCCTTCTGGTTAGCAGTCAAGACCCTTAGGCACTATGCTACCAGAGCTCCTGCATATGAAGTACTATTGATAAACAAGCAACAAAGCAGAACCTAGACCTTTGTGTTTGCCCTAAAGAATGTTACATTGGCGGTCCTTCTTGCTTATCTACTTGACATATGAGGGCAGGAAGCTAAGAGCAAAGTACAGTTTCTAGTCCTATTACTTTCTGCAGACACTTGTATTTAGACCCCATTCATGCTTAGATGATACATCCTTTCAACCCCACTGACTCCTCCCACCATCAGACAGACTCCTCGCTGAGCTAGACTTGAGGTCCCAGACACAGCCCTAGAGGTTGCAGGGCAAGACAGAAGAAAATATGGATAAAAATACATATTTGGGAGTCAGCAGAGCTGCTGAGGGGACTTCCTGAGATCGAGTCTCTGAAGCCTACATGAAAAACAATAAGCCAGGAGTGGAGAGAACTGCTGTCTCCCAATGAGCCATGAGGCAGAGCACCCAGCTCACTGCAGCCAGGCCAGGGAACTAGGGCAATGTGGAGTAGTGGCCAGCAAGAGTTTTGTCATCAGTCATCCCAAGTGCCACCTGTCCCCCACCCCATCTCTACGAAGAGCTATGTGTTCGTACTGCTGGTTACATACCATTCATGGGCCGTGAAATCACAACCAGCGCTTACAGAAATTAACTAGAAAGGTATAGAATAGGTTAAGATAGGAATGGGATAATATGGGATAGAACATTTGAGAGTGCCATCCAGGTAGTAAGAGAACTAGTATGTTGTGTGTATGTGTGTGTACATGTGTGTGTATGTGTGGTAACATCACTGGTGTGATGTTAAATGTATTGCTTACTCTTGGGCATGATCAAAAATGTTTGAAAGTCCCTGAAACTACAGGTTTTGTGCCTGGATGTAACCCATTACACTGCAGGATGTTGTCAGTTGAAGCCCCTAATCCAGATTTGCTGCCACTTCTCCACTTGGCCTGATCAACCTCTTCTGAGCCTGACTTTTTAAACACATAGCCCCAATGTCATAGTTTTTTTTTTTTT
>NW_006921897.1:3889083-3891084 GCF_000298275.1 Orycteropus afer afer | reverse complement strand
AAAAGAAATAGGTTTATTAAGTGGCTAGTACTTTAAAAAAAAAAACTCTAAAGATATAATTGGATCAAGCACAAGAAAAATTAATCTCAACAAAATATCTCCTGGACTCAGTTTCTATGAAACTGCCCTATAGTCTATAATTATGAATAAAATACCCTTTGAAAAGACTGCATCAAAATCAGAGAGAAATGAGAACAATAGGGTAAATATTACAAAAGATTGGTTCTTCTCAGATAATCGTTTTTAATAAAATGGTAAAAGCGTAGAAAACATCAGGTAACTATAATTAGGAAATAATCTATTGTTCTACAGGAATATGTACCCTGTTGTCTCTTCTACTGGAAAGTAGCAAAGAAAATAAAGTAAAGGATGAGTGAATAAGGAGGTCATTAAGTAATCTTTCCTTTATGGCAAAACCAGCCAAATAACTAAAAGTAGCCGCAGAGCTGTATGTGAGCTCTGGAAGCACTCTACTTTTAGAGGGAAACCCAGGGAAATGACATGGCTACTCTTAGATAAGACTGTGTATGTTTTCTCTTTATTTCCTTCTGTACAATTGTATTACGTCACCAAACGTCTCCTCTACACTGCTGAATTCTATTTTCTGTCAACGGTGAGTGTGTGAACCTAAACTTAGTCCCTTTGGTTGGCAGAAATTCTGGGAATGGTGTCCATGAAACCGGGTCTTAATTTGATCATGGCCTTGCCAGAGAGTTGTGTTTTCAAGACAGGGGACCTAACAAGATAGAAGACAGCTGAGTGAAAAGATCTGTTTTTCATCAACATTTTCCAGATTATAAATAAATAAATAAGAGGGAGGAAATCAAACCATCTCCCCAGCTCTTGGCAAAGGAGAGGGACATCTTAGCCTGTGGGTTGTCATCCCCTGACTGAGTTGAGCTGGAGCTCCTCCTGATGCCTGTGGAAGAATGTCCCCTTGTCCATCCCAGAGAGACTACACCACATGCTGGGCCTGGAGACCTGGAACAAAGGCTATGCAAAGCAAGATTTAGGGAGAAGTCCTCATCTGCTAAGCCACAAATCTCTTTCTTCTCACTTGAAGCTATGGATCCTAGGTCCTCAAACAGCAGCTTGCCTTTCTAAATCCTGACAATCTTAATTTAAATGTAAATTTGGCAGTCTTGTCCTGTAGTTAAGCCAGGCTTGGGGCAGGACTTCTTACATTCAATTCCTTTACCATCTATCTAGAAGGAGCCCTGTTGGCACAGTGGTTAAGGACTCAGCTGCTACCCAGAAGGTTAACAATTCCAACCCATCAGCTGCTCTGTTAGAGAAGTTGTGGCAGTGTGCTTCCATAAAGATTTACAGCCTTGGAAACCCTGTGGGGCAGCCTTACTCTGTCCTAGAGGCTCAAAAATGACTCGATGGCAATGGTCTTTTGTTTTGTTTTGTTTTACCATATATAGCTGTGAGGCTTTGCAAGTCTCAACTTCTTCACATGTAAAATGGGGATGATCATAGTACCCACCTCAGAGAGCTATGATAAAGATTAAATTAGTAAATACAGGTAAAGTTCCTAGCCTGGAACATGGTGAGCACTTAAATACTAGCCACAAGGGCAGTGAGTTGATATAAAACCAAACTCGCTTCCATCTAATTGAGTCCGACTCATAGCGACCCTTCATTGGATTTCTGAGGCAGTATCTTTCTGGAAGTAGATTGCTCAGTCCTCCTTCTGAGGAGTGGCTGGTGGGTTTGAACTGCCAGCCTTCTGGTTAGCAGTCAAGTGCCTTAGTGCCTTAGGCACTACGCTACCAGAGCTCTCTATGTACTATGTACAACAGAACAAAACACTGCCTGGTCGTTTTATTTATATATTTATTTATGCCTTGGAAACCCAAGGAGGGGTCACTATGAGTCGCAACCAACTCAATGGCAGTGAGTTTGGTTTTGATATTCAAGTTATTGCCTCAGGATCTGCTTCTGGAGAACTCAAACTAAGGCACTGGCTAGGAACAGACATACTCAGTCGATATAAAT
>NW_006921897.1:3887728-3888853 GCF_000298275.1 Orycteropus afer afer | reverse complement strand
TATTCAATATTTCCCAAACATTCACAGAGTTCTCGGGACTAGGGTTCTGAGGAATACTGAGGGACATTCTGGTTTATGTGATTTTTATTGTAATAATCTCCTACATCTTCTCTTTAATCATGTACATCTTCCTTCTTTCCAAATTTCAAAACTGCTCCAAAAACTTCATTCAGGATAGCCCCGTGGGCTAGGTCATTGAGTGCCAAATTCAGCCCATTTCTTCATTGCTGAACCTCTCCTACTTCCACTCATCAAGTGGACCCAGATGGTCAGCACAAGGGAGCAGCATACCAAGCTATCTACTCGCTGGCTTCCTTTAACTTCTAGTCCTGGAAGGGGTTTTTCCTATGGCCCATGACTTTCCTGCCTAGATGCACCCAAAGACAAATGTTGACATTCAAAAAACAAAACAATCACTTTTTTTTTTTCCTCTGGGGTCCTTCCTTCAAATGTAAATCTTGTATTCTCTCAGCAGTTTTGGGTGGGTCTCCATGTCTTCTCAAATGCAAATTTTATGACTCTGAATGTCCTGTACAGGGCTCCGGTTTTCCTTCTAAGCCCCCAATACTCTATACACAGGATTATTGCATTCAAACTAACATCTGGCATTTCTTCTGGGCAAATCCTAGTTCCCTTTGAGCATATCCAGTCAAGTATTGGCTGAAAGCAGACTTACACATTCTCTGTTATCCATACCAATATTCATTTCTAACATACAACTAGGTAAGAGAACATTCGGTATCCATAGTACATTCCGATAAACACATAACCCAAATCATATAACTCTTTTTAAAACATTCCAGTTTCGTCTTCTCTTCACCAGGAATATTTTCCCATTCTATGATATGGCCTTGGGCCTCTGGCTGGGTGTTATCAAAATCCCTGGCCTCCTATCAATCACCTCCTTTCATTGGCCTGGCTCTTGCCGCAGGCCATTCTTCCCTCAGCTGCAGCACAATAAACCCACTTGTTGTTGTTGTTGTTGTTGTTATGTGCCATTGAGTCAAACCTGACTCATAGCGACCCCTCCTTGGTTTCCGAGGCAGTATCACTACGGAAGTAGGATTGCCCAACCTTCCTTCCGAGGAGTGGCTGGTGGGTTTGAACCGCCAGCCGTCTGGTTAG
>NW_006921897.1:3883040-3886413 GCF_000298275.1 Orycteropus afer afer | reverse complement strand
TCAAGTCAGACCCAACTCATAGCGACCCCTCCTTGGGTTTCTGAGGCAGTATCACTACGGAAGTAGATCGCCCAACCTTCCTTCTAAGGAGTGGCTGGGTTTGAACAGCCAGCCTTCTGGTTAGCAGTCAAGTGCCTTAGGCACCATGCTACCAGAGCTCCCACAATA
The DNA here is from genome assembly GCF_000298275.1 of Orycteropus afer afer. Taxonomy (NCBI): domain Eukaryota; kingdom Metazoa; phylum Chordata; class Mammalia; order Tubulidentata; family Orycteropodidae; genus Orycteropus; species Orycteropus afer. The sequence continues at coordinate 3,886,245 of NW_006921897.1, read as the reverse complement.
GCCAAAAGGTGGAAACAACCAAAATGTCCATCAACAGATGAAAGGAGAAACAAGCTATGGTACATATATACAATTGAATATTTTTCAGCCATAAAGAGAAATGAAGTCCAGGTACATACTACAACATGTGTGAACCTTGAAAACATTACAATGAGTGAAATAAGACAGGAGCAAAAGGACAAATACTATATGATGGCACTTATAGGAAGTATCTAGAATAGGTGAATGCAAAGGGACAAAAGTTCACTAGTGATTACCAAGGGTGGATAGGAGGGAGGATAAAGGGGGGATTTATTGCTTAGGGGACACTGAGCTGTTGCTAAAGGTGATGGAAAAAATTGGAAATAAATAATGGTGATGGTTGAAGACCACAATAAATGTAATTGATGTTACTGGATTGTACATGTGAAGAGTGTTGAAATGATGAACATCTTGTTACATACGTATTTACCACAAAAAACAACAACACTACCTTGTCCTTCAGGCCCAGTGCAAATGCTGCCTCCTCTCTGAAGTCTTCCTTCTTTCTTCTATTCTCTTAAGCCCAAGCTCAGAATGAGTCACTCTTCTGGGTTCTCAGCCACACCCATTTGCACCACCTGTAGTACTCATTTCATTTTGCCACTTATTAGTTGCATGTTTGTGCCCTTCCCCAATCTGTGAGCTCCTTGAAGGTAAGATGTGGTTCTGTTCCCCATTATAAGCCCAATTCCCTATCTTGTGCCTTGCACATAATATAGGCTCATTAAATGTTTGATGAATGAACAAATCAAAGTCTGTATCAGTTTAAAAAAAAAAAAAAAAACTATTGTGATTTGGGCAAAGGTTTGCAGAGCAGTCAGTTTTCCATTCAACAATTCATACACATTTTTGTTTCATGCCATTGATTGCAATCCCCATAATGTAACATCACTCATCCCATTTCCTCTCTGTGTTTCCCGTTTCTCCTTTTTTTTTCCTATCTCTTCCTGCCTTCTGAACTTGGTTCCTAGGCAAATGCTTCCTTTTTGATATCAAATGTTGGTTGTTCTAAGGAATGAGTACTTCCCTGATGTTATTGTCCACCTTAAGACTTGTCTGTTGTTTGGCTAAACGTTGAGCCATGAGGGTAAGTTCAGTTCCAGGCCTGAAGAGTAACTAGGGGCCATGGTCTCAGGGGTTCCACCAGTCTCTATCCAACCAGTGAGCTTGGTGTCTGTTATAATTTTTAGTTTTGTTCCACATTTTTCTTCCATTCTATCCAGAACCTTCTAATGTGATCCCTTTTGAGCAGTCAATAACGGTAGCTGAGCACCATCTAGTTCATCTGATTTCAGGGTCATAGAGGCTGGACTTAACATGGTCCATGAGTCCTTTGGACTAATTGTTTCCATGCAGCTTTGCTTTTCTTCACTCTTCTTTGCTCCACATGGGGAGAGACAAATAGTTGCACCTTAGATGGCTGCTCACAGGATTTTAAGACCCCAGTTGCTACTCATCAAAGTGGATATAGAATTTACTTTGTGGACTATGTTGTGTGAATTGACCTTGATGTCCCCTGCAGTTTATTGCACTTTACACTTTACAATCTTTCATTTGAGTTTCACAATAACCCTGTGATGAACCAAAAACCAAACCCACTATTGTCAAATTGATTCCAAGATCATGGCAACCCTATGCATCCAGAGTAGAGCTGTGCTCCGTAGGGTCCTCTTGGCTGTCATCTTTATGGAAACAGATCACTAGGCCTTTCTTCTGTGTCTATACTGGGTGGGTTCAAACCCCCAGCCTTTACTTTGAAAGTCGAGCACAAACCATTGGTGCCAACTAGTGACTTAACCCCGGATAAAGAATTTAGAACTATTCCCAGGTTATAGTTAAGGAACTGAGGCACAGACTAGTTAAATGGCTTGCCCTGGCATCACATAACTAGTCAGGTATGAGTGATGTTTCTGTTCCCAGTCAGTAACAGTGCTCTTTTCAACCTCACCACATCTATTCTATGCTGAGTGAGAACTGGGCTATGAGGGATCCAGGAATGAATCATCGAAGGGGCATTTCTGCTGGAAGAGGTAAGAGTGGCATGTTTATTTTATGGACAAAAACATCCTGACCTGTGAAAGGCAGTGAAAAGATGTAGGGATCAGAAAAGTCTTAGAGGTCCGGACAAGTTGGTGGCGACCAGAGGGAGATAGCTACTGGTTGTCAAAGATCAGGGAAGCAAGGAAGAGGCACGTCAAGCTGGAAATCTGTTCAGAGACAGCGATGAAGCCAACACTCTTTGATTGCCGACAATTGGCTGTGCAGAAATGGATGGCAATGGAGCCGTTGTCTGCTGGGGAGAGAGTATACTTTAAATTTAATGAGGACAACTCTAGAAGCCCTGCTGATTCCTGATTGATAAGTACTAAGGAGCCTCACTTAACTCGCAGGCACAGCTGTCTGCTGTGAGCATTGGTTGGTATTGGGCAGCAGCTTGGGCCACAAGGAAACAGTCCCTGCCTCCTTGCCTGTTTGTGCTTTCACCTCCTGGACAGCAATTGGGAGAAGAAGCAAGCCCACAGCCCTGCAACCCTCCAAAAGGTTATTTGGCCCAAGGCGAATGTTGCCTATTGAATTTGTACCAGCCTGATTAGAAAGGATTATTCTGAAGGTCTGTGAAGTATCTAGTAACCAATCTTCCTGAGTTATTTTTGAATAGCTATTGAATGGATAATTTCCATACCCATTATCAAAATGATATGCTGGAGGTGAAATTTAGCTGTATTGTATTTGATCAGTAATTGCAGAAATGTTTCCCTCAGATGTAATGCCTTGTTGACTGCAGGTCTCCCTACAGACGCAAAAGACTTTGGGATACTTTTTGGTTGACACAAATGCTTTATTATCGCAATATTTTTGTTGCAGTGGGGGAAGAAAACAAGATTTATTTGGGCATCTGAATATGAACTGAAAGATTTTTTTTTTCACCTCCTGAGAGCAGCCTTTGGCAACATAGTATTTTCCACTAGGGACAGCAAGAAATAATCTATCTCCCTGTCGCCCACGTCTGGAACGAGATCAGACCTTGAAGCGTCCCGTGGGCCGCAAGTTCACAAGTTCAGAGACAACAGGCAGGTCCCTGTTACCAGAAATCTATAGTCAAGGAAAATGGAGGATGAGACATTTGACTATGGCAAGGTCCCAAGCTTCATTTCATGCCTCTGCTTTGCAAGATTCTACATCA
>NW_006921897.1:3879538-3882755 GCF_000298275.1 Orycteropus afer afer | reverse complement strand
GACACTTGCCTGCTAACCAGACGGCTGGCGGTTCAAACCCACCAGCCACTCCTCGGAAGGAAGGTTGGGCAATCCTACTTCCGTAGTGATACTGTCTCGGAAACCCAAGGAGGGGTCGCTATGAGTCGGGGCCGACTCGACGGCACATAACAACAACAACAACAGCTTGAGTAACAGACCAAGGATTGTGGTTTCCAATTAGTCCCTAATTTGAACTGGTCCTCATTGTTCGCTCCACCCTAAGCCAAGGAAAAACTCAGACTGTCCTCACATTTTTTATGGAGCTCTGTTGCCATTCAATCCTGCACTCCTGTGCAGACATTGCCAAGGTTGTCAAATTCAAAAATCAGAATCACCTGCTGACAGTCAGAACAAGTAACATTGCATGACAATGATCTATGCAAAGAAGGAAAAGGCAGCCTCCCACATCAGTTTCAGAAGGAAAGGAGGGCAGAAACAGCCAGCTTGAAAGTAGTCCAAGTGTGCAAAAATCAACCAAGACATCTTACCTTGGATCCCCTTTCAGTATTGGACACTTTACCCTGGCTACACTGGGCTTTCCGAGAGTATTTTTGCACCAAATTCCAGTACATGCAAAACAAAGATGCTTCATAAGGTTGATTATATACAACCACAACAGAATTCTGAATTGAATATTATTGAAAATTGGCAGGCAAAAATGATTATTTTTGATCGAAGGATTTTTAGTTACAGAATGAGATTGCCACTTTATTTGTTGTGATGGCCCATAGCTGCATATCCTCCCTCCCTGCCATCGAGTTGGATCTGACTCCTAGCGACCCCTCCTTGGGTTTCCAAGGCAGTATCCCTACAGAAACAGATTGCCTAGTCTTCCTTCCGTGGAGTGGCTGGTTGGTTTGAACCTCCAGCCTTCTGGTTAGCAGTCAAATGCCTTAGGCACTACACTACCAGAGGTCCTAGGCACACTGAATTGATGTTATTATATGGGAGCATTCACAGCCACAGTGTGGGCTGCCATACTTTGGAGAGATGTAACCTGAATTTTTATATATTTCAGTTTATTTGCCATTGATTGTCTTCTGCTGGTGCTGCAACTTAATCCTGTTGTTGTTGTTGTTATGTGCCGTCGAGTGGGCCCTGACTCATAGTGACCCCTCCTTGGGTTTCCAAGGCGATATCACTACAGAAGTAGATTGCCCCATCTTCCTTCCGGCGAGTGGCTGGTGGGTTTGAACCGCCAGCCTTCTGGTTAGCAGTCAAGTGCCTTAGCCACTACACTACCAGGGAATACTCAAAATGGAACAACCAGAACACAATGAAAGAGAGCATTGACACGTTGTGAAAAATGTAATTAATTTCACTGAACAAATTGTGTGAAAATTGTCAAGTGGAAACTTAACTTGCTGTGTAAACATTCACCAAAAACACAGTAAAATAGACTATTTTTAGAAAAGCTATGGTCAATCTGGGATACTTGCAATTGCTATTGCTTCTTCCGCCCCTTCCTTGAATGGCTTAATTTAGCTCTTTGATGTGCTGTGATCAAAGTAACAAGTGATGAGCTACCTTACTGGAGCATAAATCTGAGCAGGTGAAAGACTCAGTCACCTAGCTGGTTTGTCTACTTAGCATTAAGAACGGTTGGCTGATTTTTACAAGTGAATTGGCTGAAAGAGCTTGTATCTCTGGTGGCATAGTGCCTAAGGCATCTGACTGCTAACCAGATGGTTGGTGACTCAAACCCACCAGCCACTCCTCAGAAGGCAGATTGGGTGATCTACTTCCGTAGAGATACCACCTCAGAAACCCAAAGGGGGTTGCTCTGACTTGGATTGGACTCGATAGCAGTGAGTTTGGTTTTTAGTTTACAATGCTACAAACTCTTCTCAATTTATTTGGTGGTTTATTGAATGTCTACTACATGCTAAGCATTATACTTGTTGTTACATGCCGTCAAGTCGTCTGACTCACAGCAACCCTGTGTACAACAGAAAGAAACACTGCCCAGTTGCGTGCCATCCTCACGATCCTTGCAATACCTGAGCCCATCATTGCAACCACTACATCAATCCATCCCGGTCAGGGTCTTCCCAGCATGATGGTAGGTGCTGGGAATTCAGTGGAGAACAAAACAGACAAATTCCCCACTCTCAAGAAATTTAAAGCCTAGTGAATGAGACAGACAAGCAAATAGAATCAGCAATTACAAAATGAAAAGATAAGTGCGTCACTTGGGAAACTATGGGAGCACTTTAAAGGGGCACCTAATTTTCACTTGAATGAGGTGAGGTAGAGTGAGGCAATGTTCCAGAAAGTGGCACTTGTATAGTCTTAAACAAGGAATCAGAAGAGGATGAAGGAAGGGGAGGGCTTTGGGTACATCACTTGTTAGATGGTAATGAAGTAATCCAGGTATGAGATGACGAAGGTCTGAACTAAGGTAGGAGAAGATGTTGACTAAGACATATATTAAGGAAGTGGACTCAATAGGACTTGGTGCTTTGGTAATAGAGTGGGTGAAATAAACAAGGGGAAAGAAGGGATCTCAGGTGACGCCAGGATTCTTAATTGAGAGATTGGGTGGATGGTGCAGTTATTAACAGACACAGGGAATTAATGAGAAACAGGTTGGTATGGAGTATTGATGATGAAATAAGTTTAATTTTGGCCTGTTTTTTTTTGAGGCATTTCCAAGATGTCTATTAGGCAGCTGAATATATAGACCTGGAGCTTAGGAGGAGGGTCAGGTGGGTGGCTCCTGACTTTCAAAAATTTGATTTTAGTATCAAATGTGCTTTTGTGTGTTATTTATCAATAGCCCTAAACCACTCTTCATATGTTAAATTCACCTGACAAATTAATATTTTAGTTGATTTCATGGTGATACTGATTGCAACATGATGATTTCAAAGGGCTTGCAGTGTCTACTGAACACATTAGAATATTGTATTTAATTTTCTTTTATAAGAATAAATAGAAATTCAGAAAAACAAAGGCATTATTTATTTTTTTTTATTGTGATTTGGGTGAAGATTTACAGAGCAAATTCACTTTTCATACAGCAGTATACATAAACTTAGTCTCATGACATTGACCACAGTTTACCACAATGCAACAGCTCCCCTCCCACTTCTTCCCCATAGTTACCTCTTCCCAGTATCCATCCCTCCATGCACTCCTGCCCCCTGAGCTGTCTCCCTATGCATAAGCAGCCCTTATTTCTCCCATGATTGTT
>NW_006921897.1:3875248-3879203 GCF_000298275.1 Orycteropus afer afer | reverse complement strand
CTAGGACTAATTGTTTCCATGAATTTTGGTTTTTTTCATTCTTCTTTGCTCTAGACAAGGAGAGACCCATCATTGCATCTAGATGGCAGCTTGTAGCTTTTAAGATCCCAGTCACTACTCGCCAAAATAGGAGGTGGAACAGTATTTTGTATAGTGTGTTATACCAATTGAGCTTGATGTCCCCTGCGAAAGGTGTTAATTATTATTATGAGAAACGTCATCTCAAACCTTGTTGAGACAAACACGGAGATAATTCAATATGATGTAACATGGCAAATACTTACCTTTAACTGAAGGTTTATTGGGCTTAAGGCAATTATGTCTTCAGTTGTGAACAAAAGGAATAAAATGATAGAATATAAATAAAATTATTAAAATACATTCTTGAAAATTGGTGTCTAGAAGGTGAGGTATAATTGGCGATTTTTGTGTTACTTTTTAATCTCTCTGGGAATCAACTCCCTTCCTTGCCCACAGTAACATGTGAGTTCTGTTTGCCTCTTACACATTTGACTTTGCATGTGTTGTCAAAATTGCATCCTATTGGAGAGCAGCGAGTCACTTGCATAGAGTTTAGAGTCATTAAAATCAAGGTGGTAGTTAAATCCTGGACTAGCTGCAGCTATTTCCTCAATGTCTCACTGTTTGGTCAGTGTTCTTGTCAACACCTTTGTCCTGAATTCACCCAACTACCTTGGTTGACAAAAATATATGACGATAATTTATTGCTAAGCTTTATCACTGGAAGTAGCCCTACTTTTGAAAGGAATACTTTTCTAAATTTTTCCTTCTATTATTTTTCATTTTATACCACTCAGGATTGAAATAGACAGAGGGTTAAGTAAAGCTATAAAATAGATTAAAATAAAAGAATAAATGAAACCTACTTTGTAAGCCTACAAAGGGAAAGGAGGGGGTGGTCATAAAGAACAGCTTTGCCATAATAACAAAGTCCTGCAACTCCTAATTTTTGGACATGTATTTTATGTCTCGCTTGCAAGTGAAAGTAGCCTAATATGTTGAGTGGCAAAGGAAAAGTATTAGCCCATAAAAATTCCCTCTTAAAATCAGAAGCTATATAATTTGCTTGGCTAAAAGGCAGTGTTGCCAGGCACTTCCACCTATTTGGAAATTAGTCCCAGCAGGTGAACTATTACATTCCTACCTTGGATTGGGAAAGGTTTTTTAGTATGTGTTGGGAGTCGGCAGCTTTATAATCATGGAATTTATATAAAATACCTGGGAGCTTTACAAACCAAATGGGTACGTTTGAAATGTAAATTAAACTCTACTTTGTTGAAAGAAACAAATGAGAATGAATGTTTTTATTTTAAGTCATAACTTTTCTGCATACATAAACAGACTTCTCTGCTCTCCATGCCAACATTTGGATGCAGAATCAGCTGATACGGGGGGGGGGGGAAGGAGAGGGGTATTCTTGTCCCATTGAGGACTTTTTTAAAAAGTTGTATTTTATTTCCCTCTGGTGGCGTAGTACCTAAGACACTTGACTGCTAAGCAGAAGGCTGGCAGTTCAAACCCACCAGCCACTTCTTGGAAGGAAGGTTGGACAATCTACTTCTGTAGTGATATTGCCTCAGAAACCCAAGGAGGGGTCGCTACGAGTCAGATCTGACTTGACAGCGTGAGGTTTTTTTTTTTCCCTATTGTTAAACTCATTAAATATTGCAAACAATAAATGTAGTTATTGTCGATATCAGGTGTGATGTTCAGGTCCGTTAGTTAAGCCCTACCTCAAGCCAGGTCATGACCCATTGGGACGGCTTCCTGCTTTTTTCCTGAGAGGTAGTAGGTAGATTTATGCTTCTCAAACTTTAATGTGTATATAAATCATTTGAGGATCTTGTGAAAAAGCAGATTTCTTACGAGTTCCCAGGTGATGCCGATGTTGCTGATTCACATGTCACTTTGAACAGAAACGGCCTCCAACGTAGCCTTCCTTTACAAGACGCAGGATCCCTTTGAATGATGAATGTATTTGTCCTTCTGTCTAAATACTTTTTGGAGAGAGTTCATTTTTGTGAGGGAAAGAAAGGAGAAGGGAGCTCTGTTTATTGAATACTTGTTCATGGCCCAAGGATTGTGTTAGGCACTTTCATTTAATTCTGATGGATACCCTACTGGTAAAGGTGGATGGTATTTCCCCACTTTACCAATGAGGAAAAATTGGATAAGAGAGAAGTACTTGTCTAAGGTCAAAATTCTTTCCACCGTAGCACTTAGTCCCCAAGGATCCTATCTTATAAATGGCCAAAGGTGCCATCTAATTCACTTCTTTGTGAATAAGATTACTATGGCTTTCAAAAGAAACATAATTCAAGCTGTAAATGTTTTGACCACATTTCATGAAATGTAATAGAAGCCCATGACAGCATAGCTTATCATTTCAAAGCTCTGAATGTACTACTGGTTACTTTGTGTTCCTTCAAATGCAGTGATTATACTCAGTAACAGCCTGGTATTTCATCCTTAGGAAAGAAAGCCGGTGTGTCTGTCTTTAGTCATTCCTCTCTGGCTGGGCCTCCCAGATGCCAAACCAAAGTCAATCCAGCAGTTGTTTGATGAAAATGATGCCAAGAAACCGTTTGCATGTACCATTGTACTGTCCTGCCACTGACGCCAAGTCAAGAGGGCATGAAAATGCTGTGCATCTGACATTTCAAACAGGCAATCAAAGGAAACATACTTTTCAACTGGTCATGAGCTGAAAATGATCCAAGTTCTATCAATAAGCAATTTTCTTTGAATGGGAAAAAGGAGCTAGAAAACACAAGACAGAATCTACACCCAACATTGCAAAATAACGATTGTTTCTGTTGAACCTCGAAAACAGAGCTCATTCTGCCTGGAAGTAAGGGACCTAATCAGAGGTGAACAGTACAATCAGGTGATTCTACCAAATTCAGCAGGGCAATCTCTGAGCACCTGCTGCATGCCCTGTGTTGGGCCCTGGGGAAACCAAAAGAGTAAAAGCCACGCCTTGCTGCCAAGGACCTCACGAGCAAGTACACAAATGACTATCAGACTGGGCCCAGGAAGTAAGAGGCAGAAAGAAAGTGCCAAGATAGTGGTGCCAGGATTCAGGGGAGCAAGAAATCCTAGCCTGTTGAGGGGATCCGGAAAGGCCTCCTAGAGAAAGCTGAGGCAGCCTGCTTCTGTAAAGATTTACAGCCTTGGAAAGCCAATGGGGGGGAGCTATGAGTCAGAATCCACTCGATGGCATGGGTTAGGTTGTTTTGTTGTTGGTTTGGTTGTAGGATGGGTAGAGTTCACATATGTAGCCCTGAGGAGGGAGAAGCATCCAGCGAGATGAAGGAGCATACGCAAAGAAAGCCACGAACACAGGAATGTGTAGAAATGTAGAAACCACGTTCAGGGGCCTGTGCTTTGGTTGCAATGTAGGGAATGCTTCCTGCACAAAAGGGGAAGAGAGGCCAGGCAGGTGGTTGGACTCCAAAGTGTAGAAGACTCTGAATCATTCATTTCACCAGAGAGGAAAGAGCAAACGATGCTTTATATGATTCCTATATTATACCCACACAAACTCTCCACTAAAATATCATCCAGCTTTAACATAAAGTATATATATTGTTTAAGGAGCTCTGGTGGCATAGTGCCTAAGGCATTTGACTGCTAATCAGAAGGTTGGTGGTTCAAACCCACCGGCCACTCTAGGAAGGAAGACTGGGCAATCTATTTCCTTAAAGATTTACCACCTTGGAAACCCAAAGGAGGTCGCTATGAGTCAGAGTCGACTCAGTGGCAGTGATTGTTTATAAAAATTGTAGAATTCATATCATCCTACCAGTTATTAAGACGCACTACAAAGCCAGAGGGAGAAGGGCAGTGTGGTACTGACTCAGGAGACAGTCCAATGGATCACAATTGGGCACTCAGAAACACAAACACACACGCATATTGTTCACTACTGCAG
>NW_006921897.1:3871914-3874823 GCF_000298275.1 Orycteropus afer afer | reverse complement strand
GGGTTTGAACCGCCAGCCTTCTGGTTAACAGTCAAGTGCTTTAGGCACTACGCTACCAGAGCTCCCAGGCTACTATAACAGTTCTCTAACTGGTGCCCTTACCTCTTGAGCAGGAAGCATTCCCTACATTGCAGGCCCCTGAACGTGGTTTCTACATTTCTAAACGTTCCTGTGTTCGTGGCTTTCTTTACTTATGCTGCTTCATCTCGCTGGATGCTTCTCCCTCCTCAGGGATACATATGTGAACTCTACCCATCCTACAACCAAACCAACAACAAAACAACCTAACCCATGCCATCGAGTGGATTCTGACTCATAGCTCCCCCCATTGGCTTTCCAAGGCTGTAAATCTTTACAGAAGCAGGCTGCCTCAGCTTTCTCCAGGAGGCCTTTCCGGATCCCCTCAACAGGCTAGGATTTCTTGCTCCCCTGAATCCTGGCACCACTATCTTGGCACTTTCTTTCTGCCTCTTACTTCCTGGGCCCAGTCTGATAGTCATTTGTGTACTTGCTCGTGAGGTCCTTGGCAGCAAGGCTTGGGTTTTAAACTCTTCTTGCTCGCTCCGATCCACCCACTCTCCTGCAGTCTTATCCTTTCACTCCCTGATTAAAATTCCCTCCTGGTTCATTATCACTACCCACACAATGAAGCTCACAGTCTTAAGCCTGCGCCCAAGCTCCTTCATGTTCAGGCCCCAGCCTAACTCTTCCATCTTATCTCTGACTTTTTCCCACTGTGTACCCCATCAAATCTAGTTGTTTTCTATTTTTGTTTATATCAATGGGCCACTTCCCCTCGCCCCCAAAGTGAGATCTTATGTGAAAGGCTAATGTAAAAATAGATTAAAGCCAAAGTGCCTTGGGGTAGGTGGTCCTCCAGGTTCACCTATTTGACTTTCTACTTCTACTGCAGTATCCCCTGAAGCATCTGTAGCAAACTTGATTTGAAAACTCGTGCTCTAGTCAAGCCAAAACACTCCATGACTCCTAAAGCCTCTAAATTCCCCATGTCCCCATCCTGAATGTCCCTCAGGACTATTTGCACATGCCCAAATCCTACCTACACTGAAGGTCCAGTCAAATGCCACCTTCTCCATGAAGTTTTCCTTGTTCTCATCAGACTTGACCCTTTTCTCCTTTAAATGTACCTCTTTTGTGGTCCTTACTACCTTATTCCCTCTTTTAGGGCAATTGGCTTATAAACTGTTTATAGGGAATGAGCTCCTTAAAAAGGAGTGGACATCCACTATTTGCTGAAGGAATGGCCAACTCATCTTTGTAGCCCTAATGGTCCCTAGTGAACCCAGTCTGAAAACAAACCACACCAAATTCACTGCCAGTGAATTGGATCTGACTTATAGCAACCCCTCCTTGGGTTTCTGAGGTGCTATCACTACAAAAGTAGATTGCCTAACCTTCCTTTTGAAGAGTGGCTGGTGGGTTTGAACCGTCCGCCTTCTGGTTAACAGGCAACTGCCTTAGACACTACACCACTGGAGCTCCTTAGGCCACCAGAGCTCCTAGTGAACCTAGTAAGTGCTCGTATACATTTGTTTGTTGGGGAAATGAGTGACTGGATGAGTTTTTTTACATTACGTGAAATAAAACCAATTTTAATTGAGCTTATTTAGCTTGTTGTTTCTTTTTCTTTTGGTCATAAAAACAGACAATGCCTTCAGTCCCCTGTAACTTCTGAAGACTTCAATAAGCTGCCAAATAACATTACTGAATTTATGATTGGATTAATGAAAAGCTTGTAGCAAAATTGTCCTAGTGAGGAAATGTTCCTTTTGGGAACTTCAATTTCAACTGGCAAGGCAGCATTATTTTTAAATGAAAGAAAACATCTCATTGTGTAGACTTTGCATGACTGATAAATATGCCAGAAGAAGTTTGTCCCAGGGCACCCTAGAGTAGATGCATATAGGAAGAAACTCATCATGGCAGACTGAGGAAAAGAGAGGCATGCTATATGACCTTGGAAAAGTCACTCTCCCTCTTGGGGCCTCCATTCCTCAGGTTTTTTGCTGTGTAAATGGACTCTCATCTCAGTGATCTCCAAGGTGCCCTCCATCCCAAACCATTTATGGTTCCTTAAGCTTTCTAGGATTGGAAACAGACCACTGGTTTCCACTGCACAAAGGTCCAAACAACTACGCCCCTCCAGCACCAGGCATTCAGCCCCACCCTTCCGTGGAGAACCCCTTTCAGTAATACCCCTGGGTATGAGGGACACAGTCAGCTTTGATTCTGTCCATTGTCAGTGACCCACTGGGCACATGTTAACAGTAGGAAAGGCAAATGAAGATCTGTCCAGGAAAGAAGAACCATGTCACCCAATCATTCTGTTGGATCAATCATCCTTCTTGCCCCCAAATATCCAAGAGGCTGAAAAGCAGTGAGATCATCAGCCAGAGCCTACACCTGATACTGCATCTCATACCACATACTGTAGCACCAAGGGGCCTCATTACATTCCAGGATCGCTGGCAACCTTCACTTATGGTACCTGTGTCATGGTTTTGTGGGGCAATCATTTGTCACTCATAAATGAGAAAAGATGCTTCCTGACATCTGCATCTCCTTTTCATTATGCAAGTATTGTTGTTGTTAGGTGCTGTCAAGTCGGCTCTGACATAGCAACTCTATGTACAACAAAAGGAAACACTGCTGGGTAGTGCACCATCCTCACAATCCTTGCTATGCTTAAGCCCATTGTTGCACCCACTGTATTAACCCATCTCATTGAGGACCTTCCCCTTCTTTGCAGACCCTCCACTTTATCAAACATGATATCCTTCTCCAGAGAATGGTCCCTTCTGACAACAACAACCAAAATAGGTGAGATAAAATCTGGCCATTCTCATTTCCAAGAAACATTCCAGCTACATTTCCTCCAGGATAGATTT
>NW_006921897.1:3867508-3870993 GCF_000298275.1 Orycteropus afer afer | reverse complement strand
ACTATTTTTGAATTATCTTCAGCAAAATTTTACTTGTGTGTGATGTTAACAGTATTGCTCAATACTTTCTACATTCTGTTAGATCGTCTTTCTTTGGAAGGGGTAGAAATATGCATCTCCTCCATTCAGTTGTCCAGGCAGCTGTCTTCCAAATTACTTGACATAGACAAGTAAGTGTCTCCAGCATGGCAGCTGTTTGTTGAAACATCTCAATGGATATTCTGTCAATTTAGTCTCTGAGCCCCTTCCTGAAAACAACACAGTAAGTCTAGTTTAACTAATAAGTTTGTTTTCAACAGCTTGTATCTGTCTTTATCACTGGCACTGGGGAAATAGTCAACTTTCTGTTCAAGTAGTTCAGGGCAGTAGCAGGCATGGCTTTTGTGCTCAGCAGACATGGGTTTGAAATCTGGCTTCATCAAGAATTAGCTGCATGACCATGATCAAGTTATTTCCCCTCTCTGGACCTCTATACAACATCTGCCAAACACAGATGATAATGGTGCCTTCCTCAAAGGATTGATGTAAGAAATAAATAAGTTAATACTTGTAGTAAAAAATTTAAAATGGTGCCTCATGCATAATAAAAAAGATCTAATAAATATTGACCATTATTACTATTAAGCTTCCTACATAGTTAAGCCCCAATAATTCTGAATAAGGTATTAGTGGGTGGTTGGGGAGTAGAGATATGCCTATGAGAACTCATGATATCAAAATCACACTTACATAGGGCATACTATGTGTCTATTCTAAGCATTCTTTATATATATTAACTTATTTAATTCCCACAACAATCCATGAAGTAAGCCTTATTATTATTATTATTATTCCCATTTTACAGATGAGCAAAACAAAACAAAACAAAAAATACAGAGAAGAGTCTTGCCCATGGTCACTTAGTTAGTAGATGGCAATGCTGGGTATGATTTCAGGCTGTCTGGCTCTAGAGGCAACGCTAAATGACCTCTACAGTCCTAGGTGTAGAAGGTATGAATGGAAATGCGTGAGGAAATCAGGGTGTAACACTTCCAATCACTTAGTATCTTCACCTGGAGTTAAGTGATCAGTCGTTGAGATTAGGGCATTGTTCACATCACACGATTGTGGGCAAACTGCTGCCGCTAAAGGTAGAGAGTGGCAAGAAAGATATTTGTCTTCCGTGATGAGAAGGCAAAGGAGCTCTGGTGTTGTAGTGCCTAAGGCATTTGACTGTTAACCAGAAGGCTGGCGATTCAAACCCACCAGCCACTCCTCGGAAGGAAGGTTGGGCAATCTACTTCCATAGTGATACCATCTTGGAAATGCAAGGAGGGATCGTTATGAGTCAGATCCGACTCAACGGCAGTGTATTTGGTTTGATTTGGATGACAAAGCAAATGCTTCTTCCATCTTGATTCACTCTGACTGGACTTACTTTATCCTTCTTTTGACCAATGGTAAACCTTAGATCGAAACATGCAAAATGAATTCTTTTGTGACAAATGACTCTTACCTACACATGTAATTAAGATTTGCTCATTAAAATGCATACAAGAGTCTTTGAAAGCTCTTTCTACACCCTTCTCATTCACTTCCCTCAAAAAGTAACCCATGTGTTCAGTGAATTCAGAGGGAGAGAAATCAAGCCAGCTTTATTTTCATTCATTGAGAAATTACAACATGTCAGCTACTATTCTAGCAGCTTTACATGCAGCATCTCATTTAATTCTCCAGGCAACCCAGTAAGTTAGGTACTATTATCATTCGTATTTCATAAATTAAAAAAACAAGGGTTTGGAACTTTGAGTTACTTACCTGAAAGCATATAGTTAGGGCCCCTGTCCTCCCTTGGATGAATGCCTTGGAGGCCCCCACTCTGGCCATCCTCCAACTGCTCTGTGGGGCCAAGGGAAAGTACTCACCTGGAGTGTAGGCTCCCTCCATCCAGCTTCTACAGGAAACTCTGGCTAGCTGGAATCCCAGATTTTCCTGCCCAAATGACTCCAAACCCACTAATGGTGACATTGCTAGTGTGAGCTCCTAGAGGGCTGAGGGGTGACCAAGGGATGGCTGTTTGTGGGATTTCTTAAAATAATTTTGGAAACAAGGGCTTGGGGGTGTCTACTTGCATGTGTATGAGGCCCTGTATGATAAAGGGATAGAACCCAGGTGAGAAGGGGAGAGAGATAGGCTGTAGGCCAGGGGACCAAGGCCAGGGATTGGTCTTCCCCATATGGTTATGTTCCTTCCCAGAATTTTGAGAATTCTAAGAAACTTAAATTTTCACCTGGCTTTTCAGATTGTTAGGAAGATATGTTTGTCAATGTAGGAAGACAGAACACACTTGATTTACCAGTCTGCTAGTTTGTCCCAGCTAACTCTTGTCCCAGTCTTGCAAATGTTAGAGGTAGGCTTACACCCCCATAGCCACCAGAACAAAAACGTGCTCTTAGTTCAGGAATCAGCTCAAATCCTGCTTTTCCCAAGCAGTCTTTCTAGAACTGTTTTCCTCTCACGTCTTTTGCCAGCCCTTCTCTTAGCTTGCCTGGCCACACCTGTATAAGGTCCATCTCTCTTCTCCATTAGATTGTAAATCCCTAGAAGGCAAGAACTAAGGCTCATCTATCTCTTTGCCCCTCCCTTGTTGCCAAGTATAGTGCCTAGCCCAAAAGAAATCTCTAGAGATGTTTGTTGAATGAAAATATGAGGAAGGAGAAAAGAGAGACAGTACTCCTTGGACAGCCAGGAAAGGGAGGGAGCAGGAGAAGCCGGGGACCTCCAGAACAGCAGAATATCCAGGTAAAGGGGAGGGAGGCAAGGCCAAGCCCCAAGCACCCTAGACCAGGAAAAGGAAGGAGCAGCCAGGGACCACAAAGTGGCAGGTTCCAGGTAGGAATTAGGTAAGGGAGGGCGCAGAGGTTTCCAATAGCTAAGGGAGACAAACTTGTCTGTCAGTTTGTCATCTTGTGGAGCTTGTACATTGCTGTGACGCTGAGGCTGTGCCACTGGTGTTTCAGAGGCCAGCAGAGTTGTACATGGCGCACAGGTTTCAACGAAGCTTACAGACTAAGACAGACTAGGAAGAAGGAGGAGGCCATCCACTTCTCAAAAATTGGCCAGGAAAAACCTTATGAATAGCAGATAAACACTGTCTGATACATTACTGGGCAACTTTAATGAATAGCTCGAAAATATTGTCCAACACAGTGCAGGAAGATAAGCCCCTTGGGGCAGAAGGCACTCAAAATAGGACTGGGAAAGAGCTGCCTCATCAGAGTAGAGCCTAGCTTAATGATATGGATAAAGTAAGTCTTTCAGGACCTCCATGTGCTGACATGACTCAGATTGAGGAGAAACAGCTGCAAACATCCATTAATAATAGGAACATACAATCTACGAAGTACAAATCTAGGAAAATTGGAAGTTGTCAAAAATGAAATGGAACACATAAAGATTGATATCCTAGGCATTAGTGAGCTGAAATGGACCGGTTTTGGCCATTT
>NW_006921897.1:3861016-3864323 GCF_000298275.1 Orycteropus afer afer | reverse complement strand
GGTAAACTGATGAGAGTTTCCTGTCTTTTTTTCATGGGAAATTTCAAACATATAAAAAAGTAGAGAGTGGGATAATGAACCTCCATGTGCCCTTCTCCAACTTCAACAGTGACTCATAGACAACCTTGTTTCATTTATACCCTCACCCACTTCCCCTACCCCAATCTGGGGTTATTTTGAAGCAAATCCAAACACCTTATCACCTACATCCTTAAGGATTTCAGGATAAAAAGCCAGAGTTGGTTTATCAAGAGTTTGTTACAACCAAGGCCAGCTAAGCAAGCTCTGAAAACTGATATGACCTGAGCAGAAGGAATGTTGACAAGTGCAGAGGTTTGTGGGGGCTGGGACTCATGCAGATGGGTGACCTGTGTGTGAGCAGCAATTTCTCCTCCTTCCCACTCAGATCCTCAGTGGCAAGGGCCTGGGGAAGCGTGGGGCCCATGTTTGTGGCTTCTCACTGAGCTGGCCATCTTTCTTTCATTTCAAACCCTGTACGTAGTGATTTTCGACACCTTTGTGCACATCCATGCTGACTTGTCTTAATTCTGTCAAAGCCTTCTCCCTCTCCCCTGGAGCTGTCTGGGAATTCTGGTTCATTGTTGCAGGCAGTTTTTTACTTCCTTTGTGCTTAACTTGTTGAAATACGAAAGGGGTTGGACAGTGTCAGACAATATGGCCCCCGTCACGCCACATTTTACATTGAAATCATCTTTAAGGGCTTTGCTCCTTGGCACAGATGGTCTCCATATCCTAGGAGATGGTCTTTTGGCACGAAAATGAAAAAGCTGTGCCCCCTGTGAATCAAAAAACTTGGCGAGTTTATTCTGGCTCAAATCAAATGGACACTTCATTGTCCTTGGGCCTCTTAGTCTCTCCTCCTGGAGGGAGTATTTTTGATTCCTCTTGTTAAGCATATACATGAGTTTGCACTCCTGTTTCCCACCTAATTTAAGAAAACAAAACCTAGTCACTGTGGAGTTGATTCTGACTCCTGGTGACCCCCTGTGTGTCCGAGTAGAATTGCTCTCCACAGGATTTTCAGTGGCTGATTGTTTGGGAGTCGATCATTAGGTCTGTCTTCTGAGGTGCTTCTGGGTGAACTTGAACCTCCAACCCATTGGTTAGCAGCTGAGCATGTTAACCATTTGTACCACCCAGAGACTCCTTCCCACCTAGTGGTGGGCCCCTGGTCACACTAAGGCTCTTCTCTACTTTTCCAAAACAGAGCACAGCCTTCATCTTTAACGTGATCGCCTGCTTTCCAGAAGCCCTCTTAAGAAGGTCTGTGCTTTTTCTTCCTGCCTGCATCTGGAGAAGCCTTTCACTGTCCGCTAATTGTTCCTTTCTTGCCATTTTAGCTCTGTGATTGCCATCCCTTTGGCGCTCCACTTTCTTCTTTGGTAACCTTTTGGCTTCTTCAACAATTAATACCTCTCTATCCTAAGAGAAGTAAGCAAATATATAATCACCCCCTCAGTCTCTTTTGCTGACTTATTTCATACTTCACTGACCCTGGAGCTCTGGTGGAGGTATCACACCATCCTACTCATTCCATTTCCCCCTACTTAGTCCCTGTAACTCGTTGCTTTCCATCTTTCTCTTATGGGTCAGTGTATATTTTCTACCCACTGGGCCAAACTGACATCAGACAAGTAATTCTCCTGGAAAACATTCCATTTCCACATCATTGGTGTTTTCCTACTTCTCCTTCATGGCATATATTAAATTATGTGTCTGATGACACTGTTGTTGTTGTTGTTGTTGCTATATGCCATTGAGTCATCTCTGACTCATAGTGACCTTATGTACAACAGAAACACTGCCTGGTCCTGTGCTAGCCTCACGATCCCTACTCTATCTGAGCCCATTGCTGCAGCCACTGTGTCAATCCTTCTTGTTGAGGGCCTTCCCCTCTTTTGTTGACCCTCCACTTTACCAAACATGACAGCCTTCTCCAGAGAATGGTCCCTGCTGACATGGCCAAAGTAGGGGAGATGA
The DNA here is from genome assembly GCF_000298275.1 of Orycteropus afer afer. NCBI lineage: Eukaryota > Metazoa > Chordata > Mammalia > Tubulidentata > Orycteropodidae > Orycteropus > Orycteropus afer. The sequence goes on along the minus strand of NW_006921897.1, from coordinate 3,862,322 downwards.
AGTCTGGCCATTCTCACTTCTGCGGAGTGTTCCGGCTGCACTTCTTCCAGGAGAGATCTGTTAGTTCTGTCAGCAGTCCATGGAACATTCAGCATTCTTCACCAACACCACAACTCAAAAGTATCCACTCTTCTTCCATCTTCCTTATTCATTGTCCAGCCCTCACATGCATATGAGGTGATTGAAAAACACCATGACTTGTGTCAGGAGGGCCTTAGTCCTCAAAGAGACATCTTTGCTCTTCAGCACTTGAAAGAGATCCTTTGCAACAGATTTGCCCAATGCCATATGTCATCTGATGTCTTGACTGCTGCTTCCATTGGCGTTGATTGTAGAACCAAGTAATGTGAATTCTTTGACAACTTCAATCTTTTCTCCATTTATCATGATGCTGCTTATTGGTCCAGTTGTGAGGATTTTTGTTTTCTTTATATTGAGGTGTCATCCATACTGTAGACTGTAGACTGTAGTCTTTAATCTTCATCAGTAAGTGCTCTAAGTCATCCTCACTTTCAGCAAGCAAAGTTGTGTCACAGGTTGTTAATAAGCCTTCCTCCAATCCTGATGCCATGTTCTTCTTCATATAATCCAGTGATGCAGCATCAGATAGTCAATACCTATTCCCTTCTTCCTCACTTCTAAGCTCCAGGAAGGCAGCTACGGCATCTGGACCATAGTAGGTCCTCAACAATGAATGAGTTCTCCAATCAATTTCTTTGAACATTTCTTATGTTCTTCTATTCTTGTATTACCCTCTTTACATTTGTATTATTTATAATTACAAATCAAGCCAATTGTTCCCATTGAAAATTCCTCTTTTTTCCACAATTTCATATACTTCAAGCCAGATATTGCTTCTCCCCTCCCCCTCAGCTATTATAAGTTTGTCTTTATATGGCTCTTAAACCCACAGTTTTGGGATATCAGTGAATTCTTCTTTTCATGGGGATTTTTTTTCCATGAGATTTTAATAGCCCAAGCAACTGAATCAGTCATAATACAATGTAAGGTTTTGTTTGTTTGTTTGTTTTGTTATGACAATGGATCATTCACATTCACTATAAACTACTTTTTAAAGTATCCGTGACCCAGTTGAAGGAAGCTCTAATGGCACAGTGGGTAAGTGCTCAGCTGCCTACAGAAAGTTAGCAATTTGAACCCACCAGCCACTTCACAAGAGACAGATGTGGCTGTTTGTTGAGTAAACATTACAGCTTTGGAAATCCTCTGGGACAGTTCTACTCTGTCCTACAGGGTCACTATAAGTTGGAGTCAACTCGACAACGATGTTTTTTTTTTTTTTTTT
>NW_006921897.1:3852911-3860874 GCF_000298275.1 Orycteropus afer afer | reverse complement strand
ATGCTACCAGAGCTCCTAGTAGGTTCTATTATTTGGTGGCAAGGAATATCTAAGTGTGCAAGTATGTTAGAGTGATTACGTGTGTGTTGCATTTAAGATTATGAAAAATACAAGCAAATCCAAGGACTTGTGTGGCTCTGAGAATTAAAGATGTTTGAGTTTACTTCGCACTCTGACTTGTTTTAAGGCATTAAGTTAAATTTTCTAAGATTAAGAGGTTCCAAGAGGAGCAATTCTGGTGATCTCAGAAACATCTGTTTCAAAGTTTCTTGCTAATAAATACTTTAAATGTAAGTGGATGGAATCCAGCTACTGCATTTTGTATTCAATTCAGAGCATAATCAGTTGGCTGAAATCCTAGTTCTGCCACTCTCTAGCTGTATGAGTTTGAGAAACTTCCTTTACGCTTCTGAAACTCTGCTTCTCCTCTATTTCCTTATCTGTAAAACTTGTTTATGTTATATGTATCAACTCACATAACTGACAAGGATTGGTATATTTTATATTTTCTACTCACTGAGCCAAACTGACATCAGAAACATTGCAGTTCTGTGATTGCCACTCTTGGGGGCTTCACTTTCTATATGGAAGGATCCCCTTAAAGATCAAGTAAAAGAAAGATCCCTTTAAAAATCAATTAAAAAACCGAACAGCTCAAAATAAAATTGGGCAAAGTATATGGAGGAACGATTTATAAAAGATAAAACTTGAATGGTGAATAAAGGCATAAAACGATGTTAACTCTCCTTACTTACCACCGAAATACAAATTAAACTCCAAAAGAGGCATTTATTGCACCCTATCCAACAGACAAAGAGCTCTGGTGGCATAATGCCTAATGCATTTGACTGCTAACCAGAGACTTGGCTGAAGGGAGACAAGCAATCTGCTCTGTAAAGATCTGCCACCTTGGAAACCCAATGGAGGTTGCTATGAGTTGGAATTGACAAAAAATGTAGAGTATGGCAATATCAAATATGGCAAGGAGGAAGAGAAATAGATCCTTCATACATTGCAAGTAAGATGTAAATATGAAGACTGTGTTAGCAATATCTAATAAAGTTGAAGCTGTTCATACTCTATAGCCCAACAATCTGATGTCTTGATATGTACAAGAAGATATGTTCAAAGATGTTTGTAATAGCAAAGGACTAGAGAAAAAAATGCCCACCAACAGGGGATGGCTGGATAAACTATAATACATTCACATAATGTAATACTCTATAGCAGTGAATATGACTGAAATAAAGCTACATGCCATAACATGGATGCATCTCGTAAACCTAATATTGACCAAAAACCCAGCTGTAATAGGAAGCACACAGTATGAAGTTTTATATATGTCATCTTGCTCAGTATGTGCCATCCTTAAATATGATGCTATTCTGTTTTGTTGTTAGATGCCAGGAAGTCAGCTCTGACTCACAGTGACCCCGTGTACAACAGAAGGACACACTGCCCGGTCCTGCACCATCCTCACAATCCTCGCTCTGCTTGAGCCCGTCGTTGGAGCCACTGTGTGAATCCATCTCGTTGAGGGTCTTCCCCTTTTCCACTGACCTTCTACTTTACCAAGCGTGCTGTCCTTCTCCAGGGACTGGTCCTTCTTGACAGCAAAGGAGAAACAGACATGTAAATAAGTACTGAAGATTATTTAGAATTTCATATAGATATGGTGTACCAATATAAAGCCTGTACAGTATATAAAGATATCCATGGGAATGATAAATATCAAAATCTGGATTGTAGTTACCTCTGTGAGATGGGGGAAAGGGAGGTAAATGTGATCATGGAGGACGCAAAATGCAAAGCCACTGTCATTCACTCAATTCCAACTCATAGCAACCCCCATTGGGTGTCCAAGGCTGTAAATCTTTATGGAAGCAGCTTGCCCCATTTTTCTTCCACAGAATGGCTGGTGGGTTCAAACCACCAACCTTTTGGTTAGCAGCCAAATGCCTTAACCACTATACCACCAGAGGTCATAGGGGGCTTCAAGTAGACCTCTACTATTTTATTTCTTGAGCTGGATTATGGGTACACAGTTGTGAATCTTATTCTCCATGTCTGAAATATTGAAGTGAAAAATGCCTATGTCACAGTATTGGTGTACAATTTAAATGAGTTAATGAATTTAAAGCATTCAGTACAGTGTTTGGCATCTAGCAAGTGCTCTATAAATGTCAATTCCCTCCCACCTTAACAACACCCCCAGCTGTTGTTGTTGTTGTTATGTGCCGTCGAGTCAGACCTGACTCATAGCGACCCCTCCTTGGGTTTCCGAGGCAGTATCACTACGGGAGTAGATTGCCCCATCTTCCTTCCGAGGAGTGGCTGGTGGATTTGAACCGCCAGCCTTCTGGTTAGCAGTCAAGTGCCTTAGCCACTATGCTACCAGAGCTGTAAGTCTTTGTAAATATGCTCTGGTGACTACACTAGACTCCAAACCCTTGAGTCTGCTTTATGCATTCTCACCTTACCCTGCAGCTTCCTTTCTGTATATACTCCCTCTGCTGATCTGAGCTAAGGAAGCTTGTCCCTTCAAGCTAACTAAACTAAGCTCCTCATCTTATCATTTACACTAGTTTTCCTATTCTGTCTTGCCCAGAGATTGGAAGTCACAGTCTGCTCTAATAGGATTCTAATTGTGCAAGGCCCAAACCAAAAAGCTCGCTGCCATCAAGTCAATTTTGATGCATAGCAACTCCTACTGGGTTTCCGAGGCAGTAAATCTTCATGAAACTATCTTGCCCTATCTTCCTTCCACAGAGCAGCTGGTGAGTTTGAACTGCCAACCTTCTAGTTAGCAGGCAAACACCTTAGACACTGCGCCACCAGAGCTCCTTATACACGGCCCAGTCCTCTAAATATTGTTTGTGAAATTTTAAAATTACCTGTTGCTGTATAATAAACCACCTCAAAACTTAATGACGTAAAACAATAACTTTTTTTAAAAAAGTTAAACATTGAATTACCATATGACCCAGTAATTCCACTCCTAGGGAAATACCCCAAAGGTCTAAAAACTGGCACTCAAACAAATACGTGTACATACATGTTTACAGTAACATTATTCACAATAGCTAAAAAGTAGAAACAACCCAACTGTCTTTCAATAGATAAATGGATAAACAAAATTTGGTATATTCATGTAATGAAATGTTATTAAGCCATAAAAAGGAATAAAGTACTGATACATGCTACAACATGGATGAACCTCAAAAGCATTGTGTTACGTGAAAGAAGCCAGACACAAAAGGTCATATATTGTATGTGTCCATTTAGATGAGATGAGATGTCTGGAATAGGTAAATCCATAGAAACAGAAAGCACATTAGCAGTTACCAGAGGATGAAGGGATAGGACAATAGGCAGCAACTTCTTAATGGACAGGGAGTTTCCATCCTATGAAAATGTTTTGTAGCTTGAGGTGGTGGTTTCACAGCATTGGGAATGCACTAAATGCCATTGAACTGAATACTCTAAAATGATGTACAACTTTATGTTATGTGAATATCACTTCAACTTTAAAATGTAGAAAGCAACAACAACAACACAGCAACACCTATTTTCGTTGCTCCTGATTTTTCAGTCTGGGCTGGGCTCACTAGGTGGTTCTTCCACAGATCTGGCAGGCGGTCTCATTCATCGGTGGGGGCAGCTAGCAACTGAGCTCAGCTCATCATTCAGACTCCCTCTCTACATGTAGTCTCAGAGCCTCTCCCTTTCCATGTGGTTCTCCACACATTTTCTCCCACAGGGTATCTGGACTTCTCATATGGTGGCTTAACGCTCCCAAGAGCACAGAAACAAAAAACTCCAGATCTGTTTAAGCTGAAGACCCCAAACTGGCACAGTGTCATTTCTGCTGCATATTCTTGGTTAAATCAAGTCCGAGGCCAAGCCCAGATGCAAGGGGAGGGAAATACATACAAGTATGAATACTTGCCTATTATTTCACGCACCCAGCCTGGTGTCCCCAGAAAATAAGATAGATGGGCCCCCTATTCCAGCCCCAGGTCACTAAGGAAGACAGACTACAGGCAGCACTCAGCAGAGGTCTCAGTCATCAGAACACGACCTGCCACTCCACATGCGTCCCCCTCCACCCCAGGCTGATAGTGACTCCTTTATAAAGCCTGCTGGAGCTAGACTCTCCCTTCAAATTCCACGTACATATATTGCACGACTACTGGGTGCTAGGCACTGTACTGGGCTCTGGGAATTCCAGAATGAATAGCCACGGTTTGATCCTCGAGGAGTTAGTTCATAGTGCAGCCAACAAAGAAAGGGGGCTAGAGCCTATGTTCCCATCTGACATGAGGTGACCTCACAAACAAAATCAAAAGCTGGAGGACATCCAGGCTAGATGATGGCTACAATAGCCACTTGACCTAACAGGCTAGGCCCTCAGTCACAAAAGGGCATTTGATTAGTGTAACAAGGCATAATTTTCCTAAGGACATAAGGCTGTTACTGGTCCTCTGTAGCTTTACTGTTTAGATTTACATTTTTATATTCTGAAAGTATGACCTGTAGGACCTAGCACCATTTGCCTTTTCATAATAAATTCCAAGGAAATATTTATGTGTAAGTTCAATTGACTACTCCATTATTTTCTTGAATGCCTAGGAAATGCTATTTTACAATATACAAACTTTAGAATAGTGCTGTTAAAAATAATGCCTAGTAAGCCTTCAAAGACACATAGATACACACACATGTGTATGTATATATGTGCATATATGCACACATAGATAAATAGCTATTTGTCTTAGATTATTTTCATTTCCTTTTAGCCAATTGCATTTGTTAAAGTTCCCGGACACTCCAAGAAGCAAATAGACACCACTTATACTCTGCAGCTAATCACTTTTAATTCTTCCAACAGTCATTTTGATAAGATCAGACATAATGAAATCACTTATCAGCAACTTGGGTCTAATTCCCCCTATGCAAAATAGTCTAATTTAATTCAAGTTTGGAATCCCTGCCAGAGCTCTTGAAGCTGCTCCTTCTATGGGGTCATTATTGAAGTAACTTTATTTTTATGATAATAAATTCTTATATAAGTAGGTCTCACACAATAATACAGAACCCCAGCTAGTCTCTCCCAACAGTTGTCATGAGGTGTTATCATACTCTGTATTACATGAGTAAATAAGAAACTGGCAGTTTCTAAAACTAGACCAAGTTTAGTGATGGAGGTTATAAAGGTGACTCCTGGATCCTTAATGATCTGTCATTAAAGTAAGAATTTAGATTAAACGAAATCTTATTAAATCAGATATGAAGAAACCGAGGGCAGAGCTGTTATCATCTCTCACGTAAATAAGGGTTGAAGCACATCTCTTTTTTTTTTTTTTCAATGGTATGCTTTTTCTGGATGTACTTGTGGCTCATCTGGCATCATTAGAGCCACTGGTGTGGTTTTAATCCACAGTTTGGACACTCGAGAGCGTTAAGCTATTTTCACTCTTCAAGGTGACAGGAGCTTGGTTAATGGAAGAAAGAAGATGAACCCCTGAGGATCCCCAACTTACAGAAGAAATCAGACTACTATTTGAGTTGGAGAAAATCAGCTGAAGAGAGGGGCTGAGTGGCCAGGAAATGGAAAGAAGTTGAAGAAAGGAAAATGGGAAGGGAAAGTGTCAAAACCACCTCCATGGTCTTGACCATTCTTTTTCCCAATGGGATCCTTTCTCTCCTCCAAGCTCCTCTTTCATTCACAGAGCCTGACAGCCTAAAATTGCAGAAAGCAGGGTGCTGGTGCCATTACTAGCTAAAGGAAAGAAATGGACAGACCTGCCCCCAGATTATCCAGGTACACCATCTGTCAGCATAAAACTTGGAAATGAAGAAACTAAGGGTATACAAAGTTTAAAAAATTAACTTTGTCTTAAAGCATCTAAAGAGGAAAAAGGCCAAATTGCAATCTTAAACTTACTTTGAAAGTGTGTTTTATTCATTCTGTTTTCCTGTCTTGGTACATGTACGTCCTCACAAATGGATTCATGCTGTACCAGTCACTGTTTGTATTACAATCCTTTGACCAAATTTGTAGGAAAAGCTTTAGTCCTAACTGACTCTCAAATACATATGTGTGTGTGTGTGTGTGGGTGTGTGTGTTTATATTGTTGCTTAACTCAACCAGATCTGTGATTCACTATTTGTCATGTTTTGATATGTGGATCAAGAATTGATCAATAGCTGGCAAAATTTAATAAAAGGCACTCATTTCTGGAGAAACGAGCTCGTTGCCATGCCAACTATCGATCTTCCCTGATGGAAGCTCTGCAGTCAGTCACAAAACGGGGCCCTACGGTCTGCCCACAGGAAATCACTGGGTCACCATCCTCACATGAGTTCCTGAAAATGGCTTCAGGTTCACAGGGGAGAGGACGAGGATACTAGTGTTTGCAGGGAAGACTGACTCACGATAGCATGGGATGCATCTGCTCCATTGAGCCCTGGAAAATCTTGTCACGTGGCTGGGCACGGAATGAAATATGGCCTTGCATTCCACCTGGGCAGTGCCTCGCATGTTATAGCCACAGAGAAAGAATGAACAGCTTAATCTCTTACAGCTTCATGTTTATGAAGTGTAAGTGCAAAGAAATCTGTTTACTTTGTGTCCTTATGTACTCACTTTCTAGGTGTGAGAAAGATTGTTGTTGTTATGTGCCGTGGGGTCGGACCCGACTCATAGAGAACCCCCCTTGGGTTTCCGAGGCAGTATCACTACAAAAGTAGATTGCCCAACCTTCCTTCCGAGGAGTGGCTGGTGAGTTTGAACCACCAGCCTTCTGGTTAGCAGTCAAATGCCTTACTTAGGCACTACACTACCAGAGCTCCCGTGAGAAAGATTAAGGGCAGCTTTATCAGAGAGAGATCTGGGTCTCCACTGTGCTGTAGAGCTGTAAAGGCCTTGGAGTGAAGGGGAGAGAATAATACTCCAAGAACTCTTTGAACTATTTTTGAAACTCTGAAAACTCCTTTAAAGTTAAGGAGTTATCAAAATATTTGAAATTCCACAGATTCTTATTTTAAGAATCCCATTTGCTTTCACAGGAACTGAAATATTTTGAAAGATAGAAATTGCATTTTAATTATTGTTTCCAAGTGAATAAAATGCTTTTCATATTTCTTCAACAAATATTTGTCTGAGCACTCACAATTTCAAAGGCAAGGCTCATGAATGTAAGTGCCATGTGCAGAGCGTGTTTCTTGAATCATACTGCCCTGTACATTGAGATGAGAGGGTAAGTTGTCTTGTTTAAGAAATATCCAGCAACCTTCAGCCTTGTGGGTATGATTCCTCCCTCGCCAGTCAACTAGGAGCTCTGGTGGCACAGTGCCTAAGGCATTTGACTGCTAACCAGAAGGTTGACCATTCCAAACCACCAGCCACTCCTCGAAAGGAAGACTGAGCAATCTACTTCTGTAGATTCCCAGTCAACTAGACTCAGGAAACCAGGTCATGGTGATGAGAAGGCTCCACGTTCAAGACAGAACCAGAATCGTCTGTTATCGCTCCCTTTTCAAACTAATACCCTCAGCAAAGTGAATTGCCCCACTTTCATCCTAACACCCTGTTGTTGTTGTTGTTGTTATTTGCCATCGAGTCAGCCCCGACTCATAGCCACCCCTCCTTGGGTTTCCGAGGCAGTATCACTACAGAAGTAGGATTGCCCAACCTTCCTTCATCCTATAGAGTTCTAATTGTGTGCTTTCTTCTCTGTCTCCCCCACTACTATGAGCATCTTCAGGACACAGGCTGACTTCTGCTTATGATAGTGGTGTGGATTGAAACGCATGCTTTGGGTCCACATAGGTCTTAGAACCCAGCTCCAAATCTGCCACTAACTAGCCAGGAGACCAAAACCAAGTTATTGAATCTCTCTGTGGTGGTGTGGTGCCTAAGACATTTGACTGCTAAACAGAAGGCTGGTGGTTCAAACCC
>NW_006921897.1:3850398-3851130 GCF_000298275.1 Orycteropus afer afer | reverse complement strand
CTTCCTTCTTCCGAGTCTGTCTCAGTCTGGAAGCTACTTTGCAATCTGTGCACCATGTGCAACCCTGCTGGCATTTGAAAGACCGGTGGCACAGCCTCCAGCCTCCCCGCAACACGCAAGCCACCACAGTATGACAAACTGACAGACGAGTTTTGCTGAATATAGTTTTCTTGGTTGACAGTTCTTTTCTTTCAGCACTTTAAATATGTCATTCCATTGCTTTCTGGCCTCCAAGTTTTCTGAGGAGAAATTAGCACATAATCTTATAAGGGAACCTTTGTATATGACTACTCAATTCTTTCTTGCTGCTTTCAGGATTCTCTCATTAGCTTTAAATTTGAGAGATTGATTATAATGTGACTTATTGAGGATCTCTTTGATTTTATCCTAATTGGAGCTCATTGAGCTGCTTGTATTTGAGGATTTAGGTCCTTCATCAGATTTGGAAAGTTTTCTACCATTGCTTCTTCCTGTTACTTTCTCTCTTGTCCTCTTCCTGAGATTTCCATGATACATACATTAGTTCATATGATTATGTCCCACATTTCCATCAGGCTGTGCTCAGCAGTCTTAAGCCTTCTTATTGCTTCTCACCCTCCATTATTTTGACTAACTGATCCTCTAGAACACTGATTCTTTCCACTGCCAACTCAAATCTGTTGTTAAGTCTTTCCACTAAGTTTTTTTTTCTTTTATAGTTTCTTTTAGTAGCTTTTTATAGTTTTCTTTGTA
>NW_006921897.1:3845327-3850298 GCF_000298275.1 Orycteropus afer afer | reverse complement strand
ATACATTGCTTTTGTGATTTCCTTTCATTATTTGTCTTTGTTTTCTTTTCCTTCTTTGAGCTTGTTTAATATTACTAGATTATATTCTTCAAATCTTGGGCTTCCATAATATGATTTCTCTCCCTTCATCTTGTTCACTTGAATGGCCCATAATATTTGGTTTCTTTGTGTATCTTGTTATTTTTTGTTAAATCCAGGGCATTATAATTTTACCGGGTATTAATTTTCTCAATTCCCCTGAATATATCGTGCTTTTGACAGAGCTAATTTATTAAAAAAAAAAAAATCTTTTAGGTGGGTGTAGCATTCACACTTTGCTTGCTGCTCCCTCTCTGTCCCTGTGAAATTTCAAGCTCTGTCCAGACCAAAATTTCAGTCCTTCTGTAGCTCCCAGACAGGTCAAAAAACACACACTAATCAATCTCCTTCAGGGTAAGATGGATGCCACCTTCAATATTCAATTACTACTCCTTTCCCTGGTCTGTGAGGGCTCTGATAACAGCCAGACAAAGGTTTCAATCCTTGAGAAACTCCCAAACTGAACAGAAAGCACCACTGATTAAATCCCTTTCAGGCAGGTATAGTCTTCAGTCATTGGTCTCCACTCCCTCCCCCACTCTGTGAGGGCTCTGATTCTGGCCACATTGAGATTTCAGTCTTTTTGGCCACCTCCATACTAGTCAGTATATACACCCTGAACAGTCCACTAGCAATATCTCTCCTATTTGTTTCAGAGCAAGAGATTGGGGCCCTTCCCAAATGCATAAGATACACATACATTGTGTCAGGGACTGCAGATGTAGCTGAGACACCACTGCAGCTATCTATCTACCACACCAAGAGGGAGAGAGGCAGGGACACCTTGATATCCACCAGGAAGATCTGTTTTATTTACCTCCGAGCCCACTATTGTAGCCCTCATTGGTGCACAGGAGACCTGTGGTTGACTGGGGATGCAGCTGGGGCTCTGCTGTAACCGTCCATCTGCCCTGAACAATCCACTTGGAAGATCTCTAAGAAACTCTGTCCTATTTACCTCAGAGCCAGAGATAAGAGCCCCTGTTAGCACAAAGAAGAGCTGGGAGTGTATTGGGTCTATGTCCCTGGCTTCAGTGCAGCACTCTGCTGTGTCAGAAGGGGAAAGGGCAAGGACAGTGAAAAAGAGATTTTCTTATTCATTCCGTCCTTAGTTTAGTCTATGGCTCCTTGCTGCCATCTTAGTACACCTTTTCAGAGTTCTCACAGGGCTGAGTATAGACTTCTAGTTGCTTTTCTTGGTGTTTTTGTGGGGAAGGTCAGAATCTTAGACCTGCTTATGTACCATCTTCCCCACATGAGCATCATTTTTATTTAGAATTATAGTATTATCTTATTATGATGCTACCCACTCCTTTCTCCCTTTTTCTCTCTCCCCCACGAACTTTTAGAAAATATCTTTGAGCTTACTGGCTAGTTCACATCCTCACACTATTTTCAGTTTGGGGAGTCTAGGTTAAAAACAGCCCAGTGATTTGACTCCATTTTACATAATTGTCCTTGTCCCTGCCTTCTGAGTTCTATATTGAGATCTCTTGACTTTCTTTTTAAATATCATTACAAAACTCCCCTGGAGCAGATGTTCATCCTGGAACACACTTTATCATCAGCAATGATGAGTCACTCCATGAGGGAATATGTGTTAGTGATAGTTCTTTATCATTACCAGCAAATACACCAATGTTTGGTTGAGTCAAGGTATAGTTTCAGGGTGCATTATTGAGTATCACCAAAAACCTGTTGCTCCTGGTTACATAAGGTCTGTAAACTGCACCTACATGCAGCCTTCCATGGTATCCATTCTCCATGGCTGGTCCTGTTCTCCATCCACAATCCTGTCAGGCCTCACAGGGACCCAGAATTTAGCTCCAGTTACAAGTCAAATTCTGCTTGAACAAACTGTGCAGGCTGGTACAAATTCCTTTGCTGTACAAGAATCAATTATAACAACTAGTGCTTGAGATCCAGCCATCAGTGGAGCCTCCTGGCATCGGCAGTTCTTATGGTGGTTTTTTTTTTTTTTTTTTTTTTAATTGTGACTTGGGTGAGAGTTTAAAAAGCAAATTTGTTTTCCTACAACAGTTCACACACATTTGTTTCAAGATACTGATTGCTATCCCCACAATATAACAGCTCTCGTCCCACTTCCTCCTTGTGGTTATCTTTTCCCTGTGTTCTTTCTTATGCATTTCTGCCCTCTGAGCTATCTGCCTGTGCAAATACTGCCCCTCTAATCTCCCATGGTTGATTGTTCTAAGGAGTGTACCTACTTGGTATAATTGTTCACCTTGCAGGCCTGTCTATTGTTTGGCTGGAAGGCACGAGAGTGAGTTCAATTCCAGGCCCAAAGAGTGGCTAGGGCCTGTAGTCCCGGGAATTCTACCAGTCTTTATCAGACAAGTAAGCCTGGTCTTTTTTTCTTTTTATGATTTTGAGTTTTGTTCCACATTTTTCTCCCATTCTATCCAGGATCTCCTATTTTGATACCTTTTTGAGTGGTTGACAGTGGTAGCTGGGCACCATGTAGTTCTTCTGGTCTCAGGGTCATGTAGGTTGAGGTTTGCATGCTCCACTAGTCCCTTGCACTAATTGTTTCCATGAATCTTTGGTTTTCTTCATTCTTCTTTGCTCCAGATGAGGAGAGACCAATTGTTGCATCTTTATACCATTTGGCACCCCAAAATAAACTATTTTCCCAATAATAATAGCTCTCATTTCATGAGTGCAAGGCATACACTGGGATAATGAGGAAGAGCACCAAAGAGCTGTGATGTGTTCTGAGTCATGGTGCAAAGAAAGACACATAGTAGATACTTGAAACTGCTAACTGATTTATTTTAAGATACATAACTAAGCCAATAATGATACAAAACCCAAACCACAGCCTTAAAAAAAAAAAAGGATTGTTTATCTACTCTGCACTATTTCTTTAAAAATAGAGTTGGATACAGGTAGTCCTCAATCCAGTAATAATGTAAGGAAAGCTTTCTCTGTGTTTAGTTCCTAATTTTAAATGCCTGGGAGTTCTCTTATACACACAGAAGGAGATTTTTAAAAAGTCGTTGAAATAGTTACTCAGCTCTGACTAGGTGCCAGATACTGTACTAGGAGTTCTCCTGTATTAATCCTTTAATTGTCAACATAACTTTTTTTTACATTGGGGAAACTGACGCCCATGTGATTTGATTAACTTGCCAAAATCATCCAACTAGTAAGTAATGAGGCTGAAATTTGTGCCAGGACTCTCCACTTCTTAAGAAAATATAAAGTTGACTCTTTTACATAAATGTTGGGTTAGCATAATTATGAATTCATATTTCTCCTCCCATTACTGAGGCAGGACATCCCAGATTGGAATTTGAAATGCATCTTACCTAAGGAAATATATTATAGATGCATAGATAGTGTACAGGTGTGGTGAAATGAGGTAAGAAATAGCCAGGAAATTGCGTCATGGAGAAAAAGCCAAGTTAGAAATCATTGAACAGTGGGGAAATATGTGCCCCCATCCCTATACCTGCCAAAATAGATTCATTTTTCTATAAATCTGATAGATCATCCAGGTGTCGATGACTGTAAATCTCAGTCCTGGAAGTTGCTTCTCCAGGGATGACAGAAAGAGACTGTTAGTAGTAAAGTGACATTTCTCCAAAATTATATCCAAAGCAACACCTCCTTGGGTTTCCAAAGAAGTATCTCTACAGAAGTAGATTACCCAGTCTGCCTTCTGAGGAGTGGCTGGTGGGTTTGAACCATCAGCCTTCTGGTTAACAGTGAAATGTCTTAGGCACTACACCACCAGCATATAGGAAGGATCAAATGAGATAATGATTTCCAATTTAAAGATAAGGAAAAAACTCAGACAACATGACTCTCCAAAGAATCACAGTCAGTCAGTGGTGGCCTGACAGGGCCCGGATCTTGCACCCCAGGCCTGGCAGTGGCTGAAGCCAGTCCATTGTCCCACCAACCCAAAGCCTTTCCTCCAATGTTGGTGCTTCCCACTCAGTCTCAGGAGCAAATTAAGCGCGTGGGGGCCACCAGGGCCAGGTGCATGAGGAGGCTTCAGACCTTGTTCAAATTTGATTGGAGAGGGGCTTTATTGTTGTTGTTGTGTGCCATGGAGTTGATTCTGACTCCTGGTGACCCTCTATTACAGAGTAGGATTTCCTAAGCTATCATCTTTACAGGAGCAGGTCTCCGGGTCTTTCCTCCTGTAGAACTTCTGAGTGGGCTCCAACCCCTAACCTTTATATTAACAGCACAGTGCTTAACCTCTGCATCACCAGGGTTCCTTGGGAGGGCCCCTACTGGATTCCAAACTCCTAGGACCAAGTCACTTGGCTCTGGGCTTCAGTTTCCTTATGTGTAAAATGGAGGATGGGCAATAGTATCAATTTGGAAGGGTGGTGGCTGGGATTTCATGAGACGATTTCCATTCAGTGCCTGACACTTGGTGGGTGCCAAATGAGGCGTTATGTTGAGTTTTGGTATTGCGTTCTGAATGCCTATACCTTGCAATGTGGGGAAGGAGTTTTCTAAACGGCTGGCAAGTCCAGGATGAGGTGGGGGAGCCGAGTGAGACAGCAACATTGATTTGGCTGGACAATGAGCTGGCTTTGGAAGTCTAGAAAGATTACAAACGCGAAAGACAGAAGAGCCAGTCCCTGAGCGACTCAGGCAGAGTTAAGCAAGTGATGGCTTTTTTCGTGGCCAGACATTGGCAGAGAAGATGCTGATTGGGGGCGGGGATGGGACTCCTGGGCCTTTGAGGGGTGGCAGGTCTCCTGTGAAGATCATCAAGGGTTGGCCCCAGGCGGGCTCTTCTCCGATCCTCGATTCCGGAGAGGCCAGGAGACAAAGCCTCGCGTTCCTGCCTGTGGGCCCGGGATGCGGTGGACAGCGCCGAGACAAGGGGAAGCGGGACAGAAGGAA
>NW_006921897.1:3837902-3845227 GCF_000298275.1 Orycteropus afer afer | reverse complement strand
TGGGAGAGCGGCCGCCACCCGCCTACGAGCGAGCGCGGTGCCCGCGCGAATCCTCGCCTCGCGCCCCTGTCTGGCGCGCGGGACACAGGAGGCGCGGCCGGAGGCGGCGGTCCAGTGCGGGGAAAGCCGCTTGAGTGCAGTGCGGCTAACCGCCGGCCGCGATCCCAGACCCGCCCAGAGCGACCCGCAGCCG
This sequence comes from Orycteropus afer afer, assembly GCF_000298275.1. Taxonomy (NCBI): domain Eukaryota; kingdom Metazoa; phylum Chordata; class Mammalia; order Tubulidentata; family Orycteropodidae; genus Orycteropus; species Orycteropus afer. The sequence goes on along the minus strand of NW_006921897.1, from coordinate 3,845,034 downwards.
GGAGCTGGCTGGGCCGGATCACCTGGCTTTTTCCCTAAGCATTTAAAGCCCCCGTTTCCTCAGAGGCAGCCTGGGAGCAAAGTGACCCGTCTGTCCCCTAGAGAGGGGGTGCGGTGGGCCCCTTAGGTGGCAAACCAGGGAAGGCCGGGCAGACGCTGACCACCCCTGCTTCAGCAGAGCTTCCCTGGCCTTCGGGCTCGGGGGGCTCCGGGACTCAGGGTAGCGGGAGGGGAGAGGCAGCGCCGAGAGGCCAGCAACCTCCGGCTGCTGCCAAGGAAAATTTCTCTCGTGAGCAGTGCCCTGAGACAGGGGAGAGGAGAGGAAAGAAAGTCCATTGACAGGAGCAAACCAGAACAAACCCACCGTCGAGTAGATTCCACTCACAGTGACCCTAGAGGACAGAGTGGAACTGCCCCCGAAGGTTTTCAAGGCTGCCAGTCTTTACGCCAGCAGACTGCCTCATCTTTCTCCCGGGAGTGGCTGGAGTGTTCAAACTCCCAACCTTTTGCTTAGCAGCTGGATGCTTCAACCACTGCGCCACCAGAGCTCCTTGTTTACAGGACAAGCAGGGTCCAAAAAAGGTTCTAGACAAACCTGTGAGATGGGGGTGAAGAGAATGGGCAGTAGTCCATTGACGTGGCCACAAAGGTTAGAATGAACCCATGTCTGCAAGAGACCAGGCAGTATAAATGTACTGGAAAGACCCTTCATTCTACAATGGGGAAACTGAGGCTGAGGCAGGGGCCAAGTCAGGCAAATTTAGGGGCTCCAGTGTAACTGGAAGCCAGCTCCTGACTCGGATCTGAATGACGTATGACACTGTCCTACGCTCTTGTCACACACTCTCCCAGCAAAGAGCTAGGTCACAGGAGTGGGGGCCATCTCGCTTCTCCAGACAGCAGTAAAACTTCTGAGTTCCCTGGCCTCTCACCTTGATGGCCAGCTTCTCCTCTGGGGTTGGCCTAAGACAAGCCGTGGGCTTCTTGGAGACAGCGGCTAAGGAGGCTCTCCGAGCCGGGGAGGGAGCAGCGGCCATTCGGACTGAGTCCTGGCCTTGGTCTGCGGCTTGCTGGCTTGGTCCTTGGACCCTCAAGCAAGACAGGTTGCGTACCCAAGCCGTGGGGAGAGGTCATGAGGGGCGCGCGCCGAGGACACAGCCCGGGGCCCCAGGCGGCTGCGGTTTGGACAGACTGGTCACTGGGGTTCCTTCCGCTGGTCGAGCTGGCGGCCACAACAGGTCTCCCAGAGGCCCACAGCTCATTGCGCGGGCCGTGTGTTTGAGTGCATACCTCCCTATGGCCACTGTTGGCAAAGCTCCTGTCACAGCCGTCGAGCTGGCACCTGACCTCCCTTACTCCTGCAAATGGAAACCCTGGGCGCTCAAGCCGGCTTCTCCCACCCTCCGTGCAATATACAAGAAAGTTAACACCGTGGCATCTGGAGGCAGCAAGTAGCTACCCCATGCAAAGAATGCACTCTTTCAGGAGTTTTTTCCTTTTTACATACATCTATACCAAGAATAGATGGCTGCGATGATGGGCTCAAATACAGCAGGGATTGTGGGGCTGGCGCGGGATCGGGCAGTGTTTCGTTCTGCTGTGCATGGGGTCGCTATGAGTCGGAAACTACTCTCGACGGCACTTAACAACAACAACATACCAAGAATCTCCCCACACCCATTGCACCCAGCATTTCAGAAAGTCTTGTTGGATCTGTCGCTCAGAGACCCACGCCGGTGTCTTCCCAGTGTCCCAACAAGATCCCCACCTCTGTCGGCTTGCGAAACGGAGGAAGGTGCAGCCCCTGGCGCCTGTATCCGTTGGTGCACCGGGGCCACTGTTATACTTGTAGGCTTGCCCAAAGTCTGCGACCAAAACCCACTCTTTGTCTCACAGAGCGCCGAGTGTGACAGTGGCCCCGAGACTGGCTTCCCGACAGGCTCCCCCAGGACTTCCCGGAGATACCGGCGAGTCTCGGGGGTTACCAGTCAGTAACGACTTTCCTCCTGACCCGGGCAGGGTGGTGGGGCCAAGAGGACAGATCCCCGGGTTGCCACGGAGCGCCGGCAGGACTGGGCCAGGATTCCGGCTGGCGTGCGGCCCAACCCCGGATGGACCCGGATTGGGGGGCCGCTTGTTAGGCGGGCCCGGGGGCTTCTTCTCCTTCCCACCTTTTAGGGTCAGCCACAGGCTGTAGTGGACACGGAGGAGCCCCCTTGGGAAGGGGCCCCTGTGGGCAGCGATGTTCCTTCCATCGATAGAGCCTGGAAGGCGAGCAAACTTTCAGTGAAGCTGAGCACGGCCCTCACCTTGCCGCGGCTGGGGGCTGGACCCAGGCCGCTACCAACAGCTGAGACATCCTCAGAGGAATGCTCAAGAAAGAAGCGGGCAGTGGGGGAGGGAGGCGCACCAGACCTGGGGCGGGGCGGGAGGTAGCGTGGAAACGGAACACGTGCATGGAGGTCGCGGGTGATGGGAGCCCGGAGTGCGTGAGTGCGTGGGACAGAGTCGGAATGGACGGGTGCGCCACTCTGGGCTAGTGCAAACCTCAGAGTGGACTCTAGACACACTTAACTCTCACACAGCTCTCACCGGTTCTTCGCCTGAGACCTCAGCCAAACCACACTCTCCTGGTTCAAGTTCGAAGGGGAACCGGAGACAGAAACAGCCCGGAAAGGAGGACCGCAACGCCTCCTCCCCCTCTCTCCTCCCGGAGCCAATGTGACCAGCAACACCTTGCCCGTCACCCCGGCCGCCGCGCCTCCAGCCCTGGCGGAGGGCGACTGAACTGGGGTGGGGTGTCAGGAGTGATCTAGGGCCTCGAGCCCCGCGGCTCTGCCAGCTTGACCTGGCATCGGGGCAGGGGCCTTACGCGCCTTGCCCCGTGGTGCTCTGCAGCTGTTTACGAGGTTATAGTTGGCCTTGCAGGCCTCTGCCCTCTGTCCCGCGGCTCCATGGCCCTTTAGGCCAGAGGCATACAGCGGAGGGTGTCAGGCTTGGCCCGGCCCGGGTTACCGGCCGGTCCCACTGACGGGCAGCTCGGGCTGCGCCTCCCAGGCGGGGCTTTGCGGGCGCGGCCGGGTGCCACGTGTTTTCAAAGCCCCTCCGAGCAGAGACGGCACTTCCCCGAAGGCTGAGGCGGGCCGCCGGGAAGGAGGGCCGGGAAGAGAGGCTGCTGGCTGGGACCCAGCGCCCTAACGTCAGCCGGGGCCGCGGCACCTCCCACGTGAGGCTGGCAGCACCGGCTGTCCTGATACCTCCTCAGGCAGAGAGGCGAGGCCTGAGGGGTCTCCCTGGGCCGAGGCGCACGCGCTGCATTGCCAAGCCGGGGTAACGTCGCGGTCCCCGCGCAACGGCCGCCACGTGAGAAAGCCTGGGCGGCGCACAATGCGCCGGCGCCTCGTTAGGGCCGGGTGGCGCTCGGGGAGCCGGGCCTGCACCGCCCCGGCCTCATCATTCACGGCCTGGACGTGCTGGTGAAAATGCATCAAAACAGGCTGCGGTGCGCGGTATAAAAGCTCAGCGGGATGAGCTGCTTTCCAAAAAGGATCTCGGTGATTGGACGGGGCTCGGCGTGATTGACAAGAGCTTAGTTGGGTAAAGGGAAGACACGCAAGCTTTCACAGCGGGATCCCCTTTCTAAAATATATCACACTAGCCTTTGAAAAGCGCCGCACACTATAAGGAAATAGCGTTTCACGGCTCGCTTTATAGTGCGATGACATTTCTTTAAAACACAGCGAAGATCAAAAAAGGGAGAGAGAGAAATAAAATGTGTTGCAAACACAATGTTTTAATTAGTTTATTCTGCGCCTTGCTTTTATCTGACGTATACATTGCGGGTTCCCCTTTAATTAAACAGCCCCTCTTGAGCAGTGGCAGCGGCGGGCTAGGAAGGGAGGCGCGGGAGGCCAGGCTGCCCCTTACCCTCCCGGGCCGAGCTCGCAGGCCCCGGTGCCCCCCTCCCCGCCAGGGTCGGCAGGCTGAGGCTTTGCTTTTGGGCGAGCAGTGGGATCCCAGCGACCCACAGAGGCGGAGGACAAGGGAGGGGAAGGGGAGGAGAGGAAGGGGCGGAGGCACCCCCGGCGCCCCAGTGGAACAGAAGTCGCCTGAGTCGCTCAGGCTGGGCCCCGTCCTCCAGTCCGCCCCACCCCCGCCCGCAACAGACGTCCTCCCTCCCCAGCCCTCTTCGTCTTCAAGTTGAGAGATGGAGAAAGAGTGGTGCGAGATAGGTCTGGGGTCCATGTCTTTCCCCGGCTTTCTTTGGGCTCCGACTTCCGGTTACTTTGCTCTCCCGGGGTCCTAAAGTATCAGAGTCTCTGCTTCCTGACCAACAGGAAGAGGAGGCCTCACAGACATCCGATCACTGGAAGCGCTGGGCTCCAGGCACTGCCCCTGGCGCCTCCCGAAAATCTGGGCGAAAGGCTACTGGCCACATGTGCCTTGGGCCTAAACTAGGCCTATTCGGAAGCCCACACGAACACGCTTACTTCATGGAAAGCTCTGCACACTTAAGCTGCGCCAAGAAGCACCCTCCACTCCAAATCCTAGCCTACTGCCTGGCTTGGGCCCTAGGCCAGCTCTGGAGCCTGGGCGCAGAGTAAACGCGCGCAGCATGATTTATTGTTTGGAACTGGCAAGCGGTGACGGTAGGTTTGTGGTAGCCTTGAAACCAGAAGGCTTTTTTTGTTCATTTTGCTGGTGAGATCGAAACTAAAGATAGGAACCTGCGCAGTCTGGGGACAGAGAGGGGAAGAGAAGAGATACCGATGTGGTCCCCCTAAACAAACCCCAAAACAGCACAGTAAACTGAGAGACTCATCATAAGACCTTCTCTCCTGTCCTAATTTGTTCCTTCTTCTGATGCTGGAAATGGAAGGGACTGAGTCAAGGTCTTTAGTCTGAGGGAGAGGTGGGGTGAGGAGAGCCACCACACGGCTGGATGCCTCCTTTCCACCTTCTACTCAGAAGATAATTTCCTTCTGACATCTTTCCATTCAAGAAAAGAACGCAGAAAACAGGGGGAGCTGTGGGATGCCTCTGTAGCCTGTCTGACTTTGCAAAGGCGTCTTACTTCTCTTTGAGAAAAGGGAAGGCCTATTACTTCTCCCACCAGATATCTTTAAATTTAAAGTTGGGGTTCGTACAAAAGTCTGAAAGCCATAGTCTTCAAGATCGAGGAGCAACTCCATTTCTAATGGTGTAATCCTTCCCATGTAATAGTACACATGAACAACAAACATATAGTATGTATGGATGGCTCACTTCAAATAACTGAAAAGATCACTTGGTGTTAGCAAACATAATTCATTTAATCTGTGGTTTCTATGAAATCAGAAGATTCAGTATTACAGAGCATGGACACAATATCCTTCCATTTTATCAACCTCTGAGGGCTTCTTTTCTCTCCTTAGATTGCTTGTGACAGACATATATTATACAAGCAGTCAACAAAAACTAAGTGACATGTGTGATGGATGACAAAGTAGTGCCAAGCCAGCTCCCAAAGCAGTTGGCCTCCCAACTCATTTGAGCAAACCACTGAAAATAAAGATTGAACCCACCACCGCTGTAGAATGACAACCTGGTTCAAGAACTGGAGCTCCCATGTGAAACTGAGCTTTACAGCACTCGCCCATAGCCAGTCTTCTGTGTGTGGTGTTTTGTTTTGTTTTGTTTCTTCCTGGAGGGGGTTATAGAAATGTGAAATTAATAATAATAATAATAAGCCTCCAATTGCTACCAGGTGATCTTTAAGATAGCTTTAAACAGGCCAGGATGGATGCAATGCAAAATAGAGTCCTTGATCAAAAGTAGAATATAATGGAAACCCCTCCCCCAATTGGGAAAATAAAGAACTCAAGCTGATTTCTTTTTTCCTCCCCCAAAGACAAACTCTTCTATCAAACGGCCATTTGCGTATTCATCCCAGCAAACCCCAGTAACGTATCTGAGCTGGAAATGCCATAACCAAGAAAGCATGTTCAAAAAACACAAGGAAAGTCTGCTAGGCAGCTCAGACATTCAAGTAATCAACATAGTATCCATGAAATATTTCCTCTAAGACTTCAAACCCCAGTGTTTCCTTCCTGGGTGTTACAATGTTGTGTCGGGCCATGTGTAACAGTGAGACATGACCTCATTTGCCCTCATTTCCCTACAACACTTAAGACAGTGTCTTGCACATAGTAAGCAAGCTATACGCATTTTTGGATAGTGTGAAACCAGGTAAACCTAAATGTATTGCTCATGTGACTAAACAAATACAATAAACACTTTTCCAAGGGGAAAAAAATGTTCCATGTCAAATCATTTTGCAACTTGAGCTGCAACCACTTGCCCTCCTCTCTCTCTGCCTTTTACAGCTTCAGGGAGATGCCCCTGGAGCCTGAACCGAGGTGCTTGATCCTGATCCCCGGACAGCTCCAAGAAACTGAGAGGCATAAAGTCCCCTTCACCAGTGCTGAGAAGTCTCCTTAGGGTAGGGGTAGGGAGGAGGTGCAGCAACGGAAATATTCCTGGGGAACAATTCCAAGGGAGAGGAAATGTCTTCCTACACCCTTCCCCTTCTGTTTTCTTCTGGAAGGGGGTCAGGGCTGGACTGGGTGGGATGGAGAGAAGTAGGATGGAACAGCCCTTTCTTCAGGTAACTACACCCCTCACCACTTTCCAGTGGAAATGTACTGTAACAGCAAAACAATGAAGCCCATGTGTTGAAAGAAAATGAAATAAATGGGGCCAAGCCCATGAGCAAACGTTTCTTGATCAGAAGCCTTTGACTTCACTTCAGACCAGGGGATGGCAAGGGAGCATTTCTGAAAAGTAGGGAAAGTGAGGCAGGAGTTGAAGGTGAGGTTTTTCTTCATGGGAACACATGGTGGGCAAAGTGGACAGCTAGGGAAAGCAGTCTGGAGTGAGGTTCCCAAGTTTGCCCTCAGGACACACCTAGTCCATGTCCCTCAGACCTGGGGGGGTGATGTTAAGGCCAAAGCTGTGGGCCTGGGAAGGTTGCCAGCAGGAGCAAGGAGGCCCCAGATGTTGACCCACTCTAGCGCAGTAGTTCCCTTGTGAGAATACCTGGGGAGGTTTAGAAACTAATGTTGTTGTTGTTATGTGCCATCGAGTCAAACCCG
>NW_006921897.1:3833351-3837432 GCF_000298275.1 Orycteropus afer afer | reverse complement strand
GGAGTGTAGGAGCTCTGGTGGCATAGTGCCTAAGGTATTTGACTGCTAACCAGAAGGCTGGCGGTTCAAACCCACCAGCCACTCCATTGAAGGAAGATTGGGCAATCCACTTTCATAGGGGTCGGTATGAGTAGGATCCGACTTGAGGTCAGTGAATTTTTTTTTTTTTTTTTTTTTTGGCTCCTGGAGCAGAAGGCAGGCAAGCCCATTCCTTCCCAAAGTGAGCATCCAATGGGAAGGGTTAAGCCAAAGAAACCTAGATATTATGATATCAGTCTCTAATTGAAACCACAAAAATAGCAGGTCAGGCCAGAGCTAAAGTTTTTAAGTGTGCGTGTCAAGAAAATGAGTCCCCCCTTTGGCAGTGAGTTTGTTTTTTGGTTTTATTCCTACGGTGCATATTAGAAACTCAAGAGGACAGGCCAATGTGCACCGAAGGCACTGTGGTGATGGGCTGTATACCCCCAAGAATATCAGCTTGCAGGAGGAGCACCAGAGGCTTCCTTGGCTCCAGACATGTTGTTGTTGTTATGTGCCATCTAGTTGATCGGGACTCATAGTGACCCCTCCTTGGGTTTCCCACTACGCAAGTAGATTGCCCACGAGGAGGGGCTGGTGGGTTTGAACCACCAGCCTTCTAATTAGCAGTCAAGTGCCTTAGGCACTATGCTACCAGAGCTCCACACATACTTGGAGATTAAAACCACTTCAGGAAGGAGGAAGGGAGAAAAGGTTAGGATTTAGCTTATGCAAAGTGGGGATGGGGAATTAAGGTGACTGAGGGAAGGAGGGGGGTGCTTCTGGAATGTTCAACGACACTGAGGTAAGGACAGATCCAGCCCTTGGGAGTGGTACAGAGGGAGTGGGGCAAAGGGGGTTCTATGCGGGGGGGGGGGTTCCCTCCTCTCATTTAGTAGCCAGATAAGAGGAACTTCTAGGAGGAATGTGTGATTGGGGGTGGGAGGTGTAGGGGAGGAGAACTGGTGTCTGCTGATAAAATGTACTTGCTTGACCCTTGATCTAGAGGAAAACTTGACCTTTAGCCCTGGACAGCTGCAGAGGGACCTTTGCAAGCTGGTGTGGGCTGAAGCTTGTGTCTGTAGGACAGGGCTGGGCAGAGGAACCATGGGGTCATCAGAGAACTCCACCAGCTGACCACCCTTGAGGGCTTATCTTTGGGGCATTCTCACTGAAATCTGGCTCTTCAACTTTTGGGGGCGGTAAAATGGGGGCTAGGGAAACCAGGAGGAAGTGCCAACAGGCAAGGCAGGGGCCTGGTCCCTGTGGAACTCTGGACCGAGGGGGGACGGTGGGAGAGGCCTCAGACGTACACTGGCTGAGCAAACTAGCAAAGAACTCACAGTGCCAACTCGGGCCTCGGCCTTGCAGGGGCGATAGGAGGCTCAGGTCACTGCAGTGCACAGCAGGAGGTCTCAAGGACTCCCACGTTTGGGTCCTCAACTTTGCAGCAGTGCAGGCCTTGTGCAGGGAAACGCAAGGGGTTTCCCTCCAGGCAAGGGCATGGGGGACCGTGATTGGTCACTGCTCAAGAGCTCCACCTGCCTGTTCTACCTGCCGCGCCAAGGGGAGGGGTTGAGCCCAAGTGGGAGGAGCTGGCGCAGGGGAGGAGGGGGGAGGTGCTAGTCCACGGTACCAATGGTCTCTGTGGACTCCCCCCGCCCCCGCCAGGCTCCACAGGCCAGCCAGCGCTGAGCAGTTGTCGAGGCAGGACCAGGAAGGGGCACGCTATAAATTTGAAAACGCGACATTTCCTTCACAACAAACCCGCCAGGGCGACTCCTAGGCCTCCTTATGAGAACTCGCACTCCCACTAGGCAGGAACGGGAATTGCATCCTGGTCTTCCTTAGGCCTGTGGGGCCCTGGTCACCAACTTTATTTTCCACTCAGGCACGTGTGGAAAAACCTAGGCACCGTAAGGACCCCTTTCTCCACTCTCCTCCCCTCACATGTGGCATCAGGTCAGGCCACATGTAGACATGAGCTTCACTAATGTGAATTTGACCCATCTAGGTCAGACTCCTGCACTTGGGGTAGCCAGCTAAAATACAGGATGCCCAGATACATTAGAATTTTAGATAAACAACCAATATGAGTATGTCCCTTTCAGTATTTGGGACATATTTATAATTGTAAAGAATTAGCTGTTTATGTGAAACTCAATTTTAAGTGAACGTCCTGCATTTTTATGTGCTAAGTCTTGTAGTGCTACCTGAATGGGGGCCCTGCTTGGCTCTGGCGTAACTGCTCTTCCTGCCAGCTGGGGGCCAGGCTCAAAAGGTGATGTGAGGAGACAAGGGTTGAGAGCAGGGAAAATACAATCATAACTAGCTGGCATGGCCAGAAGGAAGAGCAGGAAGGGAGAGAGACCAAAGAGGGCAAGCTAAGGCAACAGCTAGCAAACTGGGTGTTGGAAACATCCAGGAATAGGTGCAGTGCCTAAGGCATTTGACTGCCAACCAGAAGGTTGACTGTTGAAATCCACCAGCCACTTGGCGGAAGAAAGACTGGGCAATCTACTTCCATAAAGATTTACCGCTTTGGAAACCCAATGGGGGTTGCTATGAGTCAGAATGGACTCAATGGCAATGGGTTTGGTTTTTTTGGTTTGGATAATTTAAGAAGTCCAGGAAGTGCAATGGTTAGGCCCTCAGCTGCTAACCCAAAGGTGGGTGGTTTGCACCCTTCCAGTGACTCTGTGGGACAAAGACTTGGCCACTGGCTCCCCTAAACATTGCAGCCTAAAACATACGGAGCAGTTTTACTCTTTCTCATGGGGTCTCTCTAAGTTGAAAATGGACTCAAGGGCCCACAACCACACAACAACGTAGTTTAAGAAGGAATCCCTGGGTGGCACAAACAAGTGCTCAGGCAGCTCAAAAGACAGGCCTGCAGTCCGCTTCCAAGAGGTGCCAGCCTTGAAAGCCCTATGGAGCACAGTTCTCCCCACACGTGGGGTGGCCATGACTCCACGCGATAACAACATCCTTCAAGAAAGGAGAGGGTGCGGATAGGGGGAGAGCATTTCTGGAGGAGAAAGAGGAGAGGGGTAAACCCCAGACCCTGACTAGGAAGGGTAGTTGGGCTGGGAGATGAGTGATCTCTCTGTTCCTCAAAGCCCCTCAGGCCTGGGAAATCGGGGTCCCTTCCCTCGGGCTTCCTGAAGGCAGGCTGCTCAGCTGACCCAGCCTGGGCTCACATGCCTTGCCGGGTTTGGCGTCCGCGGTTGCCCCTCAGGGCTCAGTCACGCAGAAAGGGTCAATCAACTGTGTATCTCCAGCCAAAGAAGAAAGACAATAAAACCACCCTCCGGGTCAGAGGTCACCTAGTCACTGATTGAGATATTCAAAACTCTTCTCCCTCTATTCTCTTGTAGTCTCCTCTTCCTTCCGAGGCCTTTTCCCCCTTGCCTCTCCTTCTTGCCTTTTGCCAAAGCCAAAGTGATCCCCGGAAATAATTGAGGTGTGAGGATAAAAAAAAAAAAAAAAAAGTCCTTTTCAAGCTGAAGCTTGAAAAACAGGAAGGTTGTGCTGGATAAGCCCCACAAGTTAAGAATACCTAGAAGTCTCCTGAGGCTGCAGCCTAACCCCTGGTCCAGGGGTCGGCAAACTTTTCCTGTAAAGGGCCAGATAGAAAATAGTTGAGGCTTTACTGGCTGCATTCGGCCCCCATTGCATAATCTCCCCCTCCTCCTTCCACTTCAGACCCTTTAAAGACGTACACAATTCTTAGCTCCCGGCGCCACACAAATACAAAAGTTTGCCATTCATATCCAAACCAGAAGTTGGTCTAATTCACCCCCACTTTGTCTCGCTTGGTGCAAGAGGAGGACCAGGGGGAGGCAGGACCGTCCCATGCTTTGTTTTAATATCAAAGCTTTTTCCTGCCATCCCCTCGCTTGGAAAGGACTAAATGAACGGCCCGAAACCAAATGCAAAAACAACAAGCAATTCTATTTTACAAAATGGCATTCTGGCCGTAGAAGTCTTAAGCGCTGGAGACAGCATTTTTTTTTTTTTTTTTTAGAGGGCAGGCATTCTCTCAGCTTGGGCAAAAGAGAGG
>NW_006921897.1:3828582-3833251 GCF_000298275.1 Orycteropus afer afer | reverse complement strand
CAGGGAGGAGGGGGGGGGGAGGACATGGCGATGGTGGACTAAGGGAATAGAGCTCCGCAACGGATGGACAGTGGGGACCCCAGACCTCAGCACGAGAGTCGCTGCCAGAAACCACGATGTGGTCCACAGGTACCTTTCCTGCCACCTCAGGTGCAGGACCTTGTCTCAAGGCAGAGAAATGAATGAGCAAATGCCTTCGGACAGGCCGAGGCTATTCTGCACTTGCTTTGGATCGGAGATCATTTGCATTTGAGACTTAATGGAGCGTTTAGCAGCCAGAAGGGACTTGGGATCCTGGGTAAATGTGTGCTCCACAATGTCAGGTGAGCTTGGCACCCCAATGCCCTTCTCCTCTCCCTGTCTATTTGGATCTCTGCAGAAGGACGTGTAAACACAGCCCCATATGTCTCGGCCTCTACCTAAGTCTCCTTCTTGTTTGGGCTCTCCCCACCCGCAGGGGGTTCTGATGCTGAAGGAAAGGGGGAGTCCCCCCAAAAAGTGACCTGCCCCTGTCCGAGCACTGCCAGTGTACCTGAGACCACAGAGGCTACCAGCTGAGTGCCACCAGAACAGTATAGTGGCAGGAACTGGCGGGCCATGACCACAGCTGGACAAGAGCGGTGCTCAGACTTGACCGGTCATTACACCGATGATGGCTCCCGGCTCTCCGCCCAGGGCTTTCGCTCCATTGCCTGTAGGTCAGGGGCTCCCTTTATTATCCCAAACTGGGTTCTAATAGCTCTAGTTCAACTCCCTGCCTGCCTTCTCCAAGTTCAGCCCTGTTTACTTCTGCTTGCGTCTCTGAAGTTCAAGTATATATATATATATATATCTGTCTGCACAGTTTGATTGACAAGTACAATGAAAATGTCTCCTTCCCGCCTGGTTTGCATTTCATTCCATTAGGTAGTGATGTGCCTCGGACCACGGAGGACAAAGGCAAAAGATTTTTTTTCCCCAAAAACAGATTGCTTAACAGTATCTATTCATTCTGTTTTGAATTTGAAAGGTATTTTGGACTTATAAAATATTTGTCAAATGTTGGGACGGTAGTGAAAACTCTAATGTGGCCAATAAAATCTGGAGCCCAGGGAGCGGTTGGCCAGTGCGTCTGCAGATCCCGGAGAGCCGTATTTCAGCTTGGTCCCTGAAGCCAATTAAGAGCTTTATCTTAGAATAAAAAACAGAAAAAGGAGTTAAAAACGCATTCCTCTCCTGTTTTTTTTTTTTCTTCTTCTTCTTTTTGCAATTTGCAGTCTTTCTTTCAAAAACATGTGGGAGTCTGATGGGAAGATAGGGGTTTAGAGTGAGGAGAGTGTCGGTAACCAGGAAAAAAAAACACAGCAGCAAATAAAGGTGAATTTCAAGGATACCTTTCAAGGAGAAACACTTCAGCCTCCATGAGGGGAGAGGCAGGGGCACCAACTTCAGCGTCTTGGAATAATTCCCTTCCTGGATTCAAAGATTCATTTATTGAAATAAATCAGGAAGCATTGGCAGAACGGAAATCCGCTTGCTGGGTTTAAAGGGTCTTTAAAACGTTGCGAGTGTTAGATTGCAACTCTTTTCTAAATACAAAACAGAAGACCGCAGTGTTTCCCTTGGACTTAAAGAAAATTGCTAGGTCTCCAACTTAGGATAATTTCACGTCCGCCACAGAAAATGTGTTTGGAAAGAATTCCTGCAGGAGTGCACACTGTGCTGTACAGGTTTGGTGTCTGAGGAAGCTGCCGCCAACGGAAAAGTGCTCTCCAGTGGGGGTTACAGAGGGAAGCCGGCCCTTACCCAGCGACCCTCAGGACAGTCTGTCTCTGTCCTGCTTCTCCAGGATGGGGGTCCTAAAAGTCCGCCTCACCAGCTTTGCCCGTTTGGCGACGATCAGTTTATCTGATTGTATTTATCGTTTCAGGTTGGGGCATGAAAAGAAAGCCTTTTTCACTGTACTGTTTGGACTCAGTGTGAGGGACAGGATTCCATTATCTGTCCTATCCGTATAGACATGTGGGTATTTAGACCAGAACTCATACAACTGGGGGGATGCATAAAAGAGATTTATTGGTTAATTTACGCCGCCTAATACACATGTAAACCCCAGTAAGCCAAAGCTGCCGAGGGAGTGTCGGCTACAGCGGAAAACAAGAACGACGACCCCGGGCTCTCAGCTGCTACGCCCTGCACAGCCCAGCCAGTGGGTTCTCTCTCCACCTGAGAAACGAAAAACCGCCGCCCTGGCATCGGCCTCCCCGCAGCCTGTGCAAAGGCCAACTTTTCTCCTGTTCCTTTTCCTGCGCCGGCCACCACTCTGCTCTCAGGCACAGCTCCCCAAAGCCCCCTGTCCCCCAAAGTTGTTCCTAGAGTCTCCTCGGAAAACATAGTGTGTGTGTGTGTGTGTGTGTGTGTGTTGGGGGGAGCTGCACGTCATCAGGAAAACTTGATTTTTTTTTCCCCTCTAACAGGAGTGGGTTTTTTGGGGTGACTGTGGGGGTGGGTTTGTTTTCAGAAATAGTAACCTGTGGCATCTGGACAGGTTTTCGTTTGCGAACATCTTTCAAGGGTCGGGGTTCTCCCTCCCCAAAAAAGGAAACTTCCACTCGAAGCAGCTGAAAAAGCATTCCGCATGGCCTGCCTCTGCCCTGCCCTGCAGTTCCCGGAGCCCCCGTCTCCTCCTCTGCGCGGCACCTGGGACCCCTGCGCCCCACGGAGCAGCTGCACCCCTCGGAGCGGCCGGGCCGGGCCGTCACGAGAAGGGCTCCAGGCCCGGGCTTTTGGCCTGGCTGAACCGCCTCAGGTCGTCCCCTTAACGAGCATCCCCTCCCCGCTTCCGTGTTGATGATCTAATTGAATTATGCCTTTTTGTTCCAGGACTGCAGAGCCCGTGCTGGAGGCAATTAATTATCGGAATGTGACCCTATCAAAACGGACACCGGGTACCCGGTAGGTCAGCCGCGGCAGCGACCCCCGGCCTGGCGCTCGGGACCCCTCCCCAAGAAAGGGCACGCTGGGCTCTCTCGGCCGCCCCCGTTCCGCAGTCCTTCGCCTGGCGGCCGGCCCCTTCTCTCAGTCTCGCATGGGCTGCGGTTCTCGGGGTCCCCGGTGGGGCTCTCCGGAAACCCATGCGTCCGCGCCGGCCAGCCCGAGCTCGACCGGCCGCCCCTCCTCACCCCCAGCGTCGAGAACCCTCTCCCTGGGACCGATGAGGCGAGGACACCCAAACTTTCTCCACCCAACTCTGCACCCAGGGGAGGTGGGACTTGGTGGAAGGCAGGGGAGCTAGAGGGAAGGCAGGAAGGGGACGGAGAAGGCCAAGCAGGCCTCCCTTTGGGGAAACCTGACTCCAGGGAAATCATGTGCGTGGTTTAGGCCGGTTTGTTCTTCCCTGAAGTTGCCCCCTCCCGCCTAGAAACCCTCCACTGAGCGACCCCAAAACCATGCTGCCCGAGCTTATTTTCGGTCGATGCAATAATTTAAGGCACCAGTGAACTCACCTTCCAACCTGGGGACAGAGCTCTGGATGTGCAGGGAGAACTGGGGCGAGTTTGACTGGGGGTGGGGGGTGGGGGGTAAGACGGGGTAAGATATGCTACGGGCAGGGTTTCCCCAGCAAACTAGCAAAGAAAGAAGGTGAGGTCTTGGCCGGGCCGATTGGGGAGCAGCAAGGGAAAGGCTGCAGTTAGAAAGCGCTCCTTGAGGCCGTCTCTCCCAGCGCCTCTGAACTTGATCAGATGTTCCGATTCCTACACAGAGCTGGCGGCCAGGCTGGGAGGCTGCCTCAGGGCGCCCACTTTGGGGCTCGGCCAGCTCGGGATGTGACCAGCACAGCCATCTTGCTCTTGGCCCTTTCTTACCACTATGCCTGGGAGGCATTCTTTGCAAATGCTTTGCCCGACAAAAAGGAAAATGAGTGCCTTCATAGGCCCATGCCAACCTGGTCATTACGTCCAGAAAGCCCTGGAGCCATGCAGGAAAAGAGTGGGGGCGACTCCCACACGTGGTCCGGTAAAGCAAATCCTAAGGGGTACCCCAGGCCACTACGTGCTTTCTCGGGGTAGGGGTGGAAGAGCACAGCCTTGGAGGTTTAGATGTCAGAAAATTCCATCTCCCAGTCCCACTCCCGCCCTCGCTTTTGAGTTTGAAAATGTTGAGAAGGGGAAGCTGTTCCGCCCTGTGTATTTTTGAAAGTGGCGTTGATGCTGTGTCTAGTGTGCAGATGTGTTGTTGTGTGTTTAGTGTGCGCCTGTTTTGTGCATGCGAATTCAATGTGTTGTGTTACTATTGTGTGCATGTGTTTGCTGTGCGATGGGAGTGTATGTACTTTGTGGTGTGTTTAGTCTCCTGTGTGTCTGTGTTTACTGTGTTGTATTCAACACACACTGTGCTTAGTGTATCGTGTGCGGGCTTTGGGTGGTGTGCGTGTATTCACTGTTCTGCGTGCGTGGGTCCCTGTGTGTGCGTTTCCTGTGTTGTGTGTGTGTGCAGTGTTGGGTCTGCTGTGTTGGGGGGGCAGAGGCGAGTAGAACCGCTTCTGGCAAACTGAGGGTCACTGCTTGGCTCGGACGGGAAGAAGGGAGAAAGGCTCCAGCTATCATCCTTCCTCCTGGTTTGGGCCTTGGACCGCCGGCGGGCTGGCCTGGCCCGGGGTCTCGGCGCTTCTGGGCCATTGTGGCAGGTG
>NW_006921897.1:3827384-3827967 GCF_000298275.1 Orycteropus afer afer | reverse complement strand
ATGTGCGAGGAGTGAGTGATTGACTTTATCAGTCCAAGGACATTACTCTGGTGGCGAAGAGGCTGGGACTGGCGCGGCGAGCGGGAGGACCAAGCCTGCCTGCTGCCCGGCCCCGCTGCCGAGCGCAGCCGCCCGAGGCCGGTGCCCGGAACCGCCTGGCGCACGGCCCCAGTCCGGGGCTAGGAGGGTGCCCGGCCAGAGTGGCCCCTTGGCCTCCGCTTGGGCTTGGGCTCATTTGGCTTTGTGCGCCGGGTAGTTAGTTCAAGCAGACTAGTCCCGAGCCTCTCTCCTCCCTCGCCTCCCCCCTGCTCCTCCTTCCCTCCTCCCTCCTCTCCCTCTGCAGGAGGCTCGGGCCGCCAGCGCAAGTTGCAGCCCCTGGCCGCGCCTTGGGGGCCTCCGGGCAGCGGCCGGCCGCCGCTCGTCGCCCACCGCGGCACTTCGGAGATCTCGCCGTTCGCCCGCGCGCTCGCCCACCTCCACCAGATCGCCCCACCCATGACGATGCTCCTGGACGGAGGCCCGCAGTTCCCCGGGCTGGGAGTGGGCAGCTTCGGCGCGCCGCGCCACCACGAGATGCCCAACC
>NW_006921897.1:3820404-3827049 GCF_000298275.1 Orycteropus afer afer | reverse complement strand
CCCCCCGGCTACCTGCTCTTCCCCGGGCTGCATGAGCAGAGCGCCGGGCACCCGTCGCCCACCGGGCACGTCGACAACAACCAGGTCCACCTGGGGCTGCGCGGGGAGCTGTTCGGTCGCGCCGACCCGTACCGCCCGGTGGCCAGCCCGCGCACGGACCCCTATGCAGCGGGCGCGCAGTTCCCCAACTACAGCCCCATGAACATGAACATGGGCGTGAACGTGGCGGCCCACCACGGGCCCGGCGCCTTTTTCCGTTACATGAGGCAGCCCATCAAGCAGGAGCTGTCGTGCAAGTGGATCGACGAGGCTCAGCTCAGCCGGCCCAAGAAGAGCTGCGACCGGACCTTCAGCACCATGCACGAGCTGGTGACACACGTCACCATGGAGCATGTGGGGGGCCCGGAGCAGAACAACCACGTCTGCTACTGGGAGGAGTGCCCCCGCGAGGGCAAGTCCTTCAAGGCGAAGTACAAACTGGTCAACCACATCCGAGTGCACACGGGCGAGAAGCCCTTCCCGTGCCCCTTCCCGGGCTGCGGGAAGATCTTCGCGCGCTCCGAAAACCTCAAGATCCACAAGAGGACCCACACAGGTAAGGGGGCGGGCAGACGGGCGCGGGACTCCCGGAGCGGACTCACAGCACGCGGGACAGAGGGTTGGCGGCCCAGGAGAGAAGGGGCGGCGCCCGGGAAGGCTGGTCGGAAGAGCGGCGCGCTGTCAGCACCCCTCCACCCTCGCCCGCCCCGCGGCGCTTTGGCCCACTTCTAACTTCCCGGGCATAGGGCTCTGAGCTCTCCGGGGAACTAATTGGGGACCTTCTCGCGCCCAGGACCAAGCTTGGCGCCGCCTCTTTTTGTCTTCCTTTCTGAGTTACTCTGAAGGGACTCCGAATGGGTAGAGCGTATTGGTGACGAGCGCCTTAGCTCTCGGCGCACATTCGAGGAAGGCGACCATAGAAATGCTAATGAAAAGTAACTTTCAGTTACTTCCGCTCTTTTTTACACTTGATTGGCACGTCTCCTAATTAAATGACTGATACTTTTGTCAAACTATTTTTATTTGGAGTTCCAGGTTCAGTCCAGTCCTCCAGGAGGAAAGCTCAACTAGAAAAGGCACCACGGTTTCCTGCCTTGTTCAGGACATCTTGTAAAACTGTTCGAAGCCCTTGGATTTACACACTTTTCTCTTTTCGAACGTTAAGTACGACTACCCAGGCTTTTTAACGCTGGCCTCACTTAGAAAAACTCTGCATTAGAAAGAGGCAAATTAAAAGGTACAAAGAAGGCACTCAGTGGGATGGTCCCGGCCCTGGCCCATTGTCCCGCCGGGGCTCGGTTACCTCGCCAAGGTGGCGGTGGAATGTGGCAGGGAGCTCTGGGCCAGGCGGGGTCGAACCGCAACTTAGGGGGAAACTTCGGAGGAGCCCGGAGCTTTCTAGCCCCGCGAGAACAAAGGGCCGGGCAGGTCCTGGGCCGGCCCTGCCCCATCCCGGCCCCCGACCACCGCTCCCCGGCCAGGCGGGCGCGTCTGGCGCGCTTCATTTTTCTCCAGGGAAAATAGATGCCGCAGCCGCCCCCAGTCGGCGCTCCCTCTCCGGGAAGACCGCCGGGTGCGCAGTCTCCCGCGACTCGGCCTGGGAAGCGCCGGGCTCTGACGGGATCCCCCCACCCCCTTTGCGTGTTTCCCTCTTGCAGGTGAGAAACCTTTCAAATGTGAATTTGAAGGCTGTGACAGACGCTTCGCTAACAGCAGCGACCGCAAGAAGCACATGCATGTGCACACCTCGGACAAGCCCTATATCTGCAAAGTGTGCGACAAGTCGTACACGCACCCGAGCTCCCTGCGCAAACACATGAAGGTAATTACCTCTTTATTAGCGGTCGGCGGTTTATAAACACTCGGCCCCGGGCCCGGCCGCGGAACGGAAGCGTCCGTGCTGCCAGCCCTCTATCCTCCACGTTAAATCCGATTTGCTCCAGCGGTGACACCTTGAACCCATTTTGGGGACCCGGAGGGGGGTGGAGGAGGAGGAGGAAGCGGAGGGAACAATCGGTTGTTTACTGGAAAGCTCTAGCCGAGCTCGCCAGGCTCCCGCGGCAGCGGCGGCGGCGGCGGCCGCCGCCTCTTCCCGGCTCAGCCCGCGGTGGGACCCGAGAGTGGCCGCGCCAATCCCGGGGCAGAGGGTTTATTCGCTCTTTGGCTTCGAATAAAACAATAGCGCCGGGGCGAGCGCGCTGCTTCGCACGCGCTTGTGTGAGACTCCGCAGCGCCCAGGCCCCGGGGCCACTCTCGGGACCCGCTTTCCTAGGCCCAAACAGGCTTGGGGGAAGCTGGGCCCGGAGAATTTGATAGGGCCCCGGAGAGTAGCTGCGTACCCCACTCCACCCGCTGAGAAGGCATTCTGTAAAAGGGCGTGAGTAAAACGGCCCGTTTTATTCCTTTTTTCCAAAATGCCTGTCTTCGGACTGCAAGTGTTTGGTTTGCGAGTATCTCTGGGGTTTCCAGATATCGATGATAAGGAAATTTGAAAAAAAGAAAACAAAACCACCCCAGCCTTTCTCTTTTAAGTGGGTCACTGGGCGGTCTTGGTCTCACAGGGCTCGAATTCTGCTCTGTTTTTGCTTGCTCATTGCCAGTTGGAATTATGTTCATTATAATATATACATGTTAATTTTAGGTTCATGAATCTCAAGGGTCAGATTCCTCCCCTGCTGCCAGTTCAGGCTATGAATCTTCCACTCCACCCGCTATAGCTTCTGCAAACAGTAAAGATACCACTAAAACCCCTTCTGCAGTTCAACCTAGCACCAGCCACAACCCTGGACTTCCTCCCAATTTTAACGAATGGTACGTCTGAGGACACACACAAACCCTGTTATCCATAGAATGGACCAAATGCATATTAAAAAGAAAACTGAGACCAATCAGATGGAAATGGCGTTGTAAGGCAAGCAGCCACATACAGGGCTACATCTTGTTCATTGCAGTTATCCAGGAAGGTTTGGGGCAAGATCCAAAAGTAACCATGCCCTTTTCTCAGGATTAGAAAACATGTTTCGGCATTTGAAGGATTGGAAAAAAAAATCTTTAAACTGCTTCCCCCCCCCTTCTCTGCTCTCTGCCCACCCCCTCCCTAAATGCCTGCAATTCATTTTAACACTTGTCCTATATCTTGAGAGGAAGTTAGAGCAGGTTTGGTGGTGGTGCTCATGTTAAACTGATGAAAATTATTCTTCGCCTTAGTGGTGACTGTTTAAACGCTCACAGTCAGTCTTAAACCGTGCCAAAGTCCTGTTATGTCTTGAACTTTTCCTCATAGCATTACACTTGTGAATGTATTTTTGTCTCATGGGGTCGAAACTGTTGTTCAGCATTTTTGCGGGCTGAGGATGTGATGTTACTCCACACAGATTGTGACGTTTAGTATGCAGCTGCCTTTTGTAATAACTTTTTTTTTTTGTAAATACATATCCATTGATGCCATATTTATCATTTGTAATTTAATTATTGCTACAAGTGCCGGGAACTGAACAATATTTATGGATAAATGTTTTCTAACAAATTCTGTACAGCTTTTGATTATAACTGCTTTAGCATTAAAATTTTATTGTTTTGAAAGAAGAACACAATTTCCCATTTTTGAACCACTGACTCCTCCTTTCTCTTGTTTTGTAACAGCCTCCTCCTACAAAGAGGAGACGGGAGCAAACTAAGTCTTGTTTGTTGGTATTTATAACTCACTCAGATCCCTTTTTAAATTGTTAAATTATTTTTCTATTACCGTCTAGCTTCTGTACAGTGTCAGTTTCCATCTTTAGCTCAGATGGTTGTTTAACTGCGAGTTTAAGTGTGTTTGTCCTGGATTTTCGGCATGCAAATCAAATGTTACTGATCAATTCAGTTAGTGGCCATGACATCTCAATCTTGTACTTCAAAGACTGAGAAGCTGGATTTAATCATCCCTGCCTACATATGTAAACATAAGGTAACCTAATGAGTTTTATGTCCCTTAGTTCTTTATTACCTTACATAAAAACGAACATTGTGGCAGGATGCATGTCTGTCGATTCTATCTAGAGGTCACCCATATACCTATATATGTTTGTATCTATGACTTATCTAATCTGCCTATCCAATCTATCTAGCTGTCTATATATTTTCAAAAGATGGCGTATGTCTGGAACATTGGCAATGAGTAAGGCCAGTTGAGCAGTGCTTACTTATGGTTAAAGTGCTTCTTAAAAGAACCCTAGTCCATTTACAATTTCTCAAAGCAAAGACTGATTTGTTTTGCTGTATATAGTTCAATTCATAATTATCACAATTATTCATAACATTTATATAGCAGTGTAATAACTGCAGCGGTTCTGAAATACTATGGAAAGGAAAACATTTGCAAAATATGTATTTTTCAAAGTTCGTGGTTTGTAGGCAAAAATGTTAAGAGCATTGTTTCCATTAAAATCAGTAACAATGAAAAATGGTTGTTTGCTTTGTGATAAACTATTAATCCAATTAATCTTCCTTCAGTGAAGCAACTCATTTGGACAAGCAGTTCTTTTACAATGGTAATTTCAAAAAGAAACTAATAGATCGCTATTGGTAAAGAGGGGGTTGGAGCGGATAGAATACTGAGAGACCTTTTTATTAATTAATTTAGGGTGCTGTTTAATATTGAGAGCCCAATCTCTGCATGAATAATGAGCTTGCAGGTTAGCAGATAGAAAGGTGGAGAGAAGGAATTGCATTTAGTAATGTAACGACTATGCTCAAGCACCTCCTTCACTTTATAAGGGGCCATGCTCTCTGTTTTGGTGACAGTTTGGTATTATAATCATTTTTAATTCTAGAATTTTGTCCATGGTTCTTTTTAAAGAAATAAAGTCTTGGCACATCTTATTTACATTACAACATTTTTGTTATTCGGTGCCCTTTTTCTTCCCCCCATGTTAAAATAAATCAACCATAAATTGAAATGCTCAGAGAACTTCTGATGATTAAAAGAAGCTTTGATTCCCTGGATACAGTGGAAGGAATCTATTTTTTTCCCCAAAGTTACCTACTCATCTATGTCAGCAACAAATTAATTATTGACAGTTTGTGATTTGTAAATTGCTTTGGAGGCAACTTTTTTTTGTTTGGAAATTGGGAGCTTTTTGCACTCTCCTCCACCAGTAGCCAAGGCAAGGGCCCGAGTGCTGTGAAGAGAGATTGGGACAAATCCACATGTGATGAGCGGGTAACCTGGTCAGCCTACTTCCAACATTCCAATCTTGACCTTGACATTGAGGGTGCTAGACCAAATTCTTGTTTCACTGTTTTCCCTCACTTCAAACCAGAGACCATTTAAAATGCTCAGCGAGTTTTCAGAAAGTGCACATTGGTAAGAGTGGTGCTCCAATGTGAAATTAGAACAGTGTTATTTTCCCCTGAAATATGCACTGAGCTCCCCGAGTTTACTATTCCCTCCATGAGTAACCCCCCCCAGCCTAACCTAACATTACATGGGAGTGGAGTGATGGATTGGTTATAAGATTTTTCACTCATACTTACTCTCCACCCCCACCCCCAACATCTCCTTCAGAGACATAAAAAATACTTTTTTCTTTCTTCAGTGAGCTTGAAATTTGTAAACCATCATGTGTATCCTAAAATCATGGCAATTGATAGCAGTGATGATAACCAATATTAAGAGAATGTGAAAGATTATTTCTAATTGGGGGCAATACTGTTTTTTCTCAAATACTGTATGTTCTCTCCCCATGTCATTTGTGGCAAAGAAAACGACACTGATGGGAGACTCAGATTTTCTGCTTCCTGTAATCTACCTCTGAGAAAGCACACTTATATTCTTGCATTTGTAGTAAAATACCATAGACAGTAAGCATCCCCCCCCCAAAAAAAAATCACAAGGAAAAAAATAACAAAACACAAACCCAACAACCTTACGACTCTCAAGGATCGGATCAACTGGAAACCATAACGTCTGTGAAGCCCCGGCAAGGCGTAGTGAGATTTACCTAGTATTGTCTATCTTGCACCTGGCAAGACCAAAGTCCATATCCTTTTCAAAATGTGATTTAACATAAGATTCTCAGTGTTGGGTGGGGAAGAGGGAGGTGTCAAATTCTCAAACTCGGGCCACGCAGACAGAAGTCTAGCCCTTAATGCTAAAGATCAGGGTCCAGGCTAAGCAGGAAAGCCGGGCTTCGCTACTGCGACGGTAGGGGACCTTCGAGCGGGGCCTCGGCGCGGCTCACAAAGGCTCCCAGGAAAGTTGGTGTGTTCGAGACTTGCTCGCCCCTCCCCCTTTCTACCTTCTCACCGCCTGCCGTCTCTTCGCCTTTCGGCCTGGCAGCCCCTCAATCCCTCCTACTCCCGAGGAGAGGAAAAAAAAAAAAAAAAAAGCTCCATGAACGAACGGAAAAGGCGGAAGAGCCTCTTTCCACTTAAGTTTCTGCAGGCATCGCCACTGGCGTGCCTGGCTGTGCTGGTTTGCTCCCTGGCTTCTGGCCCTGGAGGCCCGAATCAGGCTTGGCCCGGCTTTCGGAAGTCGGTGCCCCCGCTAGGCAGCCCTCAGCCCCCTCGGGCACGCAGGGTCCCCGTTGGCAATCGCAAGTTCCTGCAACTTGCGCTGGAGGC
>NW_006921897.1:3801055-3819834 GCF_000298275.1 Orycteropus afer afer | reverse complement strand
CTCTGGCGTGGTGAACATGGCGGCCGGATGCGACCCCCCGCGGAGCGCAGGCCGAGGGCGCCCGAGTGCAGTGCGCTTCCCACCCCTTGTTCCGCCTTGGCCCTGGGCGCCTCGCGGGGGAATGTAGGTCGGAGCGGCGGAGCGCAAAACCGTTAAACCGCGGAAGCACAGAAGTTCTTCCCGGGGCTTCCGCGCGGGGCTGGGGGCTCCCGGGGGACTTGGGCATCACGCCCACCAGAGGCCGCCCCGCTCCCGGCCAGGCTCAGAACCTTTCCCGAGGTTGGGGGGCCATTTTGATATCTCGTGCCCAGATCAGGATCCCCCTCGCCTTCGAGTCCCAAAAGGTGTCCCGGGGCCGGTGAGGAGGGGCGCACTTAGCCACCGTTTCCACATAAAGTGCCCGCCTTGTCACTACAGCTGTGCCGGAGTGAGGAAGAACCCGGCACGGGACTCAGGGCAGGGTTCCTGCATATCTCATTTAACGGGAGCCTGTGAAAATTGGCACCAGTGAGCCTTTTGTGTGTGCCCTAACGGCTGGTGGTCTTACATTAAGGACAACGAGAAAAAAGGGAACCGTCAGGAAAACTTGCATTCAGTTTCCGCTTCACGGCCTCCAGGCTGGCGTGCGGAAGAACCCTGGTGGCACTCCGAGAACAGGCTCGGGTTTTCTCCGCACAAGAGTGTGCTGGCGAGTCACCTTCACATGTGTGTGGCGAGGGGCAAAACAAAACAGAGAAAAAGTGGGACAAAAATGGAAGAGTGGCGTTTGGGACCCCAGCTCCTCTAGGAAAATAGATGGCACGAAGAGATTCACATTGTGCTCGTGGAGGCCAACAGCCAAACGTAAAGGCAGCCCTCTTGGGGCTGTCCGGGGTCAGGCATTTGGGGTCCTGAAGGTTGCGGGGCAGCTCCCTTGGGCCACCTTGGGGAGGACCCCAGGTGGGTGGGCAGCTCATTAGCATGGCTGACCCAGATCTGGGGTGGGGTGGGGGCATCTGCAAAACAGTGCCTTTTTCTGAAGAGAACAATGGGGGTTGTCTTTCTTCCTTTACAGTGCACAAAGAAGATGGCTTTGGAGCAAGAATTTGGAATATGCATTTAAGTTGTAGTGCTTTGCATTGGAAACCCTGACAATTGAAATAAGCCAGCCCTATAGTACCTTAAGTCCTTTTCTTATGTGTGATTCTTGCAAGTCAAAGGGGATGGAGTCTCTTCGAGCCTTCCTCGGAAACCTGTTTTGAAATTGCCACCAAACAATTTTGTTTCCTTTCCTGTGGGTGAAGTTTCCTTCCCGGGCTCGGCCATCCCCCCCCCCAATCCCCTCACTGGAAAGTATATTGACATCTTTGAAAGATCAAAGGAAGTATTTAGGGCTTGCTGGATACTTTATTTTTGCCTGTCTTAGTTTGAACCCTGAAGTTTGAACATTTTGAATGTGGTTCTTGGTACCAAAAGTGTGGAAAATGAAAATTCATTAATTTTTACAAAGCATGAGCCAATGGCTAGGCAATGAGGAGTCGGTCTCTTTTAAGAGCTACAGAGCACAGATTGTCTGTTAGTTGACTTCAAAACCAAGCTAAAGAAGCAGTGGTGAACTGTCTCCCCTGGAAGCCTTCAGAGCTCTCTGGGTCACTTGATACGTTAAAACTCTGGTTGATTTTCCTGGGAGTTCTGTGAATGGAATTTCTGCAAAACTGGGCAAGTGATAAATTGGTAGAATTCTATTTGTTTGAATGCCTGCTCGGAAGGGCACTGCCTTCCCCACTGAGGTTTGGTTTCTATCATAACTACTGAAATTTACAGTTTGGAAAACAAGTTTGCAGGAAGCATTTAAAGGGTGCAGGGGTCAGAGGATTTGAACTAATGGTAACTTTTAACACCTGATCCAAACTGCTCTGAATAACATTAGAGGAACTCCCATTTCAAGAAATCGGTTCCAAGTAAAGAAATTCTATTCCTCTAAAAGAGTCTAACCAACCAACCACTTTTCTCTATTTTGAATCTGATGAAAATTCACCCTGTTTACTAATTGGATGAGTAGAGAGAAAGACAAATTTTCCAGTAACTGTAAAAACAGCCTTCACCAGATAGCATGCTTAAAATGTTTCATCTCTGCTAGGGTGCATATGTCGTGTCATGTGTTTTATTACAAAATACAACCAACGTAGAGGCTATTTGAATTTCAGGCGTTAAAAAAGAAAAGATTTCATTGATTTTATTGTCCACTAGCATTGAAAACAACATATCCCAGTAGCATTTTATGAAACTTTTCTAAGAGTAGTTGTGGCCTATGTTGACCTATCTGCAGTTTACTTTTTGTTTTTTTACCAGTGTTGTCCTGCTTGGTATCCGGGACAGTCTCTAATTCCTGACGAAGAACTTGATACTGACGTTGGTCTGCAGCAGCCAGCCCTCCATAACACTACCTATCCTAAATGCAGGGTTAATGCCGAACCTACTGTGCAAGAAATGATTTACTGATGAGGTTTCAAAGAAAACCACATCAATTTGGATGTCTGTTACCTTGAAGTGATCATTTTAAGAGTAGTAGCTTCTTCCCTAGGTATAAAAAAAGACTATTTTCTTCTTGCGGTGTATTTCATTCTGTGTTGAGCAATCATTTGTGAAATGAAAAAGCAGAAAAGCTATCCCCCACCCCCAATTTCGGATTGATAAATGGGAAGATGGAGGTAAAGACTGGCCTAATTCATAACCCAGTGTATATTATCTCATGCATTGTGTTGACCTTGTTGAAAATCTTTTTCAGATATCCGCATTCCACATGTAGTACGAAAATGTTTAAAACTAGAAACACGGAGGCTTGTTTTGTTAATTTCATGTTTGTGTTCAAAAAGCAATGCCCAGCATCCCTACTGTTGTTGTTTGACTTAAATAAAACCATTTAACTTTTTTTAGTGAGTATTGCTTTATTACAGTAACTATCGCCCCTAAATGCTCTTACTTAACCTGTTGAATCTGGCAATTTATATTCAACTTTTTTTTATGGTATCCTGGGTTTTCACTGAGTAATAAACTTGAAGAAACGACCCACTGAACAAACCCCAATTGACTCTGCAGCGCAGTGTTTTCCTGCAGAGGCTCAGGGCCAGGTGCTGGGGAGGTCAGGGGGACATTCAAAGTGGAGGATTGGTGTGATAAGAAGGAAGGGATGGAGGCAGCAGTTTGGAGGGAAAAAAACAAAAGAGCATTTGAGCAGCACTATTTGGGTGAGAAAAAGGGAAAGAATAACCTCAAAGGTTTAAAGAAGCCCTCTGTGGCACTGGAGAGAGGGCATTTCCACGTGTGCATTATGTGTGTATTATTCGGAAGCCTCTAAAGTGCTCCTCGGTGTCAACAACTTGGCAAGCATTGATTAGAACACTTAGAGAATCATGGAATCTAGGTGTTATTAAAACACAAGTTGCCATTAATTAACTGTAGTGTTAGAGAAGATGAAGACACTTCAGAGAAATTCTTAGAACTCCAGATACTTGATTTCTCATTTTAAATTTAACAGCCATAATCTAATGTAATCTGTGAATGGCCATCATTCTATTTATTTGGCATGATTATGCCATGATGAGACCTTATAAAAGTGCAGTCTGATAGAGTATATTGCTATTGGTCCTTTAGATCCAGTTTTATTGAAAATTCCACACAATAGCCTGATGATCCTGTCATTTTTCAGTGGAAGGGAACCATCATCTCCCTTTGATCCTTGTGGTGCATTTGTATCAAGAGTAGGAAGATGGACCAGTTCCAGAATGCTGTGAATCTTTGATTCTCGGCTCTCAAACACTTCATGAGTTTTGATCCCCTGCAACCATGTTGGGAGAACTGTTGGTGTTTTTGTTTTTTAAGAACAAGAACTGTGTTCTTTCTGAGAGGCAGTGGAGTATTATAGGGGATTGTTAAAAAGCCCTTGGAAGGTCAACTACAAAGTTGTGCTGGAGCCCGTGGCACTGTGAAAATAATACCTCCTCGGCTTGTTCTAAGGCTGAAGGAAGAAAATGTCCCTAAAGAGCCTGACACACTGTTGTCCCTGAACAAATGTCCTCTTCTTCCTGCAGGCAGTTATTGGTTCATTCCTTTGGAGGAGTTTTCTATGTGTCATATTAGCAAATCTTTTACTAAAAACATGCGGTGGTTTGTACTGCAGTTCAAATGAGTACAGTTTTCAGAAAAATGGATGGAAGCTTGGGGCATGTAAGAAATACTGCACTTCTTAAGCATAATCACTACATCAGGCGTGGTGGTTTATGAACATAGCGATGAATATTTAAACAGGTAAAATTAAAGTGTTGTTAAATGCCTGTTCATTATCTTCCAATGAATACACTTAGATCAAAATAAGTTGTGTACTTAAAATGTGTAAACATGGTAATTTAATGGTTGACTTTTAATTTGATAGAGTTTTTACTTTAGTCAATAGCTTGGTTCCAAAATTATATTAAAATTCAATGACAATGTTATAATGTTAAAATTGGCTTTCACATGTAACAAAAAGATTTAATCTTACGGTGTCTTAAATTATTCAGTTTTCCCCTACTAAATTTATGTTACCATCATGCTGGTGTGACTATGGAGGAATGAGACTGATTTTATCCTGATGGCTTGGAAGCTAGCTCTGAGAGCAATTCCCAAAGAGGAGTACCCAAAATGTTTCGACCAACATCAGCATCCTTAGAATCAGTTTAGGGACTCCCAAGGTGACGGGCTCACTTAAGATGTAAAAAAGCAAAACAAACAATGGCCACCAGTCTTACTACTATACAACAATACTTTGGGTTTTATTATGTCTTAAAAGGGTACCCTGATTATTTTGTGTTAATAGGCCTGAAGCTGGACTGAAGACAGCGTAGAAATGCTGTGAAATGTATTTTCTTCAACACAGTGACATGTATTTTTTCCCCTCAATTGTAGGTCTATTTCTGCAGTGAAACAAAAGAAAAACACCAACACACTAAGCTTTTCCCAGATGAGTTGTCTGGGTGGGAAATGTTTCTTTCCTTCTCATTGATTTTAGGGACTTGGGGCTTCCCAGAGAGCCTGTGCTGTTGAATGGTAATGGCTTTTGTCCGGAGGCCTGGGGGACTTTTCATTATTTTTTCTTCACTGGTTTATCACCTTTGTCTATCTCTGTCTTCCTGACTGTCGTGTAGTTACCCTGCCCTGTTGGACTGGGATGGTGGTGGGGTTTCTCAGGAAGCCCTGTAAAACTTATTCTGAATCTTGGTTGGTTGTAACGCAAGAAGAGCAAGGTTATATTAAATGGCCCATTTCAAAACTGCTGTCTCTCTGTCTCAAGCAGTGCTGTAGTGCTACCCGTGGCGGGATTGGCTTACAGGTGAGATGACTCCGGAGTCCCAAGAATCAAGCCACCCAGCACAGTCTTTCCCTACAAGAACAAGGGCTAGCAGGACACCCTCTTAGAGTCTTAGAGCAGTAGTCCTTTTCTGTTGTCTTTTATTGGACTTTGCTCAGACAAACGTTTTGAAAATTGTCCCAGAGTCAACAATGGGACATGATTTGGGACAGGTAAAGAAATGCCTTTACCATCTTGATATAAATCCAGTGCATAGAAATGGTTTACAAATAAGTCACTAATGTTACCTCACCAAAACTCACATGGAAAAACTGCACTCGTAATATTCTTGCAGTTAATCCCCAAGAGATTATGTAACCTGATACCATTTCTTTGAGACCTTGCTATCCGTAACAGCAACAACAAAAATATTTTAGCTAGGGTATCCACAAAGGTGTGACATCTTATTGGCTGCAGTGATAACCCAAAACAGAAGGTGTTTCGTTAACTTCTGACCACTGACGTAGGAAATGAAGACGTTCAGTTGAGCGACATGATGATTTCAATTGACTCATCAATCGCCAGTATGTAGCAGCCATCACGTTTCACTTTGCTAACAAGCTGATAACCCACGTCTGATGCCAACAACTCTGGGCCTTCAAACAAATGCCATGTTTGGTAACGAAATCTTTACACGGTCAGTATGCACTTCAGCATCCGTCTTTTCCTCCAGCACAGCAGCTGCCCGTGTGTTCCATCAGACATCTCTTCCTTGATCACTTCTGAGACTTCCATGGGTTGTGAACCTGATCTGCTGGTTTCTCAGAGATGAGAAATGAGGTTTCTTCCATTGAATCACCTTATGTTGTTGAACACTGAATGAAATAGTCTTTATGTCCAAGACCCTAGATTTAACCTTGTGAATGAGACTGCAAGGAAGCATTCTCCCCAGAATTTCTGATAAGAAGACAGTGTTGTGAAAGAAATTGAGTGGGGGAAGAGAACTAAACTGTAATTTAGGGAAAACATTAAGGACATCTTTTCTGTTGTCTTTGCTAAGGGTACTTGAAACTTCACACCACTTTCACAGTGTTGAAAAGCTTCAGTGCTTTAAGGCATTACTCTGGACCTCTGAAATGACAAAATTATGATGGTAAAAGTGATTAGAAATGTATGCAATTCTTCAGTGAGCTCTGCTTAACTGCGTAATTTGCTTATCTGCAGAAACCCGAGGAAGTCTTAATCTCTAGTTTGCATGTGTCTGGATCACATGCATCTGGCTCCATTAGAGTCCATGTCATTGCATATTGACTAATTGCATAATACAGCTATTTGAACACTGAATTGAAACCCAAATGCTGCTACTGACAGTGTAAGCATTTTGGGTAAGTGAATAGTTAGAATATAGTACTTGAAAATCTGAACACAAGACAATAGTCACTTCATTTTAAAACAAACAAACAAACAAGAGTCCCGAGACATTTTGCAATTCATAAATAAACCAGTCTGATTTTCTATTGGGCAAATATTAAATCAAAAAACGAATCAGCAATTGATCAATCTAAACTCTTCATACCCAATAAATGTTTTATCAAATTTTCTACGCTTGCTTCTTTTAAGTGTTATAAATTGAGCATCCACATACAGTATAAATATGTTATTGAAAATCAAATATTTTGAAAAGGTAATTGTGCATTTGTTTTACATTTTTTTTTTAAATGTATGGCCTCGGGCCCTTTTTGTTGGAGTAGAAGGACAGTTGATTCTGTAAGCTGCATTAATTGAAACATACTTGGTGCATATGTGGTGTTCAGTAAAGGACCCATGGCTTGTGTGTGCACACATATACATTAGTTTAGATTAAAAGTATGTGTTCACGGGAGTCTGGTGTTCAAAACTAAAGGCTCCCGTAGCATCAGTACAGACAAGTCTCTAGCTAAAATTGACAAAACCCATTCCTTCAATACTATAAAAAGATTGCAGTGGCTGTGCTAAGTGTATATTAACTAATAGGAAATATTTACATCTGATTTTTATATGTATTGTCTAGAACGAAAGAAGTGGGGAACCTCCTTGGTCCTCAAGTTGAGGTTTGGCCCCGAGCTTGTGTTGTGTTTGGGCTCTCTTTTCCCCTGATGTCATGGGCTTTTCCAGTCCTTCCTAAATGGTTCCATTCAAGTCATAATCTGAGGAACATTCCAGGATCTTCTCTAGTTTACCCTTTGAAGAATGCTCTCTGGCCAAGTTTTCACTACAGTCCTCCTTGGTTTCATTAGGCATTCTAAGACTCAGAGGGTGGCTATGTCTAATTGAAGCTAAACTGTCATTTCAGAAAACATCCAATAGTAATCTTGAACTTACTGTGTATGTTTCAACTGGTTGATTCACGAAATCAACTGAGTGTTCTGGCATCAGACTTTGTCCATACAGACAAAATGAAGTGGAGAGTCAGAAAATTATGCATATAGCTGTGTGTTAAAGAAAAATAATTTTGCATCTACTATGTTTCAAGTTTGTCACAATGTCCACCAATGAATGAGTATTGAATAAATGAGTGAGTAACTCCAAGTTGGCTTTCAAGGAATCGACTGTATAACTTAACTGACATTTTATTTTTGCTCATTTAGATATTTCTACACAATTTTGATTGTATGGAGGACATATATGTGTGGGCTATTGGTCACCAGTATCAAAATTTCTTGGGCCCAGCTCAGAAATGAAATCCAGTTGCTCAGGTGTGCCAGGTGAATCTGATAGTTATGAACGTTTTAGAACCACTATTTTATGGAGAAAGACTAAATCAAAACACTTTTTCTTAACTACCAGTTTATCTTCTTGTTCACCAGTGTCTTTTAACCACCCAGTGTATCAAAATGACCTGCCAATTAATAAACTCCAAAACGACTTTTATCTGAGGCCAATTTTTTCCCCTACTGTGGACAATTGTCTCAATTCTCTCAGCTTCATTTTGCCAAAGGAGAACTGCCAACCATTTAGAGACGGGTAGTTGCAGATCTGAGGACAAATTGGTTTCTTTAAGCAGGGAGTAGAATCCTCAGCATGTGTTTGTTTGATTTAACATTTAACTTAAATGCACAAACCAAAGCCTTTTTGTATTTCTGATCATTTCCCATTCATTATGCCAAAAGTCCTCCTCCAGTTTTCTGCTACTTTCTGTGTCAATGATCATGACATATTAAAAATGGTAACATTCTAAATACTGTGCTGTCTTAAGAATTGCTAGCACTTCCTGAATCGGAAAATAATGCCCTTTTTCTTTCAATAATGAGTGAGAACAATAATTCTTTCACCTTCTCTATACTTCTGTTAGACAGAAATTACAACCGCATTACTTGGGAGGAAAAGCCAACTCTAAAGTTAACTTTCGGCATTATGAGTGCTAAAGGATTGTTTTTCCATTATATTAAAGAAAATACCTGTTGGAATGCAGCAAGTAGAGATCTTTCGTATTTTCTAAGCCACAGAGGGCTCTCTGCTGAGTCTTTTCAATACAGGTAATTCCAACTAATAACGAATTATGTTCCAAAAGTTCCTTTTAAAGTTTTTGGTTATATTAAACAGAATTTTTTTCTCCCTAGAATCAGTGATAGAGCACCTGGCTTATCTCACAAAAAGGGTTTTATTTATTTTTTTATTATTATTATTCCTCTATTTTAATCTAACTCACAATGCAGTCGGTGATGATATCATGATAGGAGAAGTGGTGGCCCAACACAACCGCAGATACTAAAGGACCACCTTTGCTCTCTTCCTCCCTGACTGTGCAGACAAAATGGGGGTTGAGAAGAGACCTCCTTCCTCTTCTGTATTGCACCCTTTTGCTCCATCTACTTGAGGGTTGAGGGGAGGTGGGGAGATCTCTGCAACCAAAGATGCCAGGCATCTGATATAAGATCCAGACTGTAGCCACAGGGGAACACACTGACAAGTGCGTTGGTGTTTGTAAGACCGGGGCTTTGTAAGGCAGCATCTTCTCTCTTTTCAGAACACCTCCCCCCCCTCCTATTCTACCTTGAAAAGGTCTACCCTTATCTCAGTTTAAACCTTTGTTTCCAAGTCAGAAGCAAAAAAAACCAAGTGAGTCTACCCAAAGTTAGAGAAAAAGCAGCAGTGAGGGAAAAGAATTTTAGCAATGATCATGTCATCACCCCAAGAAATGCATTCTTGACCTAATTTTTGTATGTTTTGTTTTAGCAGTTGTAAATTGTGTTCATTCCAAAAAATGAAAACTGCTTTTTCCAACTTCATTTTTCTATTTCTGTCCCATTTGTTCTCAAAAATATATATACATTTCCTCCAATCAGGACGTTGATTCATATCAAGCCCTTTTCTATCTTGAGGCGAAAGTACAATAATGTCCACATAAGTAGTGTTTGCAGAAAAGAATTGTACAAAGAAAGAAAGCTTTATTTTTGTCTGTGGCTTCTGGCTTTTTTAGCTCCTTTTTTTTTTTTTTTTTTAAACAGTTACCATTTCCTGAGGACTTTTTGAGTGCATGATTTACTTAGATGTCGAGTTTAGATTTAGGAAACATGACATGTAAGTAAATAACGCACCCAAAAAGTAGCTCATTCGCTCTATAATATTTTTAGTTGTGTGGGTCCAAATTTCAAGCAACTTCTGTAACCCTTCCAATATCTTATACCTTTTTATGTACTGATTTTTGTATTTTTCATGTCAAAATTCAATGTCAGAATTTCAACTGTAGGTGTTAGAACAATTTTTAGTGAAACAACTGGTGCATTAAACACAATGACTTTGTAACAAATGGCAGTACATGTTTTCCATTTAGCACTGACCTGAAGTTGAAGAGAACACAAGTATGACAAACCAGGAGCTTTCTAATAGCTTTGGAACTCATCTCTGAATTGCTACATATTAAGAGATGCAATTGAAAGACCACCCTTCCAGGCTGCTGTTACGAAATGTCCTTATTCTTCCTCATCCCTTGGATTCTGAAGAGGTCTAGGGAGGTAGCCCTTGCTAATACTGTATACTCAGTAAACAGGCCCCCTTCTTCATGGTGCTGCCTCCAAATAGTTTTCATTGGCAGTTTGTGAACTTCCCTGGATTTTTAAAGACTCTCCTTATTGTTCCATAAAATGCAATTTCCTTTGTCTTTTCAGTTCCTTTTCTGCTGTTTTAAGAATAGAGCTTAAAAGTAAGATAAAAGGCCTAATACTTTCCATCATAAAAAGTTGTAATGACAGGTCTCACTAATTAAAGTGTAACAATGGGAAGATTAGTCTTTCAGTTAGCTTTGTGTTGAATCTATACAGTATTTTCAAAAGCCCTAACTCAGAACAGATTGGAGTACAACATCTTTAAAATAAAAACATTCACACATGGCTTTTATTACAACATGTACACCAAATAGAGGCATGGTACAGTAGGGCTTCCAGAATGCAGTAAAATGGGAAACCTTCCCATCTCAGTGAAAACCTTACTGCCTGGGAAACCCAAGGAGGGGTCACTATGAGTCAGCGCTGACTTGAAGGCACATAACAACAACACAACATTCTACTACCAAACCAGGAAAGCTGAGGAGACTTGGAGGAAGGTCCTATGCTAATTGCGATGGCGAGGCATCCCCTGGATTCCTTGGTATCAGAGAAGTAACTGGAGCATATGTGCTTTTGACTGTGTGCGTTTCCCTCCCTCAACGAAAGAGCACGTCTTTAGGTCTATATTAGGAAAATAATTTCCCTTTCTTGTGGCTTCAATACCACCACAATGTGCCGAATGCATTATTGGAACAATAGTAGTCTCAAGGGACCAAATATCTGAAGCCATCAAAAGACATTTGATGTGTAAAACATGCTATACATGGTCTTTGCCATCGAGGCTCATAAGATATCATTTATCTGAATAACATCTAACCACACACTTCTCTGGAGATAGAAAAGTAAAAATAATCATAAGGGATCTAGAAAAATCTAGTTGGAGGCAAGCTGATGGAGCAGGATAGAGTGAGAGAGAAAATCCACATGTTTACATCAAGTTTCACAAAATGTTGAATTTAGGTGTTTAGATATTTTCGAATTAGGTCCTCATTAAGTAGAAAAGCCTTATGCAGTTTCTTCCTTCCTTCCTTCTAGTTTTCAGATTTGGTCCAAATTCCTGATTTTAAAACATGTTAAATATCTCTTATTTTCATAATATACTGTTTCAAAAAAGAGCCTCCTGAGTCCTACTTTGTCGTCTTTAATTTCTCTGTCTTCTCTTCAGCATGATTCTCCCTGAGATGTCTGAACCAGGCAACAATATCGGGTGTGTCTGACTCTATTTCAGCCCTGAGGACAGAATGTCGGCCATCTTTTCTAAGTTGGGATAATCACTATTCTAACTTAAGTGTTTGTGTTCCTTAAACAACATTTAAACACCAATAGAAGAGTCCCAAGCAAGGTGACTGTGGCTGAGTCACAGGGGGAAAGGGGATGAGACATACGAGACAAGAGAAAAGGAGAAAACGGATGCCTACTAGAAGTGTGTTGCCTTTATCTACTTTTGAAAGATGACGCTTTGCATCACTTCTTTGGCTCTAGAAGGTGACTCTGGAGGATTGTGTTGACATTCCCTTGCAATGTTTTATAATCATTTCCCATTTTTCTCTTGCACAGCCATCTCCTTCCCTCGAGTACTAATTACTGTTTCACTTAGCCGACTGTCTTTGCTCTCAGAACTCTTGCTTTACTTACACCCTCCTGTCAGATTAATGAGGAGCTCTGGTGGCACAGTGGTTAACCATTCATCTGCTAACCAAAAGGTCAGTGGTTTGAATCCACCAGCCACTCCATGGTAGAAAGATGAGGCAGTCTTCTTCCCTAAAGATTTACAGGCTTGGAAGCCCTATGGAGTCTCTATGAGTCAGAATTGACTCTATGGCAGTGGGTTTGGTTTGGGTGGGTCACATTAATCATCCTAATATGCAACTCTGATCCTGTCATTCCTGTGCTCAAGAACCTTCAATTGTTCCCCATTGCTTATCAAATTGAGTACAGATTTCATAGTCTGATATGGAAGGTCTTCCTCATTTAGGGCTGACCTGATTTCTGCAGTCAAAGTGGACTCCCTAGGAAGTATCTGAAATAGTGGTTAAGAGAACATTCCTGGAGAGTCAAATCTGAAATGGATCAAGCTCCAGCTGTGTGACTTCAGGCAATCTACTTACCTTTCTGAATCTCAGTTTCTTCATTGATGTGATGGGTATATTGCCAGCAACTGCCACATTGGGTTGTGTGAGGACTGAGCAAATAATATAAAATTCACAGAAAGCTTAGCTCAATACTGGACATGTTTTTAGGAGCAGCAGGGCATGTGTAAGGCATTTGACTACTAACCAGAAGGCTGGTGGTTCAAACCCACCAGTCACTCCTCAGAGGGAAGGCTGGGCAATCTACTTCAGTAGTGATACCACCTCGGAAACCCAAGGAGGGGTCGCTATGAGTCAAAATAGACTCAACGGCAGTGAGTTTGGTTTGGTTTTAGGGCATTTTCAACTATTTCTATCACTCACTCAGTGGTTACTTGCTGTATGCCAAGCACGAATGGAGTTAGGCCTGGAGGAGAATACGGAACTGGCTCTGATAGTTTAAAGAAACCTGAGAGATGCTCTTGTTCCTAGTGCTTAAGTAACTTAAGGAATGGGGTTCGGGTGGGGGTGGGGTGGAGTTATTATACACGAAGTTAAATGATAAAAGAACTCACAGTCAAGGCAATAATACAGGAATAGTCTCAAGGCCACACATGAGCAATTGCCAGGAGAACAGGATGTTGTTGTTGCTATGTGCTGTTGAGTCGGACCCGACTCAGCGACCCCTCCTCCTTGGGTTTTCCTGGTGGTATCACTACAGAAGTAGATTGCCCAACCTTCCGAGGAGTGGCTGGTGGGTTTGAACCGCCAGCCTTCTGGTTAGCAATCAAGGGCCTTAGGCACTATGCTACCAGGCAAACAGGATAGGTATTAGCTATTGGGATTCATCTATTCATTGGAGACATCTTGGATGCCTGGTGGAGGCTTCCAGGAAGAAGGATTTGAGCTTGTTAAGTTTTAAATGGGAGATCTGTTGGCCTAGTACCTAAGGAGGAAAAGTGTGAGGGGGTTGGAGGGAACCTGCTTCAGTTGGGCTAACAGATCATGGCTTTGTTTTGGGAAACTCCTCCTCAGTGAGCCCCTTCAATCATAAAAGTTGTCCCCCCAACCCCCCCACCTTTATTCAGGAGGAATCTTTCTTCAGAGTGAGATGTTAATCACTCTGTTTGGTGATGTAAATTGAGTTTAAACAAACTACCCTCTTCTGGAGTTAGAGAATTTTCCTTTTTCTAAAGATGGATTAAGTTTGGATTTGTTTTGGGCAGTATGGGTGTGTCTTTTTGCACACTGACTTTCTCACAATAGACTTGGAATGGAGATCAGCCCAGGGTAAGAGACTTTATCTTTCCTTAGACTCCAGTTGGAGGACAGATCTGAGCTGGACCTTGCTAGTGCTAGCTAGAGTACCTGAAAGGTGGCCTCACTGGCCACTTAGTATTATCTGAGATTGAATAAACCAGCCTTTGGCAAATAGTCTGAACTTCCATGATTATGTGTCTGGCCCTTGTTATCTGGAGGTGAGGAGTGGGATTTCCCCAGAAGGAAATTGGTCATTTAATTGTCAGTCATCCTGGGGTGGGATGACACTCAGGAGGAGAGGCGTTCTTCCTTTTTCTAATGCCAAGGGGAACAGGATCTGGATTCCCAGGCATGGAAATTTCTGGATATTCCCGTTGGTGAGGATGGAACTGGCACCTATGATAAGGATTCTGCGAGGAGGTGGGCTGGAAATTGATTGTGGATCGTAATTTGCAAACAAGTAGTTGTAAACTCCTTTTGTTAGCTGTCTTTATGCCACCTTCCCCTGCCCCCAAGCATTCTGTAAAGTTATGTTCAAAAGTACAGCCTGACTTGAAGTGCTGTGAGAAATTTAGGGAGAGCAGGGTCCCCTTCTTGAGGTAGGTGTAGGAGTGTCCTCTATAATAGATGTCTGTTTTTCGCTGGAGTCCCTGAGTGGAGCAAATGTTTAAGTGTTTGACAAGGAGCTGAAAGGTTGGTGGTTCAATGCCACCCAGACAGGCCTCGTGACCTGCTTCCAAAAGGACACAGCCTTGAAATGCTATGGAGCAGTTCTACTCTGCACACTTGGGGTCACCATGAGTCAGAATCAACTCATAGGCAACTCACAACAGCAAGTTTCTCAATACCAGAGATGCTGATTCAGTAGGTCTGGAGTACATTTCCCGAATCTGTATTTTCAGCAAACTCTCAGGTGGTTCTGATGCACAGTCAGGTTTGGGATCTAGGACTCCTCTGGAGGAGCACCTCTGCTCCTTAGGGGGAGTTTTAAGAAAAGTTATAGTATCTTTCTCTCAGTGAGAACAACGTGTAGGAGGTGATGGGTAGGGTAAAGAGAAACTTCCCTAGTAGACTCTGAACAATTTTGATACTTTTAAAACAACAATATGTTCATGATGTATGTAAAAAAAAAAAAAAAAAACAAACACTGCAATTTAGTCAGATCCAAATCATAACGACTGCTCCTTGAGTTTCCGAGGCAGTAACACTATGGAAGTAGATTGCCCAACCTTCCTTCCGAGGAGTGACTGGTAGGTTTGAACCACCAGTCTTCTGGTTAGTAGTCAAGTGCCTTAGGCACTAAGCCACTAGAGTGCCTCAAAAAAAAAAAAAAAAAATCAATCAATAAAGAATAAAGATGAAACAAAATACAGTAGAGGTGGAAAATTCAGCCCTGGCCACCTCCTTCATAGGGTATCCAGAACCAAATGAGCAGTGGGAGGGAAAGGCTAGAACAGCGCAGACTGTCACACAACTCTCAAAGCTCTTAAAAGATGAGCATTACTTTTATAGTTTGAAAAGAATATGGAAGTGTGTTTTTTGCCTTAATAAAGAGAGAAAAAAGAAAAGGGAGGTGAACATACCTTTGTTTAAATTGAATCTCATACTACATGCTCTGCAGGGATTGAAGATCCTTTTGTTAAGCAAATAATCACTCCCTAATTCTCCTTTGTATGAGCACAGAATTTTTTATGGGATTTTCCTTGAGGGAGACCCATGTAATGGAGCATGTCATAGAATTTCCAAAAATGTTTACAGGAAAGTAATAGTTTGGGAAAATGTGACACCTAGTACATTTTAGAAACTTCTAATGTTACATCCGTCACTAAAGTGCCAAGCATTTCAGACCACCAGCTTTTTTTTTTCTTTTTTAACATATGTCACACCAATGACTACATGTCACAGGAAGTTGCTAACCTAATTTATATGATTTGAAAGTGTTTCTTTTACTAAGCCTGTCGAGATATATGCAAAGTTACCTTTTGTCATTTATAAGGACAGAGTATTTCCATAATCTTTCAGGTGTTTTAGAAGGGCCCAGATAGATTTCCTACCATTTGAGCTTGTACTAATGAGCATTTCACACCACTAGGTTTACTTGACCTTGGGTCCAGTGGATTGGAAGCCCAAGTGTGAACACTTCTCTTTCCCGGACCTGTTAACTTCAAAGCCTCCAGGAACCATTTGAATGGTAATATTGTTAAGCACTGGGCCTAAGAAACAAACACTCATAAAGAGTCTTCTGACCATCCTTCCTCCACACTTTTGCCTGCAGCGCATTTGTCCGTTTATTCCTAATGGATAGCTGCACTCCCCTACAGCACTCTTAGGAGGGCAAGCATTTCTTTGATTGTTTTACTTCCCCAATTCTCTCCTTGTGAGAAATGTATCAGGGAACTCCCTTGCTGGCTAACATATGGGCGCAAAGTAACTTTGTTTGAGGTGTGAGCTGAACTTTCTTGAAATTTGAGATCAACACCTACTTGGATTTAAACTTTGAAGACCCAGAGATAGGAAGTTTCCATATAAGGATCACAGTGCATCAGAGCATGATCCGTCGATTTGGGCTGGTAACCCTGGCAGGTGGAATTATTTCGCTCAATAGCTCAGGCAGTGGACCCCAGCCCTGAATAACCATCTCACAGATGTCTGCTGTTGGTCCCATGAGTGCCTGGAGGACAGAGTGTGAGGATAAATCAGTGCAACTTATCTCCACCACTAGAAAAGCAAATCAAAGCATGTCCTGGTGGATAGTATCCTTCATTTAACAAGCAAGGTCTGTGAAACACTGTTAGGTTCACAGCGGTGTGGCAAGCACAAAGAAATATAATTGTAGTGGTGTCTGCAGGTGGCTGGTGCCTAGTGAACATGGGGATATCCAGTAGAAGCAGCAGTGGTGCCAAGTGGGGGGCAGTAGTGCCTGGCAGTGGGTACGAGCAGGAAATGTGGAAAGAAATGATGTATGCCAGGTGGTAGCCAACCTGGACACAGGCTCCATGGTGAGCACAGGTGAGATGCTGCTTGGAGATTCCCAGAAGTACTTGAGGGGCTCTTTGCAGGAGGCTAGGGGACCATATAAGCAGGTGGGGACAAAAGTCAGGGGAGTATAGATCTATTGTGTTCATAGGCTAGCAAAGCCTAAGGAAACTCAAGTTAAATAATCAATGAATGTAAGAGATACTGTTTCCATTCTTAGGGTGTTTCCACACGAGGACTTTGAGAAATTGACTGAGGAAGGCTGGCCACTTAAAAATAAGTAGAGTCTTCACCCAAATCACAATAAAAAATCTTAAGAAAATAATAATAATAGTGGGTCTCATAGTGGTGATGGTGGGCACTGAAGAATAAGTAGGATTCACAGCAGTGGAAAGGCAGGAAGGGCCTTCCAAGTAGGAATCCTCATGACCAGAGAAGGTCAGCCCATTACTGTATGGGTTCCTGCGGGCTGCACCTGGAATGGCAGACCGTCCCAGGATGTGGGATGATGCCAAAAGAGTTGGAGCATGTACCACAGAATGGAAAGCCCTGAAGGCTTTGAACCCACCGACCTCTGGGGATTAGGAAGACCTTTCTGCAGCCTTTATAGGACAGAGGGAGTGGTTATAGGCTGGGGAGAGGAACTGAAGGCTGGGAGATGCTAGGAACCAACAGCAAAAATCAAGGGGTGAGGTGATAAGGGCCTGGACTACCAGGTAAGAGAAAGTGGAAATGAAAAGAAAGGAGAAAACTAAGAGAGATGGGGAAATAGAATAGGCCAGACTGGCTGACAGACTGGGACTGGCTTCTCAGAATGAGGTTAGTTGTTGTTGTTGTTATGTGCCATCGAGTCGGACCCGACTCATAGCGACCCCTTCTTGGGTTTCCAAGGCAGTATCACTATGGAAGTAGATTGCCCCATCTTCCTTCCGGGGAGTGGCTGGTGGGTTTGAACCGACAGCCTTCTGGTTAACAGTCAAGTGCCTTAGCCACTATGCTACCAGAGCTCCCAATGAGGTTAGAGACCTACCTATTTCAGCTTAACTAATTGAAAGACAAATTGACAAAAAAAGGGAGGAGCTCCTTAGAAATAGAATTACAGTTCTGGGTAAGACTGACAACACCTTTTGGTTGTCATAACTACTCAATATAGCCCAATCTTCCCTCCTTACTTCTTTGACTCGCCCAACGCTGCAATTCTGGTCCTAGCTAAATTTCTATAATTTATAAACACATGTAGGTACTTTCTGTTTTTAACACAAAAGGGAGCACAATATACATATTGTCCTTCAACTTACTTCGATTAACAGTATATCATGGTTATCTTTCAATATCATTGTATACCGATTTTCCTCATTCTTCTTAACAGCTCTGTAGCAGTCCATTATATTACCATCGGACTGAATCAGGTTGGATGGAGCACATTATCATTGCACCATCTGGACTTCACCAGTGCTCCACTGATCACAATTACAATGTTTACAAACACATATTCTTGTAACCAATGCTCCAATTAATATCATGTTCATATACTTGGGCAAGTATTGTAGGATAAATTCCTAAAAGAGACATTACCAGGCAAAAGTATGTACATTATTTAACATCATTCGATAACTATTGCAAAATTGCTCTCCAGAATGTTTTTCTGATTTAATTCTTCCAATAACAGGTTAATCAGGACCTCTTCGTGGATGCCTGTGGCAATTTGTCAACCTGCTCTTCCTACAACTGCAATAAATACTAGTTTTCCCCTTTGCAAGGGATTATAATAGTAAACAGAATCCTAATGAATGAAGGGTTTCTTAATCAAAATAACCAGAAAGTCATTAGTTGTAAATATATAAACAAGTTGATTATAGCAAGAGTCTGAATACTTGTAATAAGCATGTGTGGATATTAAATTAACCATGGTTCACAAACCATCCATGGATGCGTGGTTGATTGGAAATAACCACTTCACAGTGGTTACCCGATTCCTCTCTGCCAACTGCCAAATTTTTTGTTTATTTCATTATTATGGTTTGATATAACTCATGATACGTCCAAGTACATGTATATCTCAAGTAAGAGCTTTGCTTTTTTTTT
>NW_006921897.1:3797843-3800955 GCF_000298275.1 Orycteropus afer afer | reverse complement strand
TCATGATACGTCCAAGTACATGTATATCTCAAGTTCCATCTTTTCTTTTTTTTTTTTTTTTTTTTTTGTTATTCTAGTGGGTATTTAAGAAATGGAAATATTTAATGGAAGGGTTAGGAAACTAAATTTTTTTTTCTTTTTTATTGTACAGATATTTATTGAGCATGTACAATTAACTAGAAAGGCCCCTTCTTAATTGCTTCAGAGAATACATCGGTGAGCGAAACCTGGTTCTTGCCCTCAAGATGCTCATAGTCCAATTCAGGAACATAGGATAGCATAGTATAAAAATGGCTCTAAAACCA
Organism: Orycteropus afer afer; assembly: GCF_000298275.1. Classification (NCBI taxonomy): domain Eukaryota; kingdom Metazoa; phylum Chordata; class Mammalia; order Tubulidentata; family Orycteropodidae; genus Orycteropus; species Orycteropus afer. The sequence continues at coordinate 3,800,650 of NW_006921897.1, read as the reverse complement.
AGGAAGAATGAGAAAAGTTCTTAAAGAAGGGCACAAAGAAACCACTATAAAAATTCAAAAGAGAGCAAACACATCTGGTTGGGGGAGAAATAGGGAAAGGCTTCATATGGGGGAGATGCATTTGAAAGAGGCTTTAAAGATGGTTAGGACTTGTTCGCTGAGGCACTTGCTTTTAGAACCCCAAGGACATCATGCTGTGAGAAGCTGAGGCCATACGGGGTGTCCACGCTATAAGTGCTCCAGTCAACAACCCCATTTAAGCTGAGTTTTCTAGTCATCCCAGCCCAGGTGCCAGACATAAGTGAAATTTCCAGTGAGTGAAGACACCACTGGACATTTCCAGCCCCTAACCATCAAATCCCCCTAATCATTCAAGTCTTCCCAGCTGAGGCCTCTGACATTGTGGAGCAGAGATAAGACATTGCTCCTGTACTCTGTCTGCGTTTCTGACTCAGAATCCATGAGTGTTAAAAAATAACCCTCTCAGAAAAGAGGAGGTTAGGATTCCACTGGTAATTTCCAGCAAAGGAAACTACATGAGTGGAGTCCCTGAGCTGGGGAAGCATGACTGTGTTCATGAAACAAAGAACAGTCCATGAAGGATGGAGTCAAGTTTGGGAAGGAGAGTAGTAGGAGACTAGACTAGGTCTGAAAGATGTTGCTGTTGAGTCAGCCCCAACTCATTGATGACACCGTGCACAGTGGAACTGAACACTGCCCAGTCCTGTACCGCCCCTGTGACTGCAGACTGGACCAGGTCCGAGAGTGAAGAACGTTAAATGGCAAGTAACGTAGCCTATTTTGGTAGGCAAGGGGGATTCAGGAGAAGCTGAGCAAAAGGCTGTGGTTTTTGAGCCAGAAAGAGAAACATTAATAACAACTTGGCAAAAATTAAATTTCACATTACCTTCTTCTTGCAGTTAATCTTCTATATTTTAAAAAAGGTAAGTTTAGCCACTCATTCATTCAACAAATATTTATGGAATGTTTCTACAAGTGGAAAATTACAAAATATATTTAAATTACCTTTTAAGTTTAAATCAGCTATTTTTTTCTTAGCCTCTACATATTTTGTGTTATGCCTACCAAGAAAATGTCTGTCTTTCACCTAGTTCTGTGGAGGAAAAAAAGGTAATGGCATTGGGGCTGGGGGTAGGTACTCTGGTGACACAAATGTAGTCATTGTTAGAAAAATAAAAACACTATTGCATAAAAATGAAAGATTTATTTTTTTCAGTTCATTTTTAAGTGGAGTCAGATTTTTCACTTTTGGCACTAACATGTGCAATTTTAATGCACTTCAGAAGAGGCTATGTGGAAATGCTTTGGAAATTATAAAAGCACTATTCAAATGGAAGTTTTCATTATTAATATTACTGAGCCTTATTCCAAAGGCGTACAGAGCAGTATCATGTTGCCTATATTCCTTGCTCAAATCACTTTGTACTTTGTGCCTTGTTAAAAAGCCTATTGCCTTTAAACAAAAAGTAAACACACACATGGATAAATTCTAAATAAGAGTAAATACATTTAGTGTAATCATGATAATGTTGTTGTGATGTGCCCTCGAGTCAGACCCGACCCACAGCGACCCCTCCTTGGGTTTCCGAGGCAATATCACTACGGAAGTAGATTTCCCCATATTCCTTCCGAGGAGTGGCTGGTGGGTTTGAACCGCAGACGTCTGGTTAACAGTCAAGTGCCTTGGGCACTATACTACCAGAGCTCCTAATCATGATAATAAACATGTGCAATTTCTACAGCAATACTTGTTGATCAGTAAAATTCATGCTTTGAAATGGAGTGACGTGAACAAAATATAAAGTCCTTGTGGTGGTGGATTTTTATACTCAGATTCTGTACCTTTGATTTGACAATTAATGCAAATTCATACATTCAGTAGGATTATATACATGCATGTGCTTGTGTGTATATGTATTATGTAGATGCTTAAAGACATGTGAGATAACTTGTGTGCAAAAATTGAAAAGCACATGATATATAGCATAGCATTTTTGCTTGATAAGCACATGAGACATAAATAACATAGCATTTTTGCTTGAAATTCATCCAAAACCAACAAATTTTCCCTTTAAATTACAAAAGTAACAGTCTCCATTTATTAAGCATTTACTATCCCTATGTACCCTATGTACTTAACTGTGTTAAGTAGTTTATATGTAGTATCTCATATAATTTTCATAACAACCCTGTGAGGTAGAAACTATTAAGAAGAAAGTAAGGTAAGGTGCAGGTAAATTAAGTAATCTGTCCAAGGTCATCCAGTGAGTAAGTAAGTTCAAACAAAAATGGAATCCAAACAAATTTATATATTAAAATGGAATACTAAACAATATTAACATAATATGAAAGAAGGTAGGAAAGGGAAGCACAGGAATGAAAAGCAGAGAAAACAAGTAATAACATAGCCTATCTATATCCAAGGATTGCAATAAATATATATAAATGGTCTAAACACACCTATTAAATGACATAGATAGTCAGAATGGATTTTTTAAAAAACAAGATTCAATAATGTACTCTCTACAAGTTTTTTTTTCTTTTTTTTTACTCATCAGTACCATCTTTATTAGGAGCACTGGTAGTGTACTACCTAAGCCATTTGACTGCTAACCAGAAGGCTGGCGGTTCAAATCCACCAGCCACTCCTTAGTACCAGTCGCTGTTGGGTCAATTCCTATTCATGGTGACCCTGTGTGTGTCAGAGGAGAACTGTGCTCCACAGGGTTTACAGTGGCTGAGTTTTTTTTTTTTTAATTGAATTTTATTGAAATATAATTTACGTA
>NW_006921897.1:3787421-3790887 GCF_000298275.1 Orycteropus afer afer | reverse complement strand
ATTTGGAAGACAGCTACCTGGCCAACTGACTGGAAGAGATCCAGATTTGTACCCATTCCAAAGGAAGGAGATTCAACAGAATGTGGAAATTATCAAACAATATAGCTAGGTATGTTTTTTTCTTTATCTATCCTGATTGACACTTGGTAAACTTGGCAATTTGAGTTCTTACATCGTTAGTTCAAGGAAATTCTGTGCTATTATTTTTTCAAATATTTTCTCTCCTCTTCTGTTTTCTCTTTCTGGAATTCCTATTATACAAGTATTGCCACTTTGGTTTCTTTCTCCAGTGTCATACTTTCTGTATTTTCCATCTCTTTATCTTTTTCTATTCCCTTTTGGGACAGTTCCTTGATCTCGTCTACGTCCTTTCTTAAGTTGCTTTTCCACTGGGAAGTCTTTTGGCTGGTAAATACATACTGGGGAGTGAAAGCCCAGGTACAAGCTTATACCTTTCCTAGTGAGTGGGACCTCAAAGATGAGTGTGTGTGTGTATGTGTGTGTATGTGGTTAGGGGACTTATCTTAAAGAAGAGAACCTCTGAGGTTATAGTGTGAACTTTCTGTTTGTTGTACCTCTCCACCTCAAGTAACCCTGACCCTCAGGAAACCTCCCTATACTTCTACCCAGTGAATTACTCTTTTCACTGGATTTTAAACAATTAATGCATAAGGTTGAGGTGAAATGGAATGCTTGTTTGCCTATAGCTGTGGTTATCTGCTGCTGACCACAGCTGAGTTTAAGTGCTGCCCAGATGTTACCCTGCATCCTCTGAATGGTACTGTTCTTATTATTTCCTGTTCTGTAGTGGTGCCATGAGGTGAGTTCAGGAGAAGGAGCTAGCAAGCTGGGCAAATTCTCCATCATGTCAGGAACTGAGAGGTCAACTTTTAGTTATCTGTTATAAATGGTTGTTGGAAAAGAAAAACAAACCTCAGGATTGGTTTATGAGAAAATCCTAATTGAGAAAGTCAGAACTAGTGACATGCTTGTTTATTGTGTTTCTCTGGGAAATGGGAAATACGTTGTCTTGGACTATGACTGATTGCCTGATGTATACAACACAAGGCACACTGTGATAACAACATACTAATCTTTATCATTCCTAAAAAATATTATATATTTCAACCTGCAGTTTTAAGACATAACTTTTTTAAAGTCTGATTTCATGTTTCAAAAATTTCCAATGATTAAAGTTGCTGCTAGACAAAAGTTTCTAAGTTTATATTATATTGTAATTATGAATGAAAATCAAACCAACAAATATTAAGTGTAAGAATATCAATATGTAATATTTCATATCAACATAAGCTCTCTCGCTCTCTCCACCCTTCCACATCAAAGTAGTTAAAAAAAAGATTTTTAACTTTTAGAGCTCTGTAGTCTAAACTTAAAAGTAGTGATTTTAAAGAAATTTAACATCCACACATATACACAAAAGTCTGCCCAAGCTTAGATTTCATATGAAAAGTTTCAGACTACAACAACTGTATATATATCTAAATTTTAACCTTGGAAAACAGCCTGTATAGAATTCCTCATGGGTTTAAGAAACACCACTATAATTAAGTTTGGGCAGCTGCTGTGTATTTGTAGTGTTCTGAAAGCTGCAAAATTCTAACATAGTTCAGAAATGTGGAACCAAAGACATTCTCGTATTATCTTATTGAATGCTCCAGGTAGCAAATGTAGTGAGGTATCTTTCAACTTTTAATATCTGACTGAATGTGTATCTATTTTAGTCTTAGCATTAAATCCCACTGCAACAAATTACTTTCCAATGAAACTCTATATAACAAAACTTTTTTTGAAATGTCTAAGCCCCAGACAATGATCCACTTATTTCCAGAAATATTTGATGCTGCAGAATTCTGGTCTAGCTAACATATTTGGCTAGTTCTTTTGTGCCATAAATTTTTCACATCCTGCTCTCAAAATCCTAGTTTCATTGCAAGACGTCAACTACTCCCATCTCCTTCATGTATCCAAATTGTGTAATGCTTGAATATGCAATTGAGCTAGCATAATGATTTTCTGGAAATAATGATTTTCTGGGAATATGTCCGAAAGATATAAACTCTGCTTCTATTAGGATTTGGATTTGATCATGTGTTCTTAGAACACATAAGGAGGCAACCATAAAATAAAAGTGAAATTAGTTACTTACAACACAAGCAGGTCAGGTCACATGATAAGATTACTTCCTTGAAAGGAAGTGTTGACCTAGAGGAGCCTAGATAACCACTATAATTCTTTGGATATTGGGCAACTTGGTCTTATACCATTTACCTTTGTCCATACTGGCTTCTTTATGAGTAACACTATTTAATGCTTTGTAGCCATGCTTGGGAATACGTCATTTAAAAAATGACCACTTTATATTTTTATGGGGATATCCATAATTTTTTGAGAAATACAATCTTGTCCCCCATTCCAAAATCTAGAAGGCTTCAAGGGTGCTTAATGCATCACAGATAGCTCTCCAAATCAGTCTTTGCTTTGTTTTGCCTAAGGAGTTTCAGAATCAGAAAGTTCTGGAAGAGATTTTTAAAGTTTTCACAGCCCATTCTCCTCAACGTCTGTGGAAGAATATCCAAAATCTTTTTGATACTTAAGCCAGATCCTAGACATAGATAGTTCTTAGATATCTACCAGAGGGAATTCCCTAGCTCTCTAACGTTCCTTGAGCTTCTGTTCTTTAACTCCTCATGATGGAGTTAGAGCTCATTTATTTAGAAACATAGTGGTTGGCAATTAGACAATTCTTTGGTACTGCTGGTGTTTTGGACCAAGTACCTTTCTCTGGCCATAGTCCTTATCCCAACCATTCTGTGAGTGCCTTGAAATTGGGGACTTTGGTTTCTCACTTCTCTATCTCTAGTGCTTAGCACGCTACCTGCATATGGTCAGAGTTCAATTAATTTTGATTACAGGAATGAATGCATGTATGGTTCAGTGAGTAGGGTAGTCCAAAACAGAGTGTTTTAGAATGTTAACCTGACCTTGAGAAGCATCATTAATGGGAAGAAATGCCTGTTAAAAGAGTATTTTAGTAAGACAAACTGAGGTGAACAGGCGTAAACAAAGATGAAGAGAGTAGAGAGAATGAAGGGCAGAGGAATCCTTTTTGAAGAAGACTTGGCAGGACTAAGTAGATATAGGGAAGAGGAGGAGTTAATTTGAGATCGTGGTAGTATCACTATTGAAGAAGGAGAAATTTGTTCTCAATGTGTGTTTTGTTTATTATTTTCTGGGTAGCCTCATGCTTGTAATAAGGAGCTCTGGTGGCATAGTGGGTAGAGCATTTGGCTGCTAACCAGAAGGTCGGTGGTTCAAACCCACCAGCTGTTCCACAAGAGTGAGATAAGGCAATTTACTTCTGTAAAGATTTACAGCTTTGGAAACCCAATGGGGGTCACTATCAGTTGGAATCAACTCAATGGCAGTGGGTTTGTTTTTGTTTCTC
>NW_006921897.1:3782766-3787321 GCF_000298275.1 Orycteropus afer afer | reverse complement strand
AGCATTTGTTATTTTCTGTCTCATTGAACCTTGCCATCAGTGCTGGGGTGAGACAGTATATCTCACTGTTATTTTGATTTACATCTCTCTGATGGCCAATGACTGTAAGCATCTTTTCATGTATTAGCTGACCACCTGAATATCATCCTTGGTGAAGTGTCTATTCATGTCTTCTGCCCATTTTTCAATTGGATTGTTAATTCCTTTGGTGTTGAGTTGTTGGATTTTTCCATCAATCTTAGAGATAAGTCTCTTGCCAGATATGTAATTACCAGCAAATATGAATTTGTTGCTGTCATTTTTGTCATGTGCTTTTTCATTGTGTCGATTTCTTTGTTCCATATAATTTTCTATGCTGAGCTTGTTTTGTTTATGAATCATGTTATCACTTCCTTCATTGCTATTGTTTTAGTATTTGCTAATTATTTATGTAGGTTGGGCAATCCTACTTCCATAGTGATACTGCCTCGGAAACCCCAGGTGGGGTCGCTATGAGTCGGGGCCGACTCGATGGCACATAACAACAACAACAACAATTATTTATGTTGGTCCTCTTTTTTATTTTGATGTGAAGGTTTATTATTTTTCTTTGTGCTTGCCCTGTGATTTATAGTTTTCTTCCCAAGTTTAGAACAGTTCGTTCTATCTTGTAGTTGTCTTGACTTCCCTACCATCTAGAAGTTCTGTAATGACACAGATTGTTTTTTTCCCTCTTTTTGGTTTGTAGTTTTCCTTATTTGTCGGTTGGTGTCTCTGGTTCCTGTTTACAATCTTGTAGGCTTATTTACTTTGGATACTTCCATAGCTGGGTTGGTTTCTGGGTTATATCATCATGTGTGTTAATGGTCAGTTATTGTTGGCTGTTGTTGCCTCTCCATCCAAAGGACTCCCTTTAGCATCTCTTGTAAGATTGGTCTGGTTTTAAACATTCAAAATGGCTGCACCCTTGGTCACTTTAAGTATCCAAAATGGCTGCCATGTGTAAACAATCAAAATGGCTGTGCCTTCCGGACAGCAGAAAGTCCACAGCTCAGGTTGTCTTCCTCCTTGCTGTTTCCCTTCCTAGTCATAGGCCACCAGAGCAGTTGTCCCTGCAGCCCGTGGTGATCGGGACTGATATTTCAGTCAATTCTCAGGTACCAAAACTGCTTGGAAATATTCACGCTGTTGATCTCATCAGAGAAGCTGACAGTCCGCATTCCGACTGTCTCTGAACTCACTGTTTTCATTCAGGTTTTTTCACTGGTTGGTGCCTGATCCACTTCTGTATAATTCCCTTCAAAGCTCGGGGTTCCAGGATTATCTTCTGTATCTCTGTTAATTGGTTTTTCTTTTCTTTGTTGAAGAGGGTCTGTGGCACTTGTCTGTCTATTCCTCCAAGATTTCTTTAAATATAATGAAATAGGCGAAGAAGAAAAAGATGGCAAAAGGCATATGTCATGCAATCACTAATCAAAATAAACTTGAAGTAGCTATATTAATGACAATGAAATAGACCAGAGCAAGGAACATAAAGAATGGTATTACATAATGATAAAAGATCCAATTCACTAAGAAGACACAACAATCTTCAATGTGTACACAACCAAAACTAACAATAAAACTTCAAAATTCATGAAGCAAAATACTGAAAGGAGAAATGGATGAATCTACAATTAAAGTTGGACATGTAAACACTCATCTCTCAGTATGATAGAACAAGTAGACAGGTTATTAGCAAGAATACAGAAGAATTGAAAATCACCATCAGCCAACAGTATGTAATTGACATTTATAGCACACTCTACGCAACAAAAGCAGAATATACATTCTCTTGTAGTGCAGATACAACATTCACCAACATAGACCAACTTTTGGGTCATGAAAAAATATTAACAGATTTTAAATAATTGAAATAATAAAATGTGTGTTTCTGACCATAATGGAATTATACAAGAAATCAATAATATAAAGAGAATTGAAAAATCGCCAACCATTCAGAAATGAAACCATACACTTCTAAATAATCCTTGCTATAAAGAGGGTATCTCAGGGAGAAATTAGAAAATATCATTAAATTTTCTAGGTTGAAAATTCTAGAATGAATGCTATAGTTTATTGAATGAAAATGAAAATACAACATCTCAAAATTTATGGTTTGTACTTAAAACAATGCTTACAGGGAAATTTATAGCATTAAGTACTTATATTTGGAAAAGAAACCAAAAAAAAAAAAAACACCAAACTCACTGCAGTCGAGTCAGAGCCAACTCATAGCAACCCCTCCTTGGGTTTCCGAGGCAGTACTGCTACGGAAGTGGATTGCCCCATCTTCCTTCCAAGGAGTGGCTGGTGGGTTTGAACTGCCAGCCTTCTGATTAGCAGTCAAATGCCTTAGGCATTATGCCCCAGAGCTCCTGTTTGGAAAAGAAGAAAGGTCTCAAATCAATAATCTAAACTTTCCCCTTAAGGAACTAAACAAAGAGGACCCAAAACCTTTTGGTTGTTTATAAATCTTTGAATATCTTAATTTTGCTTCACATTTAAACAAGCATTTAGCTGGGTATAAAATTCTAAATTTAAATATATTTCCCTCCAACACTTTGAAAATATTACTCCATTGGCTTTTTGTGTCCCTTGTTGCTATTGACAAGTCTGATATTAATCTGATCCTGCTTTCTTTGTAGGTGGCCTGCTTTTTCTCCTTGGAAGCTTTTAGAATTCACTTTGATAGCTTATTTTTAACTTGTTTGAATTAGTCTTTTCTTAAGTTTCATTATAATACAGTTGTTGTTGTTGTTAGGTGTCGTTGAGTCAGCCCTGACTCATAGCAACCCTGTGTACAACAGAACGAAACACGCCTGGTCTTGTGCCACCCTCACGATCCCTGATATACCTGAGCCCATCATTGCAACCACTGTGTCAATCCATCTTGTTGAGGGCCTTCCCCTTTTTCATTGACCCTCCACTTTACCAAGCATGACATCCTTCTCCAAGGAATGGTTCCTTCTAACAACATGACCAACGTAGGTGAGATTAAAGTCTGGCCATTCTTGCTTCCAAGGAGTATTCTGGCTGCACCTCTTCCAGGACAGAACTGTTAGTTCTTCTGGCACTCCATGGTGCTTTCTGTATTCTTCACCAACACCACAACTCAAGAGAATCAACTCTTCTTTGGTATTCCTTATTCATTGTCCAGCTTTCACATGCATATGAGGCAATTGAAAATACCATAGCTTAAATTAGGTGTAACTTAGTCTTCAAAGAGACATCTTTACTCTTCAGCACTTTAAAGAGGTCTTTTACAGCAGAATAGGAACTCTGGTGGCATAGTACCTAAGGCATTTGACCCTAACTAGAAGGCTGGCGGTTCAAACCCACCAGCCACTCCTCAGAAGGAAGATTGGGCAATCTACTTCCATAGAGATTCCACCTCAGAAACCCAAGGAGAAATCACTATGAGTTGGAACTGACTCAATCGCAGTGAGTTTTGTTTTGTTTTGCAGGAGTATGATACATCTTCTGATTTTTTGACTGCTGCTTCCATTTGCGTTGATTGTGGAATCAAGTAATATGAAATCTTTGACAACTTCAATCTTTTCTCTGTTTATCATGATGCTGCTTACTGGTCCAATTGTGAGGATTTTCATTTTCTTTATGTCAAGATGTAATCCATACTGGACACTGTAGTCTTTAATCTTCATCAGTAAGTGCTTCAAGTCATCTTCACTTTCAGCAAGCCAAGTTGTGTCATCTGCATATTGCAGGTTGTTAATGAGTCTTCCTCCAATCCTGATTCCACATTCTTCTTCATATAGTTCAGCTTCTCAGATTATTTGCTCAACATAAAGATTGAATAAGTATAGTGAAAGAATACAACCCTGATGCACTCCCTTCCTGATTTTAAACCATGCAGTATCCCCTTGTTCTGTTCAAATGGCAGCCTCCTGGTCTATGTATAGGTTCCTCATGAGTACAATTAAGTGTTTTGGAATTTGCATTCTTCTCAACATTATCCACAATTCATTATGATCCACACAATCGAATGCTTTTGCATAGTCAATAAAACATAAGTAAGCATCTTTCTGGCATTTTGTGCTTTCATCCAAGATCCATCTGACACCAGCAATGATATCCCTTGTTCCACGTCCTCTTCTGAATCCACCTTGCATTTCTGGAAGTTCTCTGTCAATGTACTAGTGCCACTGTTTTTAAATTATTTTCAGCAGGATTTTATTTGCATGTGATATTAACACTACTCATCTGTCAGTTTGTCGTACTGTGGTGACTCACATGTTGCTGTGAGGTTGGAGGTTATGCCAATGGTATTTCAAATACCAGCAGGGTCACCCATAGTGGACAGGTTTCAGTGTAGCTTCCAGACTAAGGCAGAGTTGGAAGAAGGAAGGGGCCGTCTACTTCTCAAAGAATTGGCCAATGAAAACCTTATGAATAGCAGTGAAACACTGTCTGATATAGTACTGGAAAACATTATGAATAGCCCTGAAATATTGTCTGATATAGAGCCAGAAGATGAGCCCCTCAGGTCGGAAGGCACTCAAAATATGACTGTGGA
>NW_006921897.1:3778058-3778699 GCF_000298275.1 Orycteropus afer afer | reverse complement strand
ACCCCTCCTTTGGTTTCTTAAGTGGTATCTCTGTGGAAGGAGATTGCCCAGTCTTCTGAGGAGTGGTTGGTGGGCTTGAACTGCCAGCCTTCTGGTTAGCAGTCAAATACCTTAAGCATTACACTACCATCTATCCTTATTAGTACATTTGATAGTTAGAAGTTAAAATAACACTTTTTATAAACAAACAAAAAAAAAACCCTCACGGCCGTGGAATCCAATCCGGTTCATAGTGACCCTTCCTTGGGATTCTGAGGTGGTATCTCTATGGAAATAGATTGCCCAGTGTTCCTTACGAGGAGTGGCTGGTGGGTTTGAACAACCAGCCTTCTGGTTAGCAGTCAAATGCCTTAGGCACTACACCACTGGAACACCTATTAGAGAGCGTAGTCTTGGATGATTCTAACTTGGCTAATAGGAGAGGTGGAAAGCCATAGTATTTCTTAGAAACTTTGGTATAAAACTTAAGGTACCTTTGACATGAGGATTAGAAGCTATGACTGGAAGTGGGATTAAAATAACAGAAAAACCAGTAATAATAATTATGATTGCAAAAACGGCAAGGAGGCCACATGTTCTGACCTCCTCTAATCTCACAAGAGGAAGACAGGATTACCAGCAGTAACCCAAGGCCTATTACT
>NW_006921897.1:3767798-3777601 GCF_000298275.1 Orycteropus afer afer | reverse complement strand
CAACAGAAATAACCCAGGTGGGCGACTTTAAAACCAGGATCTCCTCAGTTGCTAATAGCAATTCCCACCTTGGAGTTTACAAAGACTTATGGGTAGAAAAGCCACACTAAGTAATTTACTACACCGCAATGATCATGGTGATGGTTGTGATAATGCTAATATGATATGATCATAATAATTATGATTATTATGATTTACAGAAGAGGAAACTGAAGCTCAGAGTCAGTGACTTGTCATAAGGCCACGTAATATAATCGGTGGTCTGCTGGAGCTGGCTCACAGCAGAAATTGTTGAATTTTGAGGAGTATTATGAGCTGGTTGCCATCATGTTGGGAACTTGAAATTGGCATGGTGGGCATATTTACATCATGGAAATTGGCATGTGCTATGAATCAGGGTTCCTGCCTCTCCCGCCATCTATTTAGCACCACAGCACTGGCTATGGCTGTCTAATTTAACCAGTGTGCTTTTTATCTATTCATTTATTCTATTTTTATCCTCCATAAGATTTTCTCACTCAAGTGATCTATGAAAGAAGATCACTAAATGACAAGGGGGCTGAGATACATGTAGATAATAGGTTTTTTTCCCCCTGAATATCCCTTCTCATTTTGAAGACCAAATTTCTAACTTCCTTCCTATTGCAGGCACAGATTTGTCATAAATGAAGTGAATGAATATTGGGTGGGGGTAGATGCATCCCACAAAACATTCATCTGTTGTCTAAGTTTGTGAGTGAACAGCAGGCAGAAATGTGTGTGTGTGTGTGTGTGTGTGTGTATTTGTATACGTGTATTGCAGGGTAGTGGAAGAACTGTATTTGATAAAATCTCCATGGAAGAAAATGATCTGTTCTCTTTCTTGTTTCTCCTTCCCTCTTGTCCTTTCATCTGGTTTTTCCATTGCTCTCTCTCTTTTTTTTTTTTTTTCTTTAACAAACAGAAATCTACTTGCTCACAGTTTAGGAGGCTAGAAGTCCAAATTCAGGGCGCCAGCTCTAGGGGAAGGCTTTCTCTGTCTGTCAGCTCTGGGGGAAGGGCCTTGTCTCCTTCCAACATCTGTGGGCCTGGCATCCCTCGGAGATCTCCATGTGTCTTTGTGTCAATCTTCTCCTGGGTCTAGGAGATTCTCAGTGCAGTAACCCTGCATCCAAAGAGCATGCCTCCCTGCTGGCTCTTCTTTGTTGGTGGTACTGAGGTCTCTCCTTCTCTGCTCACTTCTTTCCCCTTTTATCTCTTGTGGGATACAAAGGTGATGCAGGCCACACCCCAGGGAAATGGCCTTACATCGGATCAGGGCTGTGACCTGAGTAAGGGTATTGTATCCCACCCTAATCCCCTTATAGCTACTCAGGTGATTACGTCAGATCACATCACAGATAATGATTATATCATTATATAACTGCCAAATTACATCATAACTGCCAACCACTGAGAATTTTTTCCTCTCCTTTAAACAATGAGATTGTTAAGGTCACACGAAGGACCTAAACAAATGTCACCAGTGCTGAGCCTGTTCTCTTTGTCCATGTGCATTCTGTTCTATCACCTTTATGGTCAGTATCTTCTCCTGCTGTAGCACACAATCTACAGAGAGTCTTGATGGAAGAACATGGACCAATAAAATATTTTAAAATGAATGTTGGTATTCTGTCACTGATACAAAAGGAATTCCATATGAAACAACTTGCCAGGTCATAGAGATTAATTTGTTGCAGAAGGATTACTAAATTCAGTAGAAACACTTTTTCATAAAGTCACTTTCTTTAATCTGCTGAAACATATGGAATATTTTGAATCAGTTTATTCACATCTGAAAGAGGTTGATTTTGATATGTGAGAAGAAGGCCTATCTGATTACAATTCATATAATACAGCAGTCTCTCAGCAATATTTTTATTACACGTGGGTGATAGTAGTAGAAAAGGAGCTCCAGTGGCAAAACGGTTAAAGTGCTCAACTGCTAACCAAAAGGTTGGCAGTTCAACCTTATCAGCTGCTTAAGGGGAGAAAGACATGGCAGTCTGCTTCCATAAGGATTTACAGCCTTGGAAACCCTATGGGGAAACTCTACTCTTGAGAGCAACGATTTTTCGTTTTGTTTTAATACTAATGGCATGCAGCTACCCGGAGGGAGCAAATAGTTGGACCTGTGGGCTTGGGACCATGGTCACAGCGGATATCAAGGTCAGTTGGCATAACATACTACACAAAACATTGTTCCACCTCCTACTTTGGCGAGTAGCAACTGGGATCTTCAAAGCTTTCAAGCAGCCATCTAGATGCAACAATGGGTCTCTCCTCATCCAGAGGAAAAACCGATGAAGAAAAGCAAATATTCATGGAAACGATTAGTCCTACTGACTGGTACACCATGTGATCCTCAGCCTATACGACTATGAGACCAAAAGAACTAGATGGGGCTTGGCTACCACTGTCAACCACTTGGAGGGGGATCAATGTAGGAGATTCTGGATAGAGTGGGAGAACAATGTGGAACAAAACTCAAAATCAGAAATAAAAAGGGACCAGGTTTGCTAGTCTGATAGAGCCTGGTAGAACCACTGAGACTATGGCCCCTAGCTGCCCTTCAGGTCTGGAATTGAACCCACACATGTGGCTCCCAGCCAAACAAAAGACAGGCATATGAGCTGAACATTTACCTGAGGTAGATCCACTCCTTGGAGAGAATAATCATGGGAGAAAGAAGGGCTGCTTATGCACAGGAAGACAGCTCAGGGGGCAGGAGGGCATGGAGGGATGGACACAGGGAAGCAGTAATTGTTGGGAGGAAGCGGGAGGGGAGATGTTGCATTGGGGTAAATTGTAGTCAATGTCATGTGACAACATGTGTGTGAACTGCTGTATGGAAAGTGAATTTGCTCTGTAAATTTTCACCCAAATCACACACACACACACAAAACTAGTGGCATGAACTGAGCTAGATGCTTTCCTTTAATCCTCACCACAGCTCCATGAAGTAGGTACTTACTTAATCCTCCATTTTAGAGCTAGGTCAACTGAGGCTCAGAATTCAAGGCATTTATCCAGATAGTGAGCGGTAGAGATAATATTTGAAGTTGAAAAGTCAGCTCCAGGAACCCTGCTACACTCTCTTGCCTCCCATGTCAATGTTTCATTCATTTTAAAGGTCTTGAGCTGATCATTTATATTATTTCATTTATTCTTGTCCTCGCCATTGGAAGGTTTCTTCATTCTCATTTCATGCATGGGGAAAGTTTGCTAAATGAATTGCCTCCTTGGTGAATCTGTTGCCTTCTAGATGCCAGATTTTTAATTCTCTGAAGAATTGACTAGATGAGCTGTGACTATAAAGTGTCAAGGTATATCCATACACTTGACTTAAGGGAGCCAGTCTTCCTACCTTCTAGTCATGTCATACCTGTTGTCATTTTCTGTATTGCACACTGCACTGCAATCTCTTACTGGAAGCTACTTTGTGAATGAAAGTGTTCTTATCTACACATTGTTATCAGACACCTTGTTTCTATTTAGTGTCTATTTCAGGGAAATATGCTATTCCCTAGTTGTCTCAAAAAGTATTTTCTCACTTATTGAGAGTTCACGCGGCTGCATGTGCATTTTCAATTACTTTTTTCTGCCCTATAGAATGGTCTTGTAGACTTGAGGAGGTGATGGGTATTTCCCTTCTGGGCAATTGATGTGTTTTAGTCAGATTACTTGATCTTCTTGTGAATTTGTCCTGCTGGAATGTCTTTAACTTCACTCCCTTGTAATGGCAATGGACAGAGGCATAACATGAATGCTTACCTGAAATAGCTTTACTTTGTGTACATGTGAGTGTGTGTGTGTGTGTGTAAGTGAATTTTCTGTGAATGAATTGCTCACTGATAATTGGTTAGTCAGCCTGGGTGTTGCTATCACGCTGCTGTTCTGTTTAACTAACACAATAAGTGAGAAACAATGTCTATAGATTACTTAAAGCCATATGGAAAAAGCTTTTACATTTAAAACATAATTTCCTGAAATATGTGCTCTTCAACTACTGGCTTTTTTTTTTTTTTGAAGAGGAAGGCAATATCTGATGCTTGCCTGACTTTAAAGTGACTCCAGTCCACATCGTACAATCTCACTTCTCTGAATCTTGGTGCAGTTTTCATCACATCAATGTGATGGCAAAATAATATCAAGTGTCATCAGGAGAGTAATGGCAGGGCAGTGCTAGGATAGCAGGAGAGTCATCTTCTCTGTTTTCCACAAATTGATAATGATTCACTCATTGACTCATTCATTCATCAGACATGTATTCAGCATTTATTATGTGCAAGGGACTGTGTAGACCCTGAGGAGGATGCAAAAATCAAACAATCCACATTTTCTTTTGAAATTTACTAGAATTCACAGCAACACACCAATGGAGTCTATCTTATGAATCAATATATATTTCTTGGGCTTATCAAGTCTGATAGTCAAACTTACAGTAGGAATCTTTTCCTTATTCTGTCTGTTACTCATGTCTTCTACAAATGAGAAATCAAATAATTGTCAGAAACAAATAAGTTTTTGACATAGGCACTTTTTTTATACCATAGCACAGTTAAACCATATCATCCATGCACATAACTGGCTACATATTCCCTATATTGTTGGAGTTTATTGTAGGTATTAGTTATGTGTTTATATATTCTATGTTGTGTATATATAGTGTTATAAATTATACTGAATAAGATCTTCCCTATCTCTATTTGTTCATTTTCTCCCCCTGCTTTATATCCCAGTGTTTGATCAATTTATTCTCTCCTTGTTGTGGCCTTCCACACCATCATCACGTCATCATCATGATCATCAGCTACTGCTGCTGCAGATGTAGCCATTCCAGGCAAGCTCAACCCTTTCCTTCTTATTAGTGGAGCCCCTTCTTTATTTTGGTCTTATCTTGCACGTGCTCAGGGACAGTGATTCCTTTCTCAGCTCCAAGAGATGACTCATGACTGGTCCAAATTCATCATGTTCGTTATATCACCCTTCCTTTTCCCCAGCAGTTGTTTTATATATGTGCATGAGGTTAATACATCATCGTGAACACTTAATGCACCTCATTTCAAAGGCACCGTGATGTGAAGCTTTGGATAAGAGACATCACTGATCTCTCAGGAGTTTGTTACTTAATTGATAGATGAAACATAGGTACATGAAAAAATAATAAAACATGAGTCATTCATGATGCTAAATGCCAAGTAAGCTTTGTTGCTGTTGTTGTTGTTAGGTGCCATCCACTTGGTTCTGATTCATAGCGACCCTGTTTAGAACAGAACAAAACACTGCCTGGTCCTGCACCATCCTCACAGTCATTGCTATGTTCAAGCCCATTGTTGCAGCCACTGTGTCAGTCCATCTCATTGAGGGTCTTCCTCTTTTTTCACTGACCCTCTATTTCCCAAGCACAATGCCCTTCTTCAGGAACTGGTCCCTCCTGATAACAAGTCCAATGTACGTGAGTCAAAGTCTTGCATCCTCGCTTTCAAAGAGCATTCTGGTTGCACTTCTTCCAAGAAAGATTTGTTCATTCTCTTGTAGTCCAGGGTATATTGAATATCCTTTGTCAACACCATAATTCAAATGCATCAATTCTTCTTTCGTCTTCTTTAGTCATTGTCTAACTTTGGCATGCATATCAGGTGATTGAAAATACCATGGCTTGAGTGAACTGCACCTTTGTCCTTAAAGTAACATCTTTGCTTTTGAACACCTTAAAGAGGTCTTTTGCAGCAGATTTGCCCAATGCAATAGGTTGTTTGATTTCTTGACTACTGCTTCCATGGCACTGATTGTGGATCCAAGTCAAATGAAATCCTTGACAGCTTCAGTCTTTTCTGCATTTATAATGATTTTACTTATTGGTCCAGTTGTGAGGATTTTTTTTTAATGTTGGTTTACACCATATTGAAGTCTGTAGTCTTTGATCTTCATCAGTAAGTACTTCAAGTCTTCTTCACTTTCAGCAATCAAGGTTGTATCAACTGCATATTACAGGTTGTTAATAAGTCTTCCTCCAATCCTGATGCCATATTATTATGCATATAGTCCAGCTTCTCAGATTATTTACTCACCATACAGATTGAATAAATATAGTGAGAGGATAGAACCCTGACACACATCTTTCCTGATTTTAAATCAGAAAGTATCCCCTTATTCTGTTCAATATCTTGATCTATGTACAGGTTCCTCACGAGCACAATAAGTGGTCTGGAATTCCCATTCTTCACAATGTTTATAAGCTTTATAGACAATAAGTTCCACAGAAATACAAAATGAAGACTGTTTATCTCTACCTTGGAGGACTCCTGTGCAAATGTGTTGATGATGGAAGTGATTTTTTTTTTTTAATCGGTATTGACAGAATGAAATTTATAGGCTCTAAATTGCTGCAAGCAAGGAATTATAGTTGTGGAATAAATAGGTTCAGAATCCTTGAGACTGCTTCAAACCGTGAATCACGACTAATTATTAGCAAAACCAAAGGGTCACCATAGGGGCGCTTGTAGCCATTGTCAAAAAAGTGACCTTGCTCATAAAGTCAGTTATTTTCTCTGTGATGTAATGAAACAATCTTTTTGCAATTTAATTTTGAATTTCAAGAAAACACAAACTCAGTGGAAAAATTTGAAAAGGAAAGCTGAAAGATGAGAAAACATCATCATCTTTCATCCCTTCCATCTTAGGGCAACCATTCACTTTCAGCATTTTGGCCTCTATTCTTCGAGTTTACTGCGCATGCTTCTTTATTTTCCTTCTGAGTGCATTCTGTGTCATCAATGTACAGCTTTTTCAATGACATATTTTGAGTGTAAGTTAGCTGCCCAGTAAGTACTGTTTTGTAAGAAACAAGTTTCATGACCTCACCCCTTGGATCTTCTCTGAACATCTGGCCCTCCTCTTACTATACCAGGAAGGCAGTGCAGGGGAGAAGGGAGCAGGGCCACCTAATGAGATTTTAAAAGAATATCATATGACATCTGGTTACCAGAGAGAATTTTACCATATGAAAATATCCTCAGGGCAATGAGCATTTGAGTTAGGTCCTTGAAAAATCAAAGTGCTGAAAACACCCATAATAGTAATGTAGTATCCATCCAACCTAAACCGATTTCTTGTGTACATCAGGTTGGTTGTCTACACCAACCAAGTGGTTTTCCCTGGGCTTAAACACATGTTCACAAAGGCATACACCATTGGACTTTGTCACCTGCTTGTCGAAGGGCAGGACCAGTATGGAAACATTTGTCAGGTAATTAAAACTGCCTGTGGGAGGGACTTCACAGCTAACTGGCTTTCAAATTTTTCTTTTCAAATTAAAAAAATAAAAGCAAACCTGTCAGGGCAAACGAAGTAAAAATGGGCTCCAAATAGTGTTAAGTAAGCATTGAAAGGAGTTAAGAGTCAAGTCAGGAGGTTTAAAAACATACTGTGAACCTGGCTGTTCTCTTATCTCGAAATTCTAGCTGCTAAAGAAACCCTTTGCAAATTGCCTCATAGATTGGTTAGGCTGAAGGGCTTGCACGGCTGAAAATTCAGTTATTCTGAAATGGGCCTACACACTGAACATAATTATGAGCCGAAATGCCACTCTTCCAGATTCATGTGTCCAAAACCAAAGAACACACTCGGCCACACACGATGCGTCTGCTTCATTGCCAGGAAATTCGTTCGGGATTTTCCCTTCACTTTGTTTTTCTTCAGCACTTCGTCTAGAGAGGCGTAATGAGTTCTGAACAGTCTCAGGTAAATATTTTGTTTCGTGACTTTGGGGTTCGTACTCCAAAAGGAGAATATTAACGACGAGCACGTGATAAGCTTTGTGTTAAGAACATTGGCGGTATGGCATTTGGCGCTTCAGAGATGATGTGTAGTGTGTGTCTAGGGAAACAAACCTTCCTTCTGATACATTGCAAACAGGCATTTGTTAGGTAAAATATGTAATTTCGTTTGAGAAAGTCCTCACTCCTTTAACGGCAAAGAGTTGGAATTTCACTTGATTTTTAAATGCTAGCGATTTTTAGTAATATCCTGAAATGAAGCACCTTCAGATTCCAGGAATGCAGAAATGAGAGGAATCCTTCACAGAGGAAGGAGTTTATCACTGAAGACTGCTCGATAACTCACAAAGTAGGCGGAGCCACGCTTTGCCGCAAGAGGTAAAAGGACCGAGTACAAGCAAATGGCAGTCGTGTTTTCTTTAATCTCTTAATCATCTCAGGAGAAAAGGGGAAGCAATTTGAGGGAGTGTTTTCATTTTCCAACAATAATGGGTGTTTCATAGGTGGCCACTTTCTTCCAGAACACGTGCTTGGGACTTGGTGTGAATGCTATGTCCTTCCCACTTGTCTTTGTTACTTCTCTGTCTGAAGTGTAACCCTACGTATGACACTGAGCACTCTCAGGGTGTCTTTAAATCAGTGTCCTGGATTTCTCCTTGACAAACACATCGTTAAATAACATTCAAATGCCTCCTGACTGGGTCTGCAGGCTTGGAAGATTAAAGACCTTTCCCAAAACCCTGTGAAACACAGGGAATCAATTTGAGGTAGAGGGAAAAAAAGAATGAAGTAAGAACTGTCAGCCACTCCTCGGAAGGAAGATGGGGCAATCTACTTCTGTAGTGATACTGCCTCGGAAACCCAAGGAGGGGTCCCTATGAGTCGGGTCTGACTCGACAGCACATAACAACAACAACAGCAACAACAAGAACTGTCAAATCCAAGAAGAGTCCTTCTGTAAGATGTCCTGAGTGAATGAAAAGTGCTTTGACTAGACTTCGAATCAAATGCTGGTGTTTCTCCTTGACAGTGTAAACCCTTCATAGTCTCTGGAGTTGACCCTCCGAAAGTCTGAGCATTGCTCAATCACCTTAAAGTGGCAGTCTCTCTGCATGCAGTTTTTGAACCACCAAATCTGGATTTTAATCTAGATTGTACCTTAAACTGGCTGTGTGATCAGGGACAAGTCACTTAATCTCTCTCAGCAGGCTTTCTTTACGTAACTATAAAACAAAATTATTTCATGTACTTCGTGAGGTTGTTTTAATTTCTTTTTCTTTTTTAAATGAAAGGTGATAACAAACAGCCTAGTGCAGGGCCTGACATATAATAAGTATACAATAAATGTTGGTTTCCTTGCTATTAACTGTCTGAATTGGCTTAATTTTGGTAAGATTTCAATATAATCAGAGTACTAATTAAAAGAAGAAGAAAATATTGGTTTAGCTGAAATGTAATATGGGTCAAATGGTATAAGGTTTCTAAACATCACCTTATTGACTAAATGTCACCTTACTGATGATTCAGTATACTGTAACTTCTTCTTGTTGTTGCTATGTGCCCTTGAGTCAGACCTGACTCATAGCGACCCCTCCTTGGGTTTCTGAGGCAGTATCACTGTGGAAGTAATTGCCCAACCTTCCTTCCAAGGAGTGGCTCGTGAGTTTGAACCACCAGCCTTCTGGTTAGCAGTCAAGTTCCTCAGGTACTACACTACCAATTAATCCCGATTTGGAGACATATCCAAACACCATATGATCAAAGTGCTACCTACCTCTTTATACTTCACTTTGAAATAAACTTGAGTCATTTTCACTTGGAATGTACATGTGAAACTTTTAGTATTATAGTATGTCCAGTGAGATTTTAAAACATTTTGGGTGGGAAAAAATTTAGTAGGGGGAGTATCGTAATGATACTTCCGACCACCTTACATTAGAATTATTTTAATCTGCAATTTGGTTTTATATTTTTTCTATTGTATTTTATATATTTATATTTTGT
>NW_006921897.1:3763395-3767686 GCF_000298275.1 Orycteropus afer afer | reverse complement strand
TCTGCATACAGTAAACTTCACCCTCATTAGTGTATGGTTCTGTGAGTTTTGACACATTCTTGCAGTCTCCTAACTATCTCCCAGGTCAAGATATGGAAGGCTTTCCTGCCTCTTCCCCCATCCCTCCCGGTTGGAGTTAACCCTCTCCCTTCACCAAGCCCTGGCAACCACCGGTTGGTTTTCTACCCTAGACTTTTGTCTTTTCTTGAATGTCATCTAAACGGAATCTTAGTCCAGCTTCTTTCATTTAGCACAATGCTTTGAGATTCATCGATATGGTTTTCCTTCCTTTTTACTGCCAAGCAGTATTCCATTTTATAGATAGGTCACAGTTTGTTTATCCGCTCATTAGCTGAAGGACAGTTGCTGGGTTTAAATTAAGTTGGTAATTTTGTGATGATTAGAGAGGACGATTCTGACATTTTATCTTCTCTCTAGGAGCAGGTATTGAGAGGGAGATACAGAGTGATACAGGCACATCAGGCACATAGCTGTTTTATTGCACCTCACTTTATTGTACTTCCTTGCATGGTTGCTTTTTTTTTTTTTTTTTCCTCTTTACAAATTGAAGGTTTGTGACAACCCTGCTTGGAGCAAGTCTACCAGGGCCATTTTTCCAACATTATGTGCTGGCTTCATGCCTCTGTGTCCCATTTTGGTCATTCTCACAATATTTCAAACTTTTTCATCAGCCTCTTGCATGCTCAGTAGACTACAACATAGTGTCAGCATAACTTTTCATACATCCTGGAAACCAAAGTGTTTGTGTGGTTCGCTTTATTGTGATACTGGTGTTAACGGATTGGTCTGGAACCAAACCCGCAACATCTCGAGGCATGCCTGTATTGGAGAAATTTGCAATGATCAACTTGATAATCTCCCTTCTAAGGATCAAATTCAGGCAACTCTTGGTTTAAGGAAAATGTAATTTTTGAAAAACATTTCAAAATGAACCATGTGTTTTCAATTAGGCTTTCTCAGTAGCCCTTCGTATTTAAGAACCGATTCTTCCTTTAGTATATTCCCCAACAAGTGTTTCATGCGATTTGGAACAGTCATAGGGCACTGATGCCATTGCTTCAGTGAGTGGCAATGAAGAAGTGGGGAGGCGGTGGCAAAAGAGAAGCCTAGCCAACAGCCGAAGCCACTTCCCACTGTTTCCTCGTCAGCGTGAGGTTCTACACCTGACCGCAGCCTGTGCACCTTCGGAAGCAAACACCAACATCCAAAACCATTCTGTCTTGTTCCCTTTATTTCGTTATCTGGAAAACCGTTTTGATGAAATATCAACAAGTCACTTGGTATAGAATCAATAAGAAGTCTTGGGTTGGTTAGGAATCGGTTCAAGGCATATTATATGGTCTCGATCCCAAATAGATCGAATTGCTAAAGGAGCTGGAGCCATCTCTTTCAGAAGGATTAGAGGAGTTCCTGAGGAGGGACCAAAATAGTATTATTTTCAGGATTCAGCCTGGGGCAGAGAAAATCTATTCTTTCAAATCAGTCTTTTGACATTCTTGTTGAAGTAGAGTCCAATGTAGCTTAAAAGCCTCAAAAGTGGAAGCATAATTTTTATTTTCTGTGGGGGGTGCAGTTCTCCTTTCCCCATACACTCCTAAAGAAGTAGCTAATTGTTAAAAGGAGCAGACCAAAGTGGTTTTCAAAAAAAGGCCTCAGTCTGCAAGACACTTCAAAACCAATTTTGAATTCCCTTCCTTCAAGGTGTGAAAACTATGTCTGGCAGCAACAGAATGTAGACTTTGAACTTTTCCTTTAAAATGAACTGAGGAAAAGTGCAGCGATTGGAAAACTACTTGGAAATTATCATAGAGGGCGTTCACTCTTCAAGATAGTTGATCAGTCTGTTTGGAAAGAGATTATACTTTTGTGTTTTCATTTCATTCTAAGAGACATATTTTTGGTCTTTTCCCTGTTTAATTACTCCCCAGGGCTCAACTTCTGGTTTGACTTTCTCTGGGGTTGGCCACCTTTTCATTAGTCTGTGTACTTGCAGGCCAGTTTACCCAATTGAAAACTCTCCGTCCCAGAGCCCAGACAGCAAATTATCAAATAGTTTGTTTTCCTTTGTGTGTACTATTCGAATTTCAAAAACAGAAAACAAACCAATTCCAAAGAATCTGATGCTTCTTTGCTTTGTTTTCTTCTGGCTGTAAAAGAAGCCAGGCTCCAGCTGACTCCAGAAATGGAAGAAAAATCACGTACAGGCCCAGGGAACTGGGGACCAAGGGCTTCTCCTCCTTTTAGAGGAAACCCAGTAACCAAGAGAATTAGAAACCACATGTTTACTGCACAATTTAAACAAGATGTTTCCAGACAGCCCCTCCCCCACTGTATTTAATTGGTTTTCATTTTGTCACTTTCTGCTGTAACTGAACCAAGTTCTTCCACTGCTGATAATAAAATACTGTGTTAGGATGCAATTTTGAAGCTGCTCATATAAAGACATGCTGCAGCTACAGTTTAGAACCCTTTCTCTGATATTTTCACTGTAAGTTTGCTGATCATGTAGTATAATTCCCAGTGTCGCTCTCCAAATAGTTTAGACTTTTAAATTACAGAGGCAACACCCCAAAGCTCTCCTCCTATTTGCATTGTTTAATCAACACACGGTTATCTTTCACAAATGGGAAAATCACTTTACAACATGGAAACGACTTGTAACATGAAAAGAATTCTGAGAGTTTAGAGTTTAGCTGTTTTCCATTAAGAAGTGTGAAATTTAAGTAAGAAATAGAGCTATCTTTGGGGTCAATTTAAGGCACTAAAATTTTCCTCCTCCTGTAAGAGAAGTTCTGCTTTATCATCTAGACAATCAGGATGACGCTTACCTCATAAGAATGTGATGAGGATGAATGAATGATGTCTGCCAAGTGCTTTTTCATTCGAGGATAAAATTGTTGATTTTTACTATTATATAGTGTGCTTGTCTCACAGTTTGAGGGGTTACGGAAACTCAGTGCCATAAGAATGTGCAGACTGGAGTGGGGAGGAGAGAAATTGGCTGACACCAGCTTTTGTAAGACCTTTGCTTGATGTTCACGAGCACCTGAAATACTGGAGAAGTCCAAGTATGTCAGTGCACAGTGCCATAACAACTGCCACCATAACATGCTGCATCTCAACCAAAAATGTAAAACAACTCTGACACATGTGGTCGATTTATTTCCTTTTGGGGCTTTATGGTCCCTATGCCTTTGAGACCACTTTGGCTCCAGGGGCTGGTTTTCATCCTTGTGGGCACAGAAACACATTTTATCCTTGTCACCAAGAGCTGTTCTGGTTCCAGTGACTGAATTCACTCTTAAAAAA
Organism: Orycteropus afer afer; assembly: GCF_000298275.1. Lineage (NCBI taxonomy): Eukaryota > Metazoa > Chordata > Mammalia > Tubulidentata > Orycteropodidae > Orycteropus > Orycteropus afer. The sequence goes on along the minus strand of NW_006921897.1, from coordinate 3,764,356 downwards.
AAAAAAAAAAACCCACAGGAGACTAAATGTAAATCAGAAAGTTGGTTAATTAGTTTACTATGAGAGTGGCCCCTAGGCTGATAAATGGGACCAGCTGTCTGATAGGCACCCTACTTGGTAATGTAATCCACCGCTTGGAAGCTTCGTGAACAGAGAATCACAGCGAAGGGAAGATGAAATTTGGTTTCTAGGCTGTTTCCATCAAGCTCCGGGGTCCCAAAGACTCCATGTTCTTCACTCTTGGTACATTTCTGTCTGAATAGCTAAAATCATTCTCTCCTGATTATGCTATGGAGACACTGAGAAATTCATATTCTCTTATTCTGTAACTTTCTTTTTTCTGGATTACATGTTGACTCTACAACTTCTAATTCCCATGTTTCTAACTCTTTTATGCCTTGACAATACATAATTTTAAGAAATCTTTTTCTGTGGAGCATATTTCTTCTCCTTATTATCTTAGGAAAAGCTTGTTACAGTAGCCTAACTTTAACCCTAGCCTTGAGACTACCAGTTATACTTTTTCTGATCTAGACTCAGAGTGTTGGAGTGGGAAAAACATCTTAGAGATCATATAAACCAAACACCTCATTTTTCAAATAGAGACACTAAGGCCCAGAAAACAGAGACTTTTGCCAAAGGTCAAAAGATGAACTTGTAACAGAAACAGGACTGTTAGTTTAGAGTTTTAAATGTAATATTCCTTGTTTATTTTACATGCCACATCATTTTACCTTTCTCTTAATTTGTGGCATTCAACCCAAGACTCAACTTAATTTTGCTCTGGTGGCGCAGTGCCTAAGGCATCCGACTGCTATCCAGAAGGCTGGCAGTTCAAACCCACCAGCCACTCTTTGGAAGGAAGGTTGGGCAATCTACTTCTGTAGCGATACTGCCTCGGAAACCCAAAGAGGGGTCGCTATGAATTGGATCTGACTCGACAGCAGTGAGTTTTTTTTTT
>NW_006921897.1:3749693-3763295 GCF_000298275.1 Orycteropus afer afer | reverse complement strand
TAATGGAGGCGCTCTGGTGGCACACTGCCTAAGACATTTGACTGCTAACCAGAAGGTGGTGGTTTGGGATGGGAAAGATGGGAAAGGGAAACTGTGTCTTTACCATGGCTTGCAAGGCCCTGTGTGATCTTGGCCCTGCCAGGCTCTCCGACTTCATCCGCTGCTAGTCCCCACCCTTCCTCGGCTCCAGCCACGATGACCATCTTGCTTTCTCGTCAGCAGGCCAAGCAGGCTGTACCTCAGGGCTTTGGCAGCGGCCAGGCTTTCTGCCTGGAAATTTCTTCTCCCTGATCTCTGCGTGACTGATTTCTTATCTCTGTTCCGGTCTCAATTCAATATCTCCTCCTCAGAGAGGCTTCCCTGTCTCCCTATTTAAAGGACCTGCCTTTTCCCCCATCCCTGTCATTTTCTATCACATCACCCCTTTTTTATTGGCTGAACGGTGGCCTTTGGGAGGGTTGTCAGAGAAGACACTAGAAGGTTGGCTTGGGTTCCTCCAGTCTCTTTCAGACCAGTAAGCCTGGTCTTTTGTAATTTGAAATTTGTTCTACATTTTTCACCCATTCTAAGCAGGACTTTCTATCGTAGTGCTGGTGAGAGCGGTCAGTAGTGGGAGCTGGACACCATCTCCTTCTGCTTAGGGGAGACTGTGGTTCATGTGGGCCCTTAGTCCTTTGGACTAGTTGCTTCTTTGGAATTTTCATTTTCTTCGTTCTTCTTTGCTCCAGAGGGAAGAGACCAATAGTTGCTTCTTAGATGGCTGCTTGCAAACTTTTAAGTCCCCAGATACTACTCACCAAACTAGGATGTAAAACATTGTCCTTATGAACTGCATTTTGCCAATTGACTTAGATGTCTCATGAGACTGTGGTCCTTAGCCTTCAAGTCTAGTAGTTCAGTCCCAATGTCTAAATAGTTTCTATAACTGTGCCCCTGTGTGCTCTATTACATAATGAATGTACATGCAGCATTTACAAATTTGTGTGTAGAAATATCCACAACCATCCTATACATGTATGTAGGTATACTTCTGTATGACTTCCCTCACCTATTTAGCGTGCATATTTACCTACGTATCTACTCACAGATTATTGTTTGTTATGACCGTTGTTGCAGGATTATGTTATAGCGTGCAATCACCACCCTTGCTATACCTATAAGGTGCTGAGTGTTCTGGCCCCTACCTACCTTACCAGTCCCATTTGCTCCCACTCTCACCCATGCTCCCCATTTTTTGACATAGTGACCTCCTGTCACTTCTTTGCAAAAGCCGAGCTTGGGCATTGGTCTGTTCTCTTCTCCCTGCCTGGATAGCCCTTTCACGAGACCTGGGAAGGCTTTGTGAAGTCACCATTTGATTTGGGAGTTTGCAGATAGGTAGGAATCCCACAGAGAGAGATGATTCATTTTAAGATTACTACATGTAAATAATTTCCTAATTGATTTGGGGGGTGTGTTCAAACCATTAATTTGAGTCTGGAAGGCATTCATGTTATTATTCACTCTGATTAATCACTTCAAGCTATCTTATCCTTTTAATGAATGTTCTTTCTTGAATATTGAACTGCATCTTCTGCACCAATACTTTGTTCTCACTGTTCAGTTGAATATGCAGTTAGGTTGAAAGTTACGAATATAAATTACTGAGATGGATATTTAATAATAATTGCAAATTCATTTCTTTTCAACAGTTTTACAATGGCATCCAGCCGATTAAACAATGGACCTAATATAGTATAAAATATTCCCTACCTGTAAGAAGTGATTGCATGCTAATTGGCGTCTACCTGGGGAAGTTATTCCTTCGAGTAAATTGGCACTCTCAGAGAAACATTTCTTCATTAAGGCTGCCAGGGCTCTGTTTAGTGTACTGCAATAGTAATTTACAGAGCAGTCCCTTATTGGCTTCAGAAATTTAAAACAACTCCCAAAGTGCCTGACATACTCATATTGTTTTCATCACCTCATATACAAGCAAAACAGTCCAGAGCCAAATGTTTGATTGAATTTATACAAATTTTGGGCAACAGATTTGACATCCAATTATTTTTTTCTTAGGTTAATGATAAAATTGGTTTGTATTGCTTAAGGCCACACTGATTAAGAGAAAATAGGTAAGGTGTGTGTGTGTGTGTGTGTGTGTGTATGTCTGTGTATGTGTTGGGATGAGGGTGGGGACAAGATTGGGGGAACAAGCAGAAAGTCAGCTTAGAGTTTCAAGCCTTCTGTAGATAAGCCATTGTTTGGATGATCCATATTGAAAATTGGCTACACTAAACAAAATCCTAATTTAATGCAATAAGTTTGGATGGAAGTCATTCATAAGAAAGAAATATTCCATAAAAAGGGAAGGACTGTAAGACTGCAGTTACAGTGTGGTGATTGCAGTAAATGTCACAAAACAGAATGTGTATGGATCGCTGAGTAGAAAAGCAGTTTGCTCTGTAAACTTTCACCCAAATCACAATTAAAAACAAAAAAGGGGGAAGAACTGACTTAATGTAAGTAAATATTGTGAAAGTTAGATAGAAATTTGAGGATGGTTACATTGCCATAAAGGAGCTCTGGTGGCACAGTGGTTAATTAAGGTATTCGGCTGCTAACCAAAAGGTCAGTAATTCAAACCCACTCAGCCACTCCATAGGAGAAAAATGAGGCAGTCTGCTTCAGTTAAATATTTACAGCCTTGGATAATCTCTGGAGCAGTTGTACTCTGTTGGGAGCTCTGGTGGCGTAGTGCCTAAGGCATCTGACTGCTAACCAGAAGGCTGGAGGTTCAAACCCACCAGCCACTCCTCGGGAGGAAGGTTGGGCAATCTACTTCTGTAGTGATACTGCCTCAGAAACCCAAGGAGGGGTCGCTATGAGTCGGATCCAGCTCCACGGCAGTGCTTGCGTTTTGCGTTACATTGCCGTAGAGACATCAACTGGGACCACCCAGAAACCCTTACTTCCAGGTCACTGACCTACCACCATCATTATCACCAGCACCACCATGACCTCCTGTTCTGACACAGGACAGCAAGGAAGAAGGTGAGAAAGAGACTAAGAAGGTGATGTCATTAGGTTTGTTGGTGACAATTGAGAAGATGAAGTGAGTCTTCTGTGGGACCAGCACGAGAGAGGCAGACACTGAATGACAGGAAGACATGTTTTTACAACCCCACTGTACTTCCTCTATCCCCAAAACACTGTGGTGTGTATAATGTAACTGTAGACTCCCAATAAATGGAATAATTGGTTACATACCCATACATACAAGAATTTAACCAAAAAAAAAAAAAAAACCTCCAAGAAGTGCCGGAAGAGGTTACCAATCCCTACAATTAACACTCAGGCACTTCTCTCATAGGTTCTGGATAGCTGAAATTCTTTATATATTATGAATAAATGAATTCATTGACTCATTGACTGACAAAGAGGTTCACTTACTCATTCTTTCATTCCACAATATATATGAAGCATCTGCCATGCGCCAGACAATCTGAAGTGCTGGGGATACAGAGAGGAATAAGATGTGATCTCTGTTCTTCAGGGGCTCCGACTCCAGTGGGTAGAAACATCTGGCGATCCACTTCTGAAAATTAGCCAGTGAAAAACCTAAGAGTCACAACAGAATATCTTCCTATATGGTTCTGGGAAATAAGCCCCCTATGTTGGAAGGCACTCAAAATACACAGCAATTGCCATAGCAATGGCGCATGCCAACGGTTGTGAAGGTGGCACAGGACTGAGTAGTGTCTTATTCTGTTTTACCTGGGGTCTCCATGAGTTGGAGCCGACCTGATGGGCAACTAAAAACAACTAACAAGTCCAGTGGGAAGCAGCCGAGTAAATACATGGTGACCAAACCAGGGACAAAGGTGAGCTCAGAGTCTCTGGTGGGAGTATCAAGACAGAGCACTTCTGTGAGAGAGTCATTGAGGGCACTGGGCACATGGCCAATGAGAGTGTGGACTCTTGGCCTGAACACTGTTGGGAAGTGAAGGGAAAATGCTGATGGACAAGAACAGATGAGCTCAGATTAAGTGGCAGGAAAAATGAGGAATGGTGGCATATTTTTGCATGATTTATTCATAGAGAAAAGTAGGAAAGAAACAGGAAAGTCTTGGGGGTTCCACCAAAGCTGTTACAGCTGACAGAAAAGGAAATTGAGAATCCGGAAGTCTGGGTTAGAAAGTATGAATCAATCTTCTGAGAAGAGATGGGAGCCTGCAACCAACACAAGGGGTCTTGCCGCCCCCAGCCCCGGGGAGCCAGTCCTGGGATGTCAGCAGAGGGGCTGCTCTGGGACCATTCTGAAATGTGCTTCCCTTTAGTCCCAAATTACTTGGAAGATTTTGGGCTTGTTTAGACTCTTAAACAAATAAAATAAAAAGGTGATCTCCATGACAAAATGGTGCATGTGTTTTTGAAAACGCTGCAGCAAGCCGTCAAGATGATTTAGCAGATTCAGAAGAGCCTGATAAATTCCTCAAAGCAAGTATCAAGGGAGAGGTACCTTTGCCTTTCCAGCCTTATGTTACAGATGCTCTGAATGGTGAGCTTCCAAAGAAACTTTTGGAGTATCTAATGTTTCTGAGAAAAGCATTCTGGTTCCCATTTTACAGCAACACAGAGGCAACCTTAGCAACTAATGGCTTTTACATCTGGAAAAAGAGAAAAGAACAAAATATTTGGCCAATGACTAAAATATTTCCACATCATCTAGCATTCGAAAGATCACCTATGAGACACGTTAGTTTTAGAACTGTACAAGTTAAATAAAGTAAGTAATTAATTCAAACTCTACTTTGGGAATCATTTTCAATATTCTGTCTAGTACAGATCACACTGGGGAAACTGTGGAGTCGAGTCAGTGGCCACATAGCTTGCCACTGGATCTACTTTGGGGTAGAGCGGGGATTTAATTTTAGGAAGGTCTCCCTGGACTCCAGGAGGGGTGAGCACGGGGGATCAGCAGTTTTGGTCTTTCCTGAAGGATCTTAATTTATTTCCTCTCCTGAGCATCCAAAGGGGCTTTTGAATGCCCGGAAGCCCTTCCTTATTGCGCTTCTTATCTTATTTGTGTGCTGCTTTCTTCTCCTGGGCACCCAGGGAATGAAGACAGCCACAGAACAAACATGGAGCCAAGTGATTCATGCTGATGACTCTGTATTGCTATACTCTACCTGTGTGGGTATGGGAGTCAAGGAACAAAACCATATGAACACAGTTTAGGTGCAACTGTCTAACCACAGAGTTTCAACCAATCCTCTGGCAGTGTGCACTGAAGCTCAGTACGTCCATTCTTTTTCAGGACATTATTCACCAATTTTCGTTACTGAGTAGCAGGGACCCAGGTGGTTTATTGTCTGGGTACCAGCTCAAAAACCAGAAGCATAGTCAATGAGGACATTTTTGACATTAACAATGCCTTTGGGGAGGCTCTGAACCTTTGATGTGGGCTCAACAAGCTACATCTAGTGGTACCTGAGGCAGTTTTGCTGGGACCCCTTTACCTAGGGCACACTCTAGCCAGAGGCGGTCAGGCCACTGCCTCAGTCTTCCTGCATTTTGTCTTGCTCTTATCTGCTTTCCTTTCCTGTGTTTTTCTTCCTTCTTCTTGTCCTTGCTGCAGGAAGCTTATGGCCCCTTAATAATTACTGGGAATGCTTGCTATGTGCCAAGCATCTTAAAAGCTTTAGATATACTAATATATATATATATATATACAAACTCACTGTTATCAAGCCGATTCTGACTCATAGCAGCGACCCCCATTGTGTTTCTAAGTCTGTAAATCTTTACAGGAGCAGGCTGCTCCATCTTTCTTCCATGGAGTGACTGGAGGGTTTGAACAACTGACCTCTTTTGGTTAGCAGCCAGATGCCATAACCACGACACCACCAGAGCTCTTTTTAGACACACTGTATGATTAAATCTTCCTAAAACCCCAATAAAGGAGGTCCTATTTTCATCCCCATTTAGCAGAAGAAGAAATGGAGTTTAAGTCATTTATTGTGTTTGTCACCCTTTGCTGAAAGCTCAAAAAAATCAGCCCAATATCTCAGGAGCTGAAACCAAGGGTTGCCAAACTGTTCCTGTGAAGAGCTGGTAAAGAGTTTAGGCTTTGTGGGCCATAGGGTCTCTCTTTCAACTACTCAACTCAGCTGCTATGTGAAGGCAGCCATGGACAATAGGTAAATGAATGACCATGGCTCTATTCCAACAAAATTTTATTGACGGCCACAGAAATTTGAAGTTCATATAAGTTCTTTTATTCTTCTTTTGATGTATTTTTCAACCATTTAGAAATATAAACCTTCTTAGGTCACAGGCTGTACAAAAACAGATGACGGGCCATATTTGGTCCACAGACTATAGCTTACAGACCCTTGGCTTTAAACACATCTATTTATTCCTCGCTCACATTATGTGGGGGTTGTGGGTCAGCTGTGGCTCTTCTGGGCTCTATCCAGCTTAGCTATGCTCAGCTCCACGAGTCTTCTCATTCTGGAACTCAGGCTGAAAGAGCAGCCGCGATGTGAGGCATGCTGTTCCCCTGGTGGGGGGCAGGAGCCGGAGGGCAGAGCCAAAGGATTCAAGGGCATTTAAAGCTTGTGCTTATACATGGAGTGTGTCAGGTCCACTCACTTGCCAAAGCAGGTTGTGTAGCCAAGTCCAAAGTTAATGGGACAGGAACGTGTACTCTGCCTTTAGGGAAGCCATGTTCAGGGAGGTATGAATCATTCAAGTAGTAGACTAGCAGCACAATTTACTGCCTATGTCTAAGATCTATCTCATGGGCCAGGGTTTCTCACTCTAAAGCCTATGCCCATAACCACAAGGCGATGCTACCTCCACCTCTGTTAGGACTTGCTCCTTTCATACCACCTTCTTCGCACTGTCTGCTGCAGCTCCCTGTACAGCGACTCCTTTCCTGACGCGGCCCCAGTCTACACCTTGCCATATGGGTTCTCCCTGCACTTGCTGCTCTCCTCCAGACCAAGACAGCAGGCCTTACCACATCTCCTAGACCACAAAGGCACCCACCCAGGCTGCCAGGCCACACAGGTCACTGCTTTCCCCCTCACTCTCTGCATCTCCCTCAGGAAACCTGTTTGTTTCATTGAGAAAGGATTGGCTTCCTGGCAGAGGACATAAGGAATAAACCCCAAATGCCCCCCTGACCTCCTGCCACCACTCCCCTTCCAGGAAACAATAGCTTACATTTGTACAGGCTTTATTATTTACAAAGCCCTTCCCTGTATCATTCTACTTGGTCCTCATAAGCCTACTGAGAGGCAGACATGAGTCTCACTATTCTCCAGATAAAGAAACTGAGTCTGAGAGAAAGTTAAAGGTTTTGTTGCAGATCATGGTTACTTACTGAGTTATTTTGTTACTTAGTGGTGGAACTAGGACTCAAACCCAGGGCTCTTCCCACTCCCTGAGAAACACACCCTGCCTTTGATGTTTCCTAGTTTCCTCCCTTGAAAGCTTTCCTATTACTACTATGAGGCAGGATTAGAGTCTTTCCTCTCCTGGGACTTCTAGAACCTTAAAAGGACTGGCAGAAGTGAGGTTTAACTCCTTATAGCCCTCACTGTGTGAGGAATATACTAGTCATTATTCAAAGATCATAGTTACTTGAAGGTGGGAGATGGTGATTCCTAGTACATTTGAGCCCAAGACCACCTAATTCCTGAGCCATCTCATCCTTCAGGACCTGGTTTAACGGCACCTCCTAGGTGAAGTCCTTCCTCTCTTCCTCAGGCAGAGGAATTAGTCATTCTGTCTCCTGCACTCCCACTATCCCCATGATTCCTTCTCCCAGAGCCTCTATTACTCTATGTTGTAATCGTCCCTTTGCTAGTGTGCCTGTGCCACTAGCCCTTGATCTTCCCGTGAGTACTCAGGATCATATCTGGTTCAGCTCTGTACTCCCTGCCACTGCAGGTATCCCTCTGTCCTGCTCTACTGAACTCCAGGAGGACAGACACCCTACCTACCTCTTTACTATACCATCGTGCGTGGCTGAGTGTCAAATATGGTGCCTGACCCATGGTAGATTCTTGATGAATGGACAGTGAATGTTAGCATTTGGTTGTTTTCCATTTGGACCCACTCTTCTGAGATCAGAGCCAGGGAAGGTTGTCTCATGTACTTGTAATAAAACATAGGAAAAACTACCTTCTGCTGCCCCAGTGTTCTTAGAAAGTAAGCAACTAACAAAATGCAATGGGCAATTGGGAATGTACCATCTCCACCTGGTTGGCTTCAACCCCAAGGGGGTGGCTAGAGACTGGAGTGGCAGTGGGTCTTGAATTTGGTTCCAGGTGTCCCAAGCCAGTGCCTTTCTTTTCCCAGACTGCATAGTCCTTTGAGTCCAACAGAAGAACCAGTTAATAAGAGTTGAGAGAAGAGTGGTCAGGAAGAAGAGCGCCACTCCAATTCTTTTTGTTTCCTTACTTCGAGCTCAGAGTCCAATCATCTCAGCAAGGCACTGTGTAAAACCCTGAAAATCCAAAACAAAACATAACATTGAAAAGGTGAAAGAGGCAAGTTCCTTTTATCAGCCTGTTTCTAGATGTTCTCACTCCACAAGCACTTGATCTCTGAAGCAAAGCTCAGCGTGATAGGAAAAAGTTCCAATCATTCTGATTTGCAACTTTCCTGGACAATGGAAAACTAGTTGCTTGTCCTTTAAAGTACATTTTTCTCCATCTGTACATGAACTCCAGTTAAAATGATTAGGAAACTCTTTTAGCCTGCTGAGCATAATCTATTCAAGCTCATGTTTGTCAGAAGTTACCAGAAGCTTTGTGTCTTCTAGTAGACTCTCAGTGTAATTCAATACGTGATGAACAAAGTCATGTTGCTCAGGCATGGTTAAAATTAGAAGAGAGCAGCTTTTATTCAATATTGTCAGAAATGCATCTTACAGATGGAAGCTATGACGAAATGCCACTTTAAATAAGCAGCCCCTATATTGTGCGAAAACACCCGCATCTACTCCCTCCAACCTCAATGCACTCCACTCCCTCTGTATTTTGTCATCCTGGGCAGACATAGAAATTCTAGCCAAGATGCATGATTTAGCAGATGTTTTGCAAAAGGTTCCATTCTGGCCATCAGCACATGTGGAGCTGTCAGGAGCCCTGTAAAGATTTTACAAGCCTTATAAGTCATAGTTTATTGAGCCTGGGATGGAATTTAATATATCATCATGGTTCTGGAAGTTCCCTCCTTTTTGTCTGATATAGTCTATAGCTTTATTTCACTTTAAACCAAAAATGTTGAATGTAAAAATGAACAGACAGTGTTTCCCATTGGTGTCCCCATGTCATCACCTTCTAGGCCTTGCTTCTTGTTTGCTGCGTGATGGCAGCACTCTCCAGTTCTCCCTCATGAGCACTGCTATCAGCAAGCCCAATCAGCAGCTTAACCAGCTTTCAGTTCATTTTATTTCCTTTGGAGGAAATGTTTCCCCAAATTTCTTAATGATCCTAAAGTCTTATAAAATTGCCCAACCATCCCATTTTACCAAAACTGTTATATGCCGTATGAAGATCCAGTCATATCAAAAAGCATTTGGATGCCCCAAATGTTATAGCATTTGACAAAACTGGATTAAAAAGTGACATACAAAGCTTTATACAAAACCTAGTGTTCCAGACAGCTGGGATGCTTGAGCAGCTTAGTACATGTTATCTATTGGGCTTGTTTTGCCAAATTTGAAGTGTATGTGAGCAGATGCATTTGAAGCACTGGGAAGACAATGGAATAGAAATTGCTACTGCCGTTTTTTGAGCTCATGCTATGTCTTGGCAACTCTGTGAGTTGACGTTGTTGTTGTTAGCTGCCACTGAGTTGGCTCTGACTCATGGTGACTCCACAAACAACACACCAGGACATTGCCCAGTTCTGTCATCTTCACAATTGTTGGTATGCTCAAGTTCATTGCAGTGGCCACTGTGTTGTTTGAACGCCTTCCAACCTAGGCAGCTCATCTTCGCAGTACTATTTATTAGAGAAAATTCTGTTATGATCCGTTTCACTGGCTAATTTTTGGAAACGGATCACCAGGCCTTTCTTCCCACTCTGTCTTATTCTGAATGCTCCATTGAACCCTGCCCACCACGGGTGACCCTGTGGGTATTTGAAATACTGGTGGCATAGCCTCCAGCATTATGGCAGCCGTGCAAGATACCGCAGGATGACAAACTGTCAGGTGATGGGTGAGGTAGACGCCTTTACATTTTGAGTCCCCATTTTATAGATAAGGAAGTTGAAACTCAGAGAGGTAAAGTGGCAGGCCTGTGATCACACAAGCCTTTGTAGTAGGACTCGGGTTTCTTAGCTTTCTATTGCACCTCAACTTTCCACTTAAGCTATAGGAGGGACCACAGCTTTGGTTATGGTCTGCCATAATCTTAAAAAGAATGAGTCACTGAAGCTAGGCAGACACACATTCAAATCACCTCAGGCGTGAATACTTTTCCACATCATTTCTTCACACCAATATCCATCTCTTTCTTAAAACTTTTCCAGACTCTTCTTTTTCTTTCTTGCCCCTAACAATGAGATGTTACTGTCCTTTTATGAATCTCCAAGATACTTTGTAACTCTTTGACCACAGATTACTTTATTGGAACTATAATAATTTGATTCTTTAAACAGCTGTTATTGAGAGCTTTTTATGTACAAGTCCATGTGCTAGACATTCTAGAGGGACACACAGATAAAATACATTCAGACAATGCTTGTAAGGAACTCACCCACTAGTACAGAGGTAAGTTATGTGCATAAGAATAAAATCTGGTGTTCATTATTCAGTACCTACTATGGGTTAGATTCTGTGCTAGGCATTTTATAGGTATCTTTTCAATTGAATCCTTCCAACGATCCTGTGAGATAGATATTATTTACCATTTGAAAATCATTACCAGTTTCAAGGTGGGGAAACTGAGGTTTAGGGAGGTTAAATGACTTCTTCACAGTCACCCAACTGCTCAGTGCTGGGGCTGGGACTTAAGGCAAGGTGTGATTGTCAAGCTCAGTGCTTGTTACTCCACTACACTGCGTCTCTACAGAACACCAGATAGAAAGGAAGTGGAGAGTGCCATAACAGAAGTGTAGCAACAAGAGTAAGCATTAGGGATGTGAGTGGAATGGAATACAGTGACTGACTGCAGAAAGGCGGAACAGTTGGAAATTCTCCCACATAATGTAACACTCGTTCCTCAAATGCAACTTTGTGGAACACTTCACCTGGACTCTCCTGTATGTGGCTCTGGTGCGTCTGCTGTCATTGCCACATAGGCAGAAGGGACTTAATACACAACATTTCATTGTGGGCATTGCTCTTTTTTTCTTAGCTACATTTTTATTGTTTGGGAGGGTGGGTGTTGGTATTTAACTTCCTTTGTTCATGGAAATTTTAATGTATTAATGCAGGGGTGCTTGAGTGGGATTTTAGGGAAGTCATTTCCTTTCATGTTCCTTTTGCAGGGTCAATATTGGCTATCCTATAATGACTGTTCACTGCTGAATGCAGTTATGAGGCAATGCAGTGTAGAAGGGGGTAGTAGAGGATTGTGGTTAAACACATAGGTATTTGGAACCAGAGAAACCTGAGTTTGAATCCCAGCTCTGCTGCTTAGCAAGCATGGGACCTTCAATAAGTCATTTAACCTCTCTGAACCTCAGTTCCTTCATCTTCATTTTATTTTATTTTTTGGTTCAGGGTTGTACATGGGACTTAATCTAAACCAGACCCCAGTGAGACACTTTTGGGAACTATTAGGGAAAAGACAGGATCTCTTTCCACTTGAACTTGGAATTGGGAGGATGGTAGGTTGGGACTAATGCAGACATCATGCCACTATACAGAGTCTGAGAAAGAAGACAAACTTAGAAAAGCAGAGAAGGGCCAAGAAACAGAAATGGACCAGCTCCTGATGTCTTTTGAGTCCCTGCATTCAGCCACATTCAGAGCCCTACACACACACTTCCATGAGCCCATAAAATGCCTTTAATTTTTTTCCTTCCCCCAAGTTAATATGTGCCTATTCTCTTGTTAGTGGTTTACCCTCCCTCCCCCATCCACCCCTAGTAACCAGCAAAGAATATTTCTTTTTTGTGAAACCCTTTTCTTGGCTTTTTACAATAGTAGTCTCATACAATATTTGTCCTTCTGTGATTGACTAATTTCACTCAGCATAATGGCCTCTAAGTTCATCCATGTAGTCCCTTCATCTTTCAAATGAAGATAATGATAGTTCTTGTGACGACTGAATGAGGAGATGCATGTAAAGTACCTGACTCACAGGAAACTCTCAATGACTTTGTGATTATAATGATAATCAGGTCGTTTAATTGAGATAGAATTTTGACTTATTTTTAACCATTTTCCAACAGTATTCAACCCATGTTTGTTACCCTTACACTATGTATTACAGATGCGTTCCTTCCCATACAAACCTTCATTGTCAAATATGGCTTTTAAGGAATGCTAAATGAGCTCTGGTAGCATAGTGGCTAAGGCACTTGACTGCTAACCAGAAGGCAGGTGGTTCAAACCCACCAGCCACTCCTCGGAAGGAAGGTTGGGCAATCCTACTTCCGTAGTGATACTGCCTTGGAAACCCAAGGAGGGGTCGCTATGAGTCGGGGCCGACTCGACGGCAAACAACAACAACAACAACAACAATGTAGCATTTGGAAAACACAAGTCATCATGAAAATGTCATGCCAAAGGATACTCTCGTAATTTCTTCTTTTTCTCTTCCTTTTCCATTTTTCTTATTTCCCTGCGAATGAGAGAAATGGCTGTAAGTGTAAAAGATACAAACTCAAAACAAAAAACCAAACTCACTGCCGTCGAGTCGGATCTGACTCATAGTGAACACTCCTTGTGTTTCCGAGGCGGTATCTCTAAGGAAGTAGATTGCCAAGCCTTCCTTCTGAGGAGTGGCTGGTGGGTTTTAACCACCGGCCTTCTGGTTAGCAGCCAAATGCCTCAGGCACTATGCCACCAGAACTCCTGACAAATACACAAGGCTCTCAAAAGTGTTACCACATTATGAGTGAAAGGGTACACTATCGGTAGGTCAGCTGGGGAAATAGAAGTGAATCAGAACTGTCCCAGACAAACCTGGGTGCTCAGCCCCCTCCTCACAGGGGTTATAAGTCCAAGCATTGGAGCCAGACAGACTTGTGGTAACTGAGGATCTATTGCACTTCCCTTCTCTACAATTTGTTCTCTTCCCCTGCTGTCTATTGGGTTGGCATCATATAGATCTAGGGTCCAGTCTTGGCTCCAGCACTTACTGGCTTGGTGACCTTGGGCAAGTAATTTAATCTTGCTGAACTTCAGTTTCCTTATCTGTAAAATGGGTGTGATGACAGTATCTATATCATTGTATTTTAAAGCTTATAGTAAGTAAGTGTGGAAGGCTTCCCAGGTGGAATTATATGAGACAGATTAGAATGCAGAGTATGTCCTAAGGGGGTGAGCGAAAAAGAGAATCAGCTAGTGTTCTGGTTCCCTAGTGCCGCTCTGACAGGAATGTACCACAAATGGGGTGGCTTGAACAAACAGGAGTTTATTCTCTT
>NW_006921897.1:3744092-3749103 GCF_000298275.1 Orycteropus afer afer | reverse complement strand
TCAAGTCGGCCCCGACTCATAGCGACCCCTCCTTGGGTTTCCGAGGCAGTATCACTACGGAAGTAGGATTGCCCAACCTTCCTTCCGAGGAGTTGAGATGGGGACAAATGGGAAGGGAGTGTTGCTGTTATTGTTGCAAGCTGAGAAAGAGCCACCAGAAGAGAAGGGGAAGAGCATTCTTGGGAGAGTAAATGGCATATGCAAAGACCCTGAGGCAGGAAGAAAAAATTGAGAACAGGCCAGTTTGACGGGAGAGTAGTGAGCTATGAAGACAGTGAAAAAAGGTGATGTGATAGAAAATGACAGGGATGGGGGAAAGGGCAGGTCCTTTAAATAGGGGGTCAGGGAAGCCTCTCTGAGGAGGAGATACTGAATTGAGACCTGAACAGAGACAAGAAATCAGTCACGCAGAGATCAGGGAGAAGAAATTTCCAGGCAGAAAGCCTGGCCGCTGCCAAAGCCCTGAGGTACAGCCTGCTTGGCCTGACGGTCATCGTGGCTGGAGCCGAGGAAGGGTGGGGACTAGCAGCGGATGAAGTCGGAGAGCCTGGCAGGGCCAAGATCACACAGGGCCTTGCAAGCCATGGTAAAGACACAGTTTCCTCCACGTAAGATAGCATAGTGCCTAAGGCACTTGACTGCTCACCAGAAGGGTGGTGGTTCAAACCCACCAGCCACTCCTTGGAAGGAAGGTTGGGCAATCCTACTTTCGTAGTGATACTGCCTCGGAAACCCAAGGAGGGGTCGCTATGAGTCAGGGCCGACTCGACGGCAAACAACAACAAGAAGATGGGAAAGGGAAATGAGATGTGCAAGGCTTTTGAATCAGGAAGTATTTCAGTCTCTGCCTTCTCTGGACCCCTGCAGACCCTGCCTTCTGCGTTGGCTTTGAGTGTCCATTACTTCGTTCTGAGCATATTCTGTCTTGCAAACTAAACAGGAATTCTCCTGAGTCATGCATGGACTTAGGCATTTGAGCATGAAGTTCCAGTACAGTGACAGCCTCTGTGTGTGTGTGTGTGTGTGTGTGTGTGGAGGAGGAGGAGGGGTGTTTCACGATGATGTTCATGGGGCCCCAAGTTAGAGATGCAGGTGGAAGAGATCAAATGTACTGATAGCATCATCCACACTTGAAATGTTTTAGGGGTGATGCGACGGCAAACTGGTGGGAGTCTTTTACAAAAGTCAGTGTGTGTTTGGGTTGTGATGGCCAGAGTGAATTGTATTGGGACAGAACCTTGGGTGTACCTCTCTTTCCAAAACCAACCTCCAAACTCAATGCTATTGAGTCGATTCTGACTCATAGCGACCCTC
The DNA here is from genome assembly GCF_000298275.1 of Orycteropus afer afer. Lineage (NCBI taxonomy): Eukaryota > Metazoa > Chordata > Mammalia > Tubulidentata > Orycteropodidae > Orycteropus > Orycteropus afer. Next base: position 3,747,789 of record NW_006921897.1, on the reverse strand, counting down.
TTTGGGTTTCTGAGGTGGTAAATCTTTATGGAAGTAGATTGCTCAGTCTTCCTTCCATAGAGTGGCTGGTGGGTTTGAATCACTGACCTTCTGGTTAGCAGTCAAATGCCTTAGGCACTATGCCACCAGAACTCCTTATAACTAATATAGAAAGGGAACTATGAACTCCGCCCATCACCTGTCCCCTTTACATTATTCAGTAATACACTTAGTTTATGAAAATATGTTGTATTTCGTAAAAGTAAGGGGAGCAAGGAGGAGCTCAGTAATTTACACTTTGCCCAGGGTCATCAGTATCTTCCTATAGCCCTCCCCCCGTTCAGGTGGTGAGGGAGAACGGTATACTCCCACTGGGAAGTGGGACACATGCCAGTGGCTGCAAAGAACTCAGTGGCTTTGCCAGTGCAGTGCATTTAGATCTGGACTGGCCAGTCTAGCATGTGGATCAGATCAGGGACTAGAAAATGCCATTTTGTTTTGACACTGAATTGAAATGAGAGGAAAGAAGGTGCCTGTTTCACGAGATTGAAAAGGAATGCATTGGGAAAATTTGAGCCTGGGGTAGCGTTAACAGAATATGGGGTTCATCCGGGATACGTTTTAAAACTTCTCAGAACTAGAATGGTCCCAAGTCTGGCAATGTTTTAGTTGTGTAGTGATGAAAAAGGACAGGAAACTAAGGGCAGTTCGGTTTCACATATAAAGAGAGGTGTATGTACAAAACCATTCTGTAGGATAGATTTGTTTACCCAAGAGTCTTTTTGTCTAGAACAGTAATTGCTGTTGATGTCGTGTGCTGCTGAGTCTGCTCCAAGTCATGTGGCAGAGTAGAACTGCTCCCATGGGTTTCCTAAGCTGTCGTATTTCTGCAAACAGATGACCAACTCTTTCTCCCGCAGAGTTACTGGGTGAGTCTGAACTGCCAGCCTTTCAGTTAGCAGCCAACTGCTTAACCATTGTGTCACCAAGACTCCTCAGATACCATTACCAATTATTGAGCCTATTCTGTGTGGCAGACATTGTGTTCAGCACTTTGCATGTATTGTCTCATTTAGTTCTCACAGGTGCTACCATTATCTCCTTTTTACTGATGTGGAAACTGAGGCTCAGAATGGTAAAGTAACTTGGCCTGGATCCACAACTAGTAAGTGAATCCCAGGCCTGAGGGCTTTGCGTAAGGCTAGAGCCACCAATTCTGAGAATGAAGGCATGTTCCAGTTCCTCAAAGGAGCTGCAAAGAGGAACGTGCCCTCAAGGATACTGTTGGACATACGTATGTAGGCAAGAGTTTTAAGTTCTTTAACAGAGAAAATGGGTAATTGTCATTGTGCTTCTTAAATAACGATTGCCTAAATGCCTTCAATACTCAGCCACTTTGTGCTTAAGTGATGTTTGTTAGGGAGTTCTCTTGGCAGTGGCTTTTTGAGAGAGATGATCAAAAGCACACCAAGAATGCCAGTTAATGCCATCATTATTTACTTAGTATAAATTTACAATAACAGGAAAATAAGTTCATGAAAATAAAATATCATCTAAAGAATTGAAAATGATTCCCATCTTTGTTGTTTGGCCTTACCTTCCTTTAAAAAACAAACAAACCTGTTTATCACTTTATCATAGGAAACAATGACCATGTTGATAAAAAAGAGAGAGAGAGAGAGAAACTTAGGTAGAAATAATAAATAACTATCATCTTGGATAAAAAGACTTTGTTAAAAGTTTTTCTTTTTTAATCCTTGAAATAGTCTTTGAAGAAAGGCATGTGGCGTAAGAGTTAATTGATAAGTCAGAAACTGAGGAATTTTACCTAAGTCTAGCCACTGCCAAAATAACAATAAAATACTGTATTTATGTGCCCATTTGAATAACTAGCACATGCATATAACGTGCACAGCACTCATAGGAAACAAAACTGCCTGAAGGAGTTGCACAGCTCACACACAAAAACAAAACAAAACAAAATACACCTGTGTTCTTTGTGCAAAATATGGTAGGTAGTCAAACTGCTCCAAAATCAGATCATTTTAATTATTTTCACTTTCTCCTTCATGTACCCTTTGCTTCCATTAAATCAGTTGCTCCCCAAATATGTACTATGCTTTTTCTAACTTGGTGTCTTTGCTTATGCTGTTCCCTCTTCCTGGAATGTCTTCTTCCTCCGTCTTCACAAACCCAAATCCCCATCCATCCATCCAGGCTGGCTCAGCTGTCACATCTTTGATGATCCCCTTCCAGAAGCAATTAACTCTTGTCTGTCTCTCTGTCTCCAGCTCCCTACCTTAGCAATCCTATAGCATTTTGCTTTTACTTTTCTTGAGGTTCTTTGCACTCTGCACCTTAGAATCTAGTTTTTAATGCATTCCTCTCTAGTTTTACTAGAGGCAGAACCCACTTTGATCAGCTTTACATAGTCCTCAAATCCACTCTCAGTGCTTTGAATATAAAAATCACTCTGAAACATCCATTCAGATTTATTTTTTGAGAAGCTCTGGTGGCACAGTGCCTAAGGCATTTGACTGCTAACCAGAAGGCTGGCGGTTCAAACCCACCAGCCACTCCTCAGAAGGAAGGTTGGGCAGTCTACTTCCATAATAATACCTCCTTGGAAACCAAAAGAGGGATAGCTATGAGTCATGAGTTTGGTTTTTTTGCTTCCCGTATGCCAGATACTGAGTTTGCAAGGGTGAGTGAAACAGTTCCTGCTCTCAAGGTAGTCATGAGAGACAGACATGTTAATATAGAGCTTCCAAAAATCTGGCAAGTAATAAGATACAGGCATGAACAGGAAAGTGTGGAAGCCCTTGACCAGGGAGAAGGGCTCGACTGGAAAATGGCTGGTCTTGGTCAGAAAGTGGAATACAAAATTTATGATTTTAAGATGAAACCATTCTATTATCATTACTCAACGATTTGGTCGAAGATTCTATACAAGAATCCTGATCAAAAGGGGGAACATGCAGAACAGATGATCCAACAGAATGCAGAAATTAACACACCATATCATTAATATCACTCACAAGCAAAATTTTGCTGAAGATAATTCAAAAACAGTTGCAGCAGTATATTGATAGGGAACTGCCAGAAATTCAAGCTGGATTCAGAAGAGGGTGTGGAATGAGGGATATCATTGCTGATGTCAGATGGATCTCGGCTGAGAGCAAAGAATACCAGAAAGATGTTTACCTATGTTTTACCAACTATGCAAAAGCTTTCAAGTATGTGGATCATAACAAATTATGGATAACATTGTGCTGGTATTGGGTGGAGTGTTCTGAATACATTTATGAGGTCTAGTTGGTTGATTGTGTGGCTTAGATCTTTTCTTTCTTTGTTAAATTTCTTTCTAGTGGTTTAGTCCATTGAAAGTGGTATATTAAACTCTCCTGCTATTACTGTGGAGTTGTCTATTTCTGTTTACAATTTTGTTAAGGTTTGATTTATGTATTTTGGGGCTCTTTGGGTGTGTAGATATTTATTATGGTTATGTTCCCTTGTTGGAGTGACCCTTCAATCATAATATAATATCTTTGCTTGTCTCTTTTGCTGGCTTTTGCCTTACAGTCTATTTTATCAGAAATTAATTTTGCCACTCCTGCTCTTTTTTGGTTGCAATTGGCTTAATACATACTTTTCTATACTTTGATTTTTAGCTTATTTTTGTCTTTGTGCCTAAGGTGTGTCACTTGTAGACAGCATA
>NW_006921897.1:3722078-3725627 GCF_000298275.1 Orycteropus afer afer | reverse complement strand
GATTGCATTGAATGTATAGATTGCTTTGGGTAGAATTGACATTTTCACAATGTTCAATCTTCCTATCCATGAGCATGGTATATTCTTCCATTTATATAGAGCTGCAAAGGTCTACTGCTTTTATGTATGCACTATACTACCTCATTTGGTCCCCAAAATAACCATGGAAGATAGGTAAGCCTCACTTTATAGGTGAGAAAACCAAATCTAAGTTTGTGTGACTTGCCTCTAATCACAAAACTAATAAGTCGTGGAGCAGGGTCCAGAGTCTGATAATGGGTATCCAACCAAGGGTAAATTTCCACTTGGTTCTTTTATATTAAGAAAAAATTAGTGAAAACAATTAAAATATTCTATCATAATATCAACCATGAGAATATTTTAGGTTTTTGAGTAGTGATTAAAAACAAATAGATTCAGGTCTTACACTTAATTTACGGAAGACAATGTGTGTTATAATCATTCTGTCAATCAAGTAATTGTAAAACAACTACTTTATGCCAGCATCTTTCTAGGATCTATGGGAGTATAGAAAAAGATATGACAGAGTCTCTATCCTCAAGGAGTGTATAACTTAGCTTGGAAGATAGAACTAAATGCAACAGTTATAGAACAGATAAAGACTAAACAATGAGGTGCAGGACAGAAATCGAAAAGAAGTGAGAAGAAAGAATGCTTAATAGGAGCTGGAGAAGACTTCATGCAAGGAGTGGGACTTGAGTTTGGCCTTCAAGAGAAGTAGGGATTGGCCAGATTGGCTAAGTCATAGGAACAAAGAAGGAGGTGGGAATGAGCTGGACATTCCTGGAGATGTGACTAGATGATGGGTGGAACAAGGGTATCATTTTAAGTTGCCAACTTTGATCCTTTGGTATCACCTGGACTACTGTTATGGGAAGGATTCAGATGCTCAGCTGGTAACTGTCAGGTGACTGATTAGTAATGTCTACCATGATTGTGCGAGGGTGAAATAGGAAGGTGAGTGCCAGCTTTTTGTCATTCTGGACCAAAACAAACTGGCTGGACCAGGGAGTTTGCTTAGAGGTATACCCATTACTGTTGAGTTGATTCCTACTCACAGCTACCCTAGAGGACAGAGTAAAACTGTCCTATAGGGTTCCCAAGGCCCCATTCTCTACAGAAGCAGACTGTTTCATCTTTCTCCCACAGAGTGGCTGATGGTTTCAAACTGCTGACCTATCAGTTAGCAGCCAAGTGCTTCACGAGTGAGCCACCAGGGTTCCTTCTTAGAGGTATAGTAGGGGATAAAGTTGAAAAGAAAGATTGGGGTAGACTGTGGATACTCTAGGCCTGTGGTGGCCACTAGCCACACGTGGCTATTGAGCACTTGAAATGTGGCTAATCCAAACTAAGATGGGCTAAGTGTGAAATGCACACCATATTTCAAAGAGTTTGTGTGAAAAATAAGAGTAAAAAATATCTTGTTAATAATGTGTTAAATTGAATAATTGTAGAAACCATATTTTCTCTATAGATTCATTCATAAGTTAACTAGTTCTCCTTTTTTTAAAAGTCTACCACAGTTATGTAAATTGTTAACACATGGGAAAGCTGGGCAAAGGAGATACAGAAACTCTGTTTACTTTTGCAACTTTTTTCTAAGACTAAAATTATTTTAAAATAAAATGTTAAAAAATCTTAGCTCATCATCACTCCTAAATCTTTTCATTTGCCCATTTCTCTCAAGGGGATCTCAATTCTCCTCACCTCTCAGGTGAGAAACCATGAAATCTTAGTTGATTCTACTTTCTACACTAATGTCCAGCAGACTTGTTGGCATTTCCTTTTCAATGCCTCTGGGATTAGATCATTCTTCTCCATTCTTAGTCATCACCCTAGTCTAGAACCACACCACCTCACTCTTCTGCTCCTGTAATACCTGCTGGTTAGGACCACTTTCCCTTCCCCCAGTCCATCCTCCATCCCACAGCCACACTAACCTCCTAAAACACCAATCTCAGAGGCCTGCTTGAGTCCCTGCAATGGTTGCCCAGGATGCAGTACAAACTCCTCAGCTTGATTTCTAGACCAGCAGTATCCAGTAGACATATAGTGCAAACCACATATGTAATGTAAAGCTTCTAGAAGTCCCATTTTAAAATAGTTTCAAAAAAAAAAAAAGGTAAGATTAATGTTAATAATTTTACATTCTGTTTCCATACTGGGAGCTCTGGTGGCATAATGCCTAAGGCAATTGGCTGCTAACCAGAAGTCTAGCAGTTCAAACCCACCAGCCACTTCTTGGAAAGTCTATGGTGCAGTTCTGCTCTGTCTTACAGGGTCGCTGAGTCAGGAGCAGATGACCAGTTCTTTTCTCCCAATGAGCCACTGATGGGTTTGAACCACTGACTTTTCAGTTAGTAGCCCACAGAGCAAGGAACTCTTGTGGTATAGTGGATAAGGCATTTGGCTGCTAAGCAGAAGGTCAGTGGTTCAAACCCACCAGGTACTCCACAGAAGGAAGATGGGAAATCTACTTCTGTGAAGATTTATAGCCTCGGAAACCCAATGGGGGCCTATTAGTCCAGAATCCAACTTAGAAGCCCACATTGCATTTAATTGTTATGTCTCCTTTGTTGTTGTTGAGTGCCAGCGAGTCGATTCTGACCCATACCGAGCCCTTGTGACAGAGCAGAATTGCTCCAAAAGGTTTCTGGGGCTGCAATCTTAATGGGAGTAGATCGCAATATGTCTTTCTCCTGCTGAGCTGCTGGACGGGTTCAAACTGCCGTCCTTTTGGTTAGCAGCCTAATGCTTTACCATTGTGCCACCGGGCTCCTTTTATGTCTCCTTAATCTTCTCCACTTTGGGACAGACAAATTAATTCAACACAGATGTGAGATAGTGTGATTGGATAAAGCTACAGATAAGACCCTGGAGTGCAGTGGGAGGGACGCCTCCACATGTCCAGTCTATGGAATTTGGTGCAATCAACGAGAGTTAAAATTAGTTAACTCTGCAAGTAGCTTCAACTTTTTGGATAGTTGTAGAACATTTTAAGACAACTTGTATATCAGGGACTGAATTGAAAAATAATAAAATCAGATTTATTATTATTATTATTTTACTTGAAACAACCTTTTGAAATACTTGGGAACAATGACCAAATTTGTGGTTATAAATGCCATTTTCTCCTCTTTTCTGGCTTTTCCTCATTTCTTCTGTTGGTCCCCCTCCCTCCCTTTCTTCTTTAGTTTGGCGATTTGGCCATTTATTCAAAATCCACTGGGCACCTACTTTATTCTTTAGAAATAATGATAGCAGAGAATGAACTATCTTAATTTGATCATATTTTAGGTAAAATTTACCACAAAATTAAATAAAAACCTATGCATATTGTTTTATACAAACTCATGAAAGATGTTGCTATTATTTGATTTATATTTGTATTATAAACATTAATAGACAATACTATTGAGATTATTAAATACCCTTTCTCTTTCCCGAATTATACATAGCTATAGATGTTTTTGGGAGCTCTGGTAGCATAGCACCTAAGGCACTTGACTGCTAACCAGAAGGCTGGCG
>NW_006921897.1:3720593-3721103 GCF_000298275.1 Orycteropus afer afer | reverse complement strand
GGGCAATCCTACTTCCGTAGTGATACTGCCTCGGAAACCCAAGAAGGGGTCGCTATGAGTCGGGGCTGACTCGACGGCACATAACAACAACAACATATTTAATTGCCAAAGGATATTTTCAGGGCTAAGATCCTAATTGCACTGAAGTCTAGGCTAGAAGGTCAGTAGTGTCCTGCCAAGGCATCCATGACTTCAGCAGCTGCTAGGGAAGCCACTTAAGCCCTTTGGTGTTTGAAAGTGTCTGTTATCTACCACAAGCAATGGCTGCATTTAAAGGAATTCATGGAAAGAGATTCCAAGAAAGCCATTCATTCCGGTTGGGGAGTAAAAGACAAGTGAAAGACGTTCATAACATGGGATGAAAAAACCAAACCAAACTCCCTGCCATGGAGTTGGATCCGAGTCATAGCAACCCCTCTTTGGGTTTCCCAGGCGGTATCACTACAGAAGTAGATTGCCCAACCTTCCTTCTCCTCGAGGAGTGGCTGGTGGGTTTGAACCATCAGACTT
>NW_006921897.1:3716167-3720493 GCF_000298275.1 Orycteropus afer afer | reverse complement strand
AAAACAGTTAAGTTTGTAAAAAGCATCACAGTCTAGATGGGAGGGTTCGCTCCAGCCTCTGCATCACGTACCTGCTTTCCACCTAACTTCTCTTCTGTGAGTCTTTTGCCATCCAGAGGAAATGTGCACATATATTGACTGTGCAGAGTTGATCATTTTGAGTGTGATCTTGTCCAGGATGGAAACCCCACCAAAACAAAACCAAACTCACTGCCATTGAGTCTGGGTTTCCCAGGTGGTATCTTTATGGAAGTAGATGGCCCAACCTTCCTTCCGAGGAGTGGCTGGTGGGTTTGAACAACCAACCTTCTGCTTAGCACTCAAGTACCTGAGGCACTAGGCCACCAGAGCTCTTATAGAGAAGGTCCTTTATAGGCAATCTGGTGCTGGACCTCAAATTCGCAGATTTGTACAGGTACTTTAGGTAAAATTATAGAATATTTTAGTAAGCACTGAGTGATAACTCATATGCTTTGATGAAATTTGTAGTACATGTACACTTATATGTATGTTGTTGTTGTTGTTTTGTGCCATGGAGTCGACCCGACTCATAGCGACCCCTCCTTGGGTTTCCGAGGCAGTATCACTACAGAAGTAGATTGCCACATCTTCCTTCCACTTATATGTATATGTATATATATATGTGTGTGTGTGTGTATATGTGCATCTCCACATACCTAAAGCTGCTCCCTGTTTTACGTGCTTCTTGTTTTGACAACAAACACAAGATTTTATCTTTGAGTATCAGTCTACATGCATTAAGTACTAAATTAGAGCAAACGTGTGTAAAGCTCATGTTTTATTACAGCTCTTTTGGATTTGAAATTGATATTTTCCACTCTGCAGTAGAAAGAAAATTTTTGAGAAGTTTTCTAATGATAATTTCTATTTTTCTTAACTGTAAAAATCTAGTTACAAAGCTGACTACTAATGGTAATATATTTTCTTGTGCAAAATGGAATGTAAACATGTGGAAAATAAAGAGTATAAAACATCTTTCAATGTGTATAAGGTAGTTCTCATTGATCACTGCCATGTGCTTTAATGTCCATAGAGAAAGTTTTCTCAGGAGTAAATACCTAAATAATTCATTGCACTATTTGTTCGATGAGCTGAATTTAAAACATTAAGATACAACATATAAACATATATGGTTAAGTTTTGCCTACAGGGTTATTTTCGTTACAATGACTATACATATTCAATCGGAAATGATAAAATTATATTGCAACATAATTATATTCAACTGTTTTGTAGTTGTGTTTTTTACTCTGGGAAAGAAATTGCATCCCCAGCTGTTTCTCAACTCCTGTAATTTAAATAAGTAAACCTATTGTTCTTAAAACTTACTTAGTTCCTTCTAATTCTGTTGATGGACATCCATTTCTACTGCCTTATTTTATGTTAATATCTAACAAAAGAATGCTGTTAGCCTCCTGCCAGTAAAGGCCCCGCCTCCTTTGTTGGGAAGGTGGGGAGGAGGGATTTTTTTTCACTTTACGGAAGACTTGAAACTTCCTCTCTCCACATCTAGTCAAGAAGAGAATTTCTGCATGAGCTAAAAATTCCTAGGACAAGGCTATAGCCCCCAAGTGTGGAAGGTGGTTCTTAGCTGTCAATTCCCTTTTGTTATTCCCTCAAATGGAATTATGAAATGTACGTGGCTTTGTAGGGCAGAACACATTTCTCCGAGCAAATGCAAATGCATTAGGTGTGCCCAGGTAATTTGAAATGCTCATGCTGGCAGCTTTTCTGCATGAGTAAAGCTGTTTAATTAATGCATTTTCCCCCCTTCCTTCTGATTAGTTGATTCTGATTTTCTTTGAATAAATTAAACTCGCTGTAATATGCTTCCTATAGCTTCTTGGGCTACCCAAGGCCTGATACCTCCCACCAGGAGGGCAGATGCAAAGAAATGAAATGATTCCTCGGCATATTTCTCACAGAGATTTCTCTCCCTTACAAAAGGCTCCTATTTTCCTTGTAACATGGCTCTGGCGGGTGATGTGTTCACAGAGGGTCTTAGAGTTTCTGTTGGTGCTGCTCACTGGTAACAGTCCCTCCAATTCGCATCCTGGTAATGGGCGGTGGTTCAGTTTTGTTTTGCTTTATTTAAATTTTTGGAGTAAACATTCAGCAAGGTTGGGAAGAAGTGGCATAAACACTTTCCCTAATAACAGTGCTCATGTTAATGGTCACAGCCTAGTGCACGGACCGCTTTCTACACATGCAATGACAAATCAAAAATATTTTCAGTAGGTGCCACAGGTTTCCAAAAGAAACCTTTGATTTGCGAAAATCATTTCTTTGCATCAGAAAGGCAGTTAGAAAGAAAGCTGCACTTGGAGTCAGGAAGGACTGGGTTTTAAGCCCTTGCTCTAAGGTAAACCAGTTTCTGTCAAGGCAAGGTCTTGCAGCAAACACAATCTCTTGGTGGTGGTGGTGGGGGGGTGCTCTCCCAATCCTTATGTCCTCTACATCTTTACATGCCAAGCATCTTACCAAGGGTTGATAGATGGTCCCAAAGTACTGTTCCATCTTAGATATTGCTTCTATCACCAAGAGTGAAATCCCTGCAAACCATGTTCTTGCCCTCTCCTCCCCACCGCCATCCCCTATTCCCCTCCGACCCACTGCAGAGGCCATGCCATCAGGTTCTTGAGGAAAGTATTAACGAGCATAGTGACAATAGTCACAGGACCACTAATTGGTATTTTGTAGCCCTTTTCTCCAAGACACTTGAGGCTTGTCAGCAGCCTTTTAGACTGATTTTTATATATTTATGTATTTAACAGAGCCACCCTGACTTCTTTTTAAGACTCTCGTCAATGAACGTTGGAAGTGAATGCTAATGCTACTGTTACGATTCACATTCTCTAACTTTATGAATATCTTTTACCTGCCTCCATTGTTCACTTAATAAGCCTTGTACTTCTAATTCTGGGCTAATTGACATGACTGATTTGCAGAAATGGGTATAGATCACTTTACACTATATAAGCATTTTTTGAAAAGTTCTGTGTTATTAAGAATTGTTCAAGAAAGGAGCAATATTTTTATATTGACCCTTATGATTATGTTAAGATCCTTTATGCTCATGAATGGTTTTCCATGACATCTTTCACTACTCAAACTAGTTAATGAGCTATGTGTAGTCATGTTTAAAGTAGGCAAGTTTGATTAAGTAGACAACCCACTCCTTAATTTATTATTTTAACATGTGCATCCAGATGTTTTCTTCTTAAATTTTTATTTTGAACTAACTTCAAACTTACAGGAGAGTTGCAAGAATAGTACAAGGGTTCTCAGAGACTTTTCACCCAGCTTCACCAATTATTCACATTTGCTTTATCATCCTCTTGCTAAATAAATATACACTTTATTACTTTTTTCTTAACCAGTGGAGAGTTCAGTTGCAGACACAATGCTCATTACCCATAAGGGGGGTGTATTTAGTTGAGATTTAGTGGAATATATATGTGTTGTTTACAGTTACCTGGGAGTATAATTAGGAGCTCTGGTGACGTAATGCCTAAGGCATTTGACTACTAACCAGAAGGCTGGTGGTTCAAACCTACCAGCCACTCCTTGGAAGGAAGGTTGGGCGATCTACTTCCGAAGTGATACCGCCTTGGAAACCCCAGGAAGGGTTGCTTTTAGTCGGATCCAACTGGATGGCTGTGAGTTTGCTATTTCTGGTGGGAGTATAATCATTTTATTGATACCTGTCAGATGTTGGAAGACTTGCAGGAATATTCTGCTGGTCATCATGCCATTTCACCTGGCAGCATGAGATGAATGTGTAGGCCCAGTGGTTATATCTTGATGTGAATGTGTCCCTTGGGGCCTGTCATTGGAAGCCAGTGGGCAATGGAGGACAAACAAGGTTTGAAATCTACAGAGGCAGAAACCAGTCCCATCTATGAAAGAAACTTGATAGCTTCTCCCTCTACTTTCATAAAAACCTAAAAATTTACATGATTTTAAAAAATAAAGAATTGTGATGCTAAAAGAAACTTTTCTAAACTCTCAGTAATTATACACACAAATTTTTGTCTAATCATGCTAGAAGAGAGATGGAATTATCTGTTTTCTCTATGAAAATCTACATTGCCACATTATTGTCATATGAAGATGTAATCAGATAGTATGTTGCTTAAAAAGTGGGGAAAGTATTGTAGATATGTATTAATGAATATAAATATTATGCTATTTTAGTGGACTTTGTAATGTTTGTAGGAGCTCTGGTAGCATAGTGCCTAAGGCACTTGACTGCTAACCAGAAGGCTGTCAGTTCAAACCCAGCAGCCACTCCTCAGAAGGAAG
>NW_006921897.1:3706424-3716067 GCF_000298275.1 Orycteropus afer afer | reverse complement strand
GGAAGGTTGGGCAATCTACTTCCGTAGTGATACTGCCTCAGAAACCCAAGGAGGGGTCGCTATGAGTCGGGTCTGACTCGATGGCACATAACAACAACAACAATAATATAATGTTTGTAGTACATTACCTTTTAAACTTTTGTTTAAAAAATCGATTTATTGTGATTTCTAATTTCTATGTACGTATTCATTTTGGTAGTTAATTTTGTATTTGCAATTTTTGTATTCTTTTTCTTAAAGATAGTCCTCCAAATTGTATAAACATTAAGACCCAGAAAAAACTGACAACAAAGCATGTGATAGGTGCTCAGTAAATACTTATTGAGTGAGTGAGTGAGTGAGTGCATGAATGAACGAATGAAGAAAGCAGCTTTTCATATAGTCTTCCAATGAGCAGAGGACACTGGGGGAAGTGTCAACAAGTTTGCAGCTGGGTCAGGGTACTGGCAACTAGGGGGAAAGGGTGTCTTATCTTGAGGTCTCTTGTGGATGGGGAGCTGTGCCAGGAGCTGAGGACATTGTCTCCTCCCACATCGTTAAGAGGCTGGGCAGATACAGACCTAAGAGTGGAAGGAAGGCAGGATGTTGTGAATGGTTTGCAAGGTTTTCAGGGAAGGAATCCACATTCAAGATTCATTCTCTCACGCTGAATATTATCTCTACCTTTGGTAATGAGGTTTCTGTCAGTAAAATGCGCGCCTGGCACACATCTTCCTTGCTAATAGAGGTATTATCATATGACTCTAAACAGTAAATGACACTCATTATTTGCAGTACCAGCAGAGAAAAATGAAAGCCAAAAAACCTGCACTACTCCAGACTATGGAGGCTGGAGAAAAGCTAATGAGATTTTGGAAAATAGGAATCATACGTCATTGTATTTTTTCAGTATTTAACTAAAACACATCTCTGACAATATTGAAAATAAATCATTTGATTTGGGTTTTGATCTCCTTAGAGTCAGGAGCTCTGGTAGCGTAGTGCCTAAGGTACTTGACTGCTAACCAGAAGGCTGACGGTTCAAATCCACCGGCTACTCCTCGGAAGGAAGGTTGGGCAATCTACTTCCATAGTGATACCGCCTTGGGTCCGACTCAACAGCACATAACAAAAACAACAGAGTCAGTCAGTAATGTTTGCCTGAATTTTCTCAGGGATTGTTTGGAGTATTTAAAGTCCTCAAAGTGTGTGTGTGGAAGGGTATTAGACAAATGCCTTGCATCTTCATTTTTAATCTCAACTTAATGTTCATAAATATATAGTATTCCATGAACACTCAACCCCTGTCCAGATATACTCAAAGCAAAGAGAATGTTGTTTCTCATAGAAGATGAAATGGAATGTTGCACAGGATAAAACATTACCTTTTACTAACTAATTATGACTTCTGCATAAAATGAATCCACAAAAGTAGCACATAAGTTATTTCCTAACTTAATACTGAGCTATCAGTCAATGTGCAAAAATACTTCCAGAATAACTGGTATAAACATGATGAGCACAGATCTCTCACTTATAAACTTTTAGAATATTTATAAGTGAAAAGATGATGTAACAACCTTAAGGACCATTTTAGTAAAAGAAAAACCACCCATAATCTCTGAAATCTATTGCTAATATTTTAATTTTTGTCTATTACCTTTGAAGGCTTTTTACTCATATGCATATGTTTCTACATCATTGCAACCATTAGTCGACTATCATATTATGTTGTTGTTGTTATATGCTGTCAAGTCATCTCTGACTCATAGCGACCTTATATACAACAGAAAAAAACACTGCCCAGTCCTGTGCCAGCCTCACGATCCCTACCATATGAGCTCATCACTGTAGCCACCATGTGAATCCATCTCGTTGAGGGCCTTCCCCTCTTTCATTGACCCTCCACTTTACCAAGCACGACATCCTTCTCCAGAGAATGGTCCTTTCTGACAACATGACCAAAGAAGGTGAGATGAAGTCTGACCATTCTTACTTCCAAGGAGCATTCCGGCTGGCCTTCTTCCAGGACAGATTTGTTAGTTCTTTTAGCAGTCCATGGTACTTTCAGCATTCTTTGCCAGCACCACAACTCAAAACCATCAACTCTTCTTCAGTCTTCCTTATTCATTGTCCAGCTCTCACATGCATAGGAGGCATTTGAAAATACCATGGCTTGGGTTAGGTGCATCTTAGTCTTCAAGGAGATGTCTTTGCTCTTCAGCGCTTGAAAGAGGTCTTTTGCAGCAGATTTGCCCAGTGCAGTATGTCTTTTGATGTCTTGACTGCTGCTTCCATTGGTGTTGATTACATTGATTATATTATCATATTATAGTCTGAATTTTTCACATAGCATTTTATCTTAAACATACGTACTTCCATGTGTCCACACAGTCTTCAAAATGATTGTATTAATGGTTATGTAACCTCCCTGTGATTAATATTTTACTTTGCTAAGCAAGCCTCCTATTGTGGTGTGTGGTAAGAATGTAAGCTTTCAGGATAGTGTGTCCCATTCTCATGGGAAATGAAGGAGAAGTGGGTGGGAAAGGAAGAACGGAACACAGTAAGAAAAATATTGTTATAATACTATTTGAATTAATTTCCCCCATTATAAAACTAGAAAATCCCAAGATAGAGAAATAGGAAAATAAAAACAACGTATAACATAGCTACTTGGTATTAGTCTTAACTCCAACAATTATGGCCAATTCTTGATCATTCAGATGCTAATATACTTTTGGGCCACCACATAATACTGCTTTTCCAGCTTTTTCCATTTCTAAGCAAGTTTACAGGAAGGAAAAAAAATTGTTGCTTTTTTAGACATATCTCATTTGGACCCCAAGAGTGCCACCTAGCCTTATCGCCTGTATTTTAGAATAAAGTTTGAATATTTCCAGAAATTACAACTACTCCCAAAGCATGAATATCTGCTAATCATTGAGAGGAATGAAATAAGAAAATGGAAAGCTATGAATTCTTGGGGTGAGGGGTAATTAGTTTCAAAAGAAAAGTTTTCTAAATGGTCAAAAGTACTGGCAGTACAGTTGGGATAGGAGTGTAGTTTTCCAAAGACACTCCCTTGAAGAGGTAATGTCTCATTTGGACGGATGAGTTGCGGTGTTTCTTATATAGCCATAGTCTCTTAGGAGCAAAACTTTAGCTTTTCAATCCAAGTCTCCTTTTAAAGGTGGACAGATCATTTTTATGAACTGTTGACATTCTGGGTGAGGTAGTTCATGGTATGGGAATGTCTGCTGCAAAAGACCCCTTTAAAGTGTTAAAAAGCAAAGATGTCACTCCCACAGCTAAGGTGCATCTGACCCAAGCAATGGTCCTTTAAATCACCTCATACGCATGCAAAAGCTGAACAATGACAAAGAAGATCAAAGGAGAACTGATGTATTTGAACTGTGGTGTTAGTGAAGAATATTGAATATCCCATGGACCACCAGAAGAATGAATAAATCTGTCTTGGACAAAGTACAGCCAGAATGCCCTTAGAAGCAAAGATGGTGAGACTTGGTCTTGCTTACTTGGGACATACCATCAGGAGAGACCAATCACTAGAAAAGGATCTCATGTTTGGTGAAGTGGAAGGTCGGTAAAAAGGAGGGAGACCTCCATGAGGTGGATTGACATGGTAGCTGCCAACGATGGGCTCCAACATAGTAATGGTTATGAGGATGGTGCAGGACCAAGGCAACGTTTTGTTTTATACGAAAGGTTGCCATGAGTTGGAGCCTACTCATCGCAGGGCATTTAGCTCTGGCCCTTGCCTACTAAATCCAGTAGTGTCCTCATTCTGACCACCCAAAATGCCCTGTCCTTATTTGCAAGAGCGCCCTGTGTGTGGGTTGGTGTCAACTTTTGGTTAAGAACCACAGCCATTGCAAGATTATTCAATAAGCAAGTTCAGCACAGGCTTACTTATGCTTACTTACTAAACTGTAGTGAACAATTTCACATTTTTTCATCACATCAAAGGTTAGGCTTCTAGGTATGGCTGGCATCTGTCTCTCTCCCAACCTCACAGCATCTTCCTACAGAATCAAAGCGACTTTTCAAATTATCCATCTCTGACAGGGGCGGAGTAAGACAATTTCACGTGGGTTTCACCACATCTTTGATTACGAAGTGCTGAAAAACATGTGAACTTGTTCACTACAGATTAGTAAGTAAGCAAAGTAAGCCCATGCTTATCTTGTCTATTGGGTAATCAATCTGTCCCTGGCTACAGCTTTAATTTCTAAAGGACTAGCCTCTGCTTCAAGGAATGGGCCCTTTCTCACACCTAAGGAATCATCGTCACTAGAATGGGACCTGAAAATGTCAACAGGCTCCCAGTCCTCAGATCAGCTTTTAGGAATTAGTGGCCTACAGCAGTAAAGGATCCGTCCCCCAGAAAGAGAATACGCCCTCTCATCCACTCTTTCCGCTTACCTTCACGGCTCTAAAATCTCATCCTTGCTTTGCCAAAAACACTTTTGCTGCTCATTGGAGAAAGGAGAAAAATTATTGTTGTTGTTTACCACTGGAGGCACTCCACATTCAAACTTGGCTATGATGTGTTTATATTCTCACTTCTCCAGATGAGAAAACTGAGGCTCAGAGAGGGCCAGTTATAACACTGGCTACTTGACACTATGTGTTTTACATCTACTATCTCATTCAAGCCGCCCAACAGTGAGATAGATCTATTACCATGCCCACTTTTCAGATGAGAAAACTGAGACTCATAAAGTTGTGTAGCCACTAAGAGTAATTGGTGGGGCTAGAATTCAAGTCAGAGCTCTGGTAGCATAGTGCCTAAGGCACTTGACTGCTAACCAGAAGGCTGGTGGTTCAAACCCACCAGCCACTCCTCGGAAGGAAGATGGGGCAATCTACTTCCGTAGTGATACTGCCTTGGAAACCCAAGGAGGGGTCTCTATGAGTTGGGTCCGACTCCACAGCACACAACAACAACAACAACAGAACTCAAGTCCAGGCCTTCCTATCCCAGGTCCCATATTTGTTTCCAGGACCCAACACTGCCTCTGTGCTGGAGGCTTTTTTTGCTATGGATGCAGACCCGACCTGCTTTCCAAATGACTCCTTGAGCAAATTGGAGGCTGAGCTGAAAAATCGGAGCCAGGCTAGATGGGATTGGAATATTTAAATAGTAATCATAAAAACTTGGTAGGAAGTGAAGACAACTGGCCGCTAGTCCCATTTTACATGCTTCCAGGACATAAGCTGAGATAAAGTTAATCGAAGACAACTGTGAATCTCAGACTGTGCATTTTAATAGCATTCAGAGATCCAAGGAAACATCATAAAAATTCTAGAAGCCATAATTCTACATTTTTTCAGGGCAAGAGTACGTGAGGAGGGCTTAGCCTAAATGCAAGTACAGCACAAAGGACAAAGCTAAAGGAAAAGTATCCTTGCTTTCCAAGTTTCCTCACTTTGACAGTTTAAGGTCATTTTTAAATGAGATTCTAAGGTCTTTGATTGAACTTTTTCCTTATTTTTCTTTAAATCAGGGATTCCACCCACTCCCAAGGGATCAATGGATAAAATTCAAGGAGCTCTGGTGGCGTAGTGCCTAAAGCATTTGACTGCTAACCAGAAGGCCGGAAGTTCAAACCCCCCAGCCACTCCTCGGAAGGAATATTGGGCAATCTACTTCCGTAGTGATATCGCCTTGGAAAACCAAGGAGGGGTCTCTATGAGTCTGATCCAACTCGATGGCAGTGAGTTTGGTTTATTATTATTATTATTTTGAAGAATGTAGGCAACAAAGGACAGTAATATTAGCAGTAGCTATGACTTTGTCACCAATGGAAACCACAGATAGTTTTTCTTATATGACAGGTGTTGAACACATCTCCAATGTAATTTTACTCATTATTTTGAAATTAGGATAGCTATAGGGTTGGAAGCAATTTGATGGGTTTTTTTTTTTTTGGTATCAGACCTACTAAAGACCCCAGGTGGCACATTGGTTAAGCACTCAGCTGCTAACTGAAAGGTTGGTGGTTCAAACCCACCCAGCAGCTCCATGGGAGAAAGACCTGGTGATCTGCTCCTGTAACAATTACAGTCAAGACAATCCTATGGGACAGTTCTAGTCTGTCACATGGGGTTGCTTTGAGTTGGAATAGATTTGATGGCACTGAACATCATTAGACCTGCTGCTAGGACTTTAATTATTATTATTTAATATGTTCCAAAAGGAGCCCTGGTTGCACAGTGGTTAAAGAGCTTGGCAGCTAACCAAAGGGTCAGTGATTACCAATTCTACTGGAAAAAGATGAGGCAGTCTGCTTCCATAAAGATTTTACAGCCTCAGGAACCCCATGCAGCAGTTCTACTCTGTCCTAAAGGGTTGCTATGAGTCACAATTGACTCGATGGCAGCAGATTTAATATGTTGTAAAAGAAGCACACCTATTACAAGTTTGATTTTTAAAATTATTTTGATAATGGTATCATCAGTTGCCTTTGTAACCCTATGTATTTTATTTTATATTCATTTAAAAACATTATTCTGAGAAAGGATCCGTGGGCTGCACCAGACCGCCACAGGACCCATGGCAAAAACCAAACCAAACGAATGAACTAGATTGACCTAATGAAACAAATGTTTGACCTGTACGTATTTCTCTGAGCTTGTGGACCTCCTCTTTTACTCTCCTTGGCTCACTTTAGATTCTTAAGGTGGGAAGCGAGGACATGGGCTCAACAAAGTGGGTAAGTTGTCCGGAGGATCGGGGTCCAGTTATTTGCAATCACTCATTCACTGACCAATGACTGAGAAGCTCAAAGATTCAATCCACTGCTGGATCAAGTACTGCCGGGTAGAGAGAAAAACACTGAGGGGCCAGGGCCTATGACTCTTGCTCCCCTGGAATTGGATTTGTCTTTCTGCTCTGGGATTGGGGTAGAGGGGCTGAGAGGGGTCCATGTGCTGCTGTAGTCGCCAGCTCAGCACCAGAGCCCAGGGTGAGAGTGGAACTCCAGGGCTTCCAAGACACCCTGGGGGAGGTGAAGTGCAGAGGGATCTCCAGGCAACCTGCAGTTACTGGCCTGGGAAGGCGGATGTTTGGCCTCTTGTATTCTCCCCTTATACTTCCCCACAGGGAGAAATTGGCTTGGGAGTGCTAGCAACTCAGTTTCTTGGTTGTATACCTGCCAGGAAAGGAATCTAGGAATCTCCCCAAAGTGAAGGAGGCAGCTCCCACAGCTCGCGAAATGCTGTGAGCCCTGGGCCCAGGTGGTGCATTCTTCCATCTGGCCTCATGATGCAAATCTTAACTCACAAAGCAGCGCGTGCCTTCCTCTTTTGAGAGGCACCCAAGCTCTCATCACTTTCTCAAAGAGGTCTGAGACTCTAACACAATGTATTTAAAAAAGCACCTTAAAGGTTGTGTAGCTAATCACTGAAGAGAAGTATATAAGAAGGGACCAAAATAGCAAACATGGGAGGAGAACAAAATGGCCAAGATCTGGAGATCCTTGGGCCACCGGCCCTGCCCCCACCTTTCTTACCTGGCACCAGAAGTCCCAAAGCTCCTTTCAGTCTCCAGCGCCCTTCCCTACCTCCCCACTCTTCTCTAGGAAGTTTAGTCTCCCTCACTTAATTCTACATGTTCTTATTCACATTTTTACAGGGTGGTTTCAACATTTTATCAGGTACTTATTCATTGCGTTCTTAAAATGTTATTTTTAATTATAAAGTATTCCAAACATTCACATAGAATATAATATACCAGATACCTGTGCACTCCCAGGTTTTTTGGTTGTCATTTTGTAAAGAAACAGAATAAAATCTGTTGCTGTCCAGTCGATTCCAATTTATAGCCACCCTACAGAACAGAGGAGAACTGCCCCATTGGGTTTGTAATCTTTACAGAAGTAGAATGCCGCATTTTTCTCTCATGCAGTAGCTGGTGAGTTTGAACCACTGACCCTACAGTTAGCAGCCAAGTGCTTAAGCACTGCTCCATAAGAGACATGTACTTCCTTCACTTCTCCCTCCTCAGAGGTATCGTCATTCCAGAAGTTGGTGTAAATCATTCCCATTTATGTTTCCTATTTATGCACGTGGCTCTACAAAAAGTGGAGCTTGGCCAACTTTTTCAGTAAAGGGCTGGGTAGTAAACATTTTAGGCTTTGTGGGTCTCTGTTGCATAGTCTGCATTTTTTTTTTTAACAACCCTTCAAAACTGTAAAAACCATTCTGGATGATCTGGCCATACAAAGGCGGGGGTGCGGATTTTGCCATTGGGGGAAGTTTGACCCATGGATAAAGCATTGTCTTGTGTGCTTTATCAATTTGCACATAAATAGAATCACACTGTATTCCCTCACAACTTAAGCTTTTCATTCAATATTATGTGTTTGAGATGTATATGTCAATATATTGATCTATTTCTTACATTTAATGAGTTATATTTTCAATCACTTCATATGCATGAGAAAGCTGGACAATGAATAAGGAAGACTGAAGAAGAAATGATGGCTTTGGATTATGGTGTTGGTGAAGAATACTGAATGTACCATGGATGCCAGAATGAGTAAATCTGTCTTGGAAGAAGTACAGACAGAACGCCCCTTAGAAACAAGGATAGTGAGACTCTGTCTCTCATACGTCGATCATATTATTATTACCAAGAGGGACCAGTTTCTGGAGAAGGATATCATGCTTGGTAAAGTAGAGGGTCAGCAACCAAGGGCAAGACCCTCAGTGAGCTGGATTGCAATGAAGGGCTCAAGCACAGCAAGGCTTGTGAGGACGGTGCAGGAGGAGGCAGTGTTTCATTCTGATGCCTATGGGGTTGCTATGAGTCAGAACCACCTCCATGGCACCTGAGAACAACAACATGTTGTGTTCCATTGTATGAATAAACCAGTTTCCTTTTCCATTCCTCTATAAAGGAACAATTAGGTTATTTCCTACTTTTCTTCATTATGAACAGTGCTGCAAGTTTATTTCATTGACATAAAATTGTGCATGGTATTCTATAGTTAGGAATGAGGGCTTTGGAGTCAGACTGCCTGTGTCCAAATTCTGGCTCTGATACTAGCAGACCTAAGGCATGTTACTTCATCTCTCTATGCCTCAGTTGCTCTTTTATAAAACAGAAATATTAATCGTACTTATCTCCTGGGATCATTGAGAGCATTAACCAGAACAGTTCCTGGCACAAAGTTTTTTTTTTGTTGTTGTTGTTAGGTGCCACTGAGCTGTCTCCGATGCAGCGACCCTATGCCCAGCAGAATGAAATACTGCCTGGTCCTGAGCCAGCTCCATGATTATTGCTATACTTGAGCTCAGTGCCGTTGCCACCGTGTCAATCCATCCTGTTGAGGGCCTTTCCCTCTTTTGTTGACCCTCCACCTTACCAAGCATGACATCCTTCTCCAGGGATTGGTCCCTTCTGACAGCCTGACCAAAGTATGTGAGATGAAGTCTGGCCATTCTTGCCTCCAAGAAGCATTCTGGCTGCACTTCCCCCAGGACAGACCTGT
This sequence comes from Orycteropus afer afer, assembly GCF_000298275.1. Classification (NCBI taxonomy): domain Eukaryota; kingdom Metazoa; phylum Chordata; class Mammalia; order Tubulidentata; family Orycteropodidae; genus Orycteropus; species Orycteropus afer. The sequence goes on along the minus strand of NW_006921897.1, from coordinate 3,706,567 downwards.
TAGTTCTTTTAGCAGTCCACGGTGCCTTCAGCATTCTTCACCAACACCACAGCTCAAAAGCATCAACTCTTTTTTGGTCTTCCTTATTCATTGTCCAGCTCTCACATGCATATGAGGTGATTGAAAATACCATGGCTTGTATC
>NW_006921897.1:3700868-3704264 GCF_000298275.1 Orycteropus afer afer | reverse complement strand
GACTATATGGTTGTCTGATTCAAAATCGCCAAAACCAGTCCATTTCAGCTCACTAATGCTGAGAATATCAATCTTTTTCCATTTCATTTTGGACAACTTCCAATTTTCCTAGATTCATACTTCACACATTCCATGTTCCGATTATTAACGGATGTTTGCAGCTGTTTCTCCTCAATTTGAGTGGTGCCACGTCAGCAAATGAAGGTCTCGAAAGCTTTACCTTATCCATATGAGTAAGGTTGGTTTTGCTCTGATGATGCAGCTCTTTCCCAGTCCTATTTTGAGAGCCTTCTAACCTAAGTGACTCATCCTCCCTCTCTGTATTAGACAGTGTTTCCAGACTATTTCTAAAGTTGCACAGTAATGTATCAGACAGTGTTTCTCTGCTATTCATAAGGTTTTCCCTGGCCAATTCTTTGAAAAGTGGACAGCCTCTTCCTTCTTCCTAGTCTGTCTCAGTCTATAAACTGGACTGATACCTGTGCACCATGTGCACCCCACTGGGTTTGAAACACTAGTGGCACAGCCTCAAGACTCATAGCAACACGTCACCACAGTAGGACAAACTGACAGACAAATTTGTCTCCCTTACCTGTTGGAAACCTCTCCAACCTCCCCTTACCTGGATCCCTGCGGCTGACTCCTCCAAAATGTCTTAGTACTTAGAATATAGATTCCTCAAGCCTCCTGTACTAGTGAAGGATACAAGGATTTACAGAGGGAATTAGGTGCTTAAGAAAATGTTGGAAGGCTTGGAGGTACACGTTCAAGCCTAGCTTCTCAGAATGACTCCAACAGTGCAGAATTGACCTACCAGGGGAGCCAATACCTCCACCACAGTCAAGAAAGTGGGAGAAAGGAGGTTCCCACTGGAAGTACTGAGCTCATGAAATCACCGATGTAGCTGCAATCAAAGGAACAGAAAGTCTTGATTATTAAGCTTTACTGCTGCTTCTGCTGCCTCTTAACACCTATGAAGTTGAGGACTGGGCAGGATAATGCTGAATCTGTCCATCGCCACACCAGCAGCTGCTTAGTTATCTATGAAGCTAGAGACTGGATAATGGAGTACAGTTTAGAGGAAATAGTCACATCTCCACAACTGTACTTGCAACAGTAGGAAGAGGGTCTCCACATCTATTGTGCTTTCCAAATCTCAAGTGAGTGCACCAAACCAGCACAGCCTGATTTATACGCAGAATGCAAGTGGCCAAGGAGTCTGGAAAAGGCAGGTTTTTGTTTTGTTTTTTTGCTTTCCAGACTCTTATTTTAATTTTTCTTTCATTTTACTTGCATCTACAGTCAACGCTTATAGAAGCAGCAGTCAAGAAATCAAATGCCGTATTGAATTGCTAAAATCTTCTGCCAAAGACCTCTTTAAAGTGTTAAAAAGCAAAGATGTCACCTTGAGGACTAAGGATCACCTGACCCAACAAGGTATTTTCAATCACCGCACATGCATACAAAAACAGGACAATGAATAAGGATCACAAAAGAAGAATTGATGCCTTAGAATTATGATGTTGGTGAAGAATATTGAATATACCATTGACTGCCAGAAGAACAAACAAATCTTTCTTGGAAGAAATACAGCTTGAAGGTTCCTTAGAAGTGAGGATGATGAGATGTACTTTGGACATGTTATCAGGATGGACCAGTGCCTGGAGAAGGACATCATGCTTGGTAAAGCAGAGGGTCATTGAGAAAGAGGAATACTCTCAATGAGATGGATTGACACAGTGGCTGCAACAATGGGCTCAAACATAACAATGATTGTGAGGATGGCACAGGACCAGTCAGTGTTTTGTTCTGTTGGACATGGGGTCACTGTGAGTTGGAACTGACTTGATGGTACCTAGCAACAACAACAACAACAGCCTCTTGCAATACAGAAGGTACACTGGAAGGATGTAGGAATGAGTACCAGCCAACCCAAACCCACTGTCATTGAGTCAATTCCCATTCATTGCCACCCTGTAGGACAGAGTAGAACTTCCCATAGGGTTTCCAAAACTGTCAATCTTTAGAGAAGCAGATTGCCTCGTGTTTAAACCACCATTGTTTTGGTTAGCAGCTGAATGTTTTGACCACTGAACCACCAGAGCTCCTGTAGGAATGAGTGCTGGAAGTTGATTTACCATGTCTACTAGCACAACTTGGACCGGGCAGTGTTTTGTTCTATTGTATATTTGATCGCCATGAGTTGAAACTGACTCGGCACCTACCACCACTACCATCATCATACTTTTAGATTATTCACAAATAATCTCATGTGCTTTAGTCTTGCCGCCTCCCACTAAAATTTGACCTCCCTAAGTAAAAGGATTCTACTTTGGCATTAACACAGGGTCAAGTAAAATGTCAAAATACTTTTTTTTTTTTTTTTAGTGAGGTGAAATTCATATAACATAAAATTAATCATTTGAAAGTCAACAATTTAGTGGTATTTCATAAATTTACAGTGTGGTACAATGACCACCTCTATCTAGTTCTTAAAGATATTCATCATGTTGATAAGTTTTAGTAGTTTTGTGCGGATTCTTCTTTTGCTAGATTGTTGCAGTAATGGCCTCCAATTTTTTCCTACCTTCCTGAGCACTCCCCTCCCACTCTGACTCTGGGCTCAGCCATGTGAGTGACTTTGGTCAACGGGACATTAGAAAATGAGACATAGCCAGACACTTGAAAAAATCTTGCACATTGAGGCTACCCCCCTTTTACTTGCTGGAAACCCTTTAACAATCATGAGAACAATCTTGGCTAGACTCCTGAAGGCTGAGATACCTTGTGTAGGGAGGCCCCAGTTGTCCCAGTCGTCTCCGTTATCTCAGCTGAGACTTCAGACATGTGAGTGAGGCTATGGTAGACTATGCAGCCCAGTTGAGCCAGTCTAGACCAGAAGATCCTGTCTAGCTAACCAAGAGAAGCACACAAACAAAAGTTTGTTGTTTTAAGCCACTAAATTTGGGGATGGTTTGTTACATGGTAAAAGCTAACTGATAATTCTTACCTGCCCATTCTTGGCAGCACTAATCCGGGGCCAGCCTCCCAATGGACCTGTGCCCATAAATCTTACAGTATCAAAGAGTATTATGTACCTAGAAATATTGAACAGATAAGTGACACCATCTATCCTGTAGAGAAGTATGTAAAGAGGTGAAGAGAGTTCAAGAGTACCACACTAATTGAACTCCTTCCTCTCAGGAATGGGAAAGAATCATACCCTAGTAACAGGTGTCATGCACTGGAAAGATTAAACACCAGGTTGATTCTTGTTGTTAGGTGCTATCACGTTGGTTCTGACTCACAGCAACCCTATGTACAACTGAACAAAACACTGCCCGGTCCTGTGCTGTCCTCACAATTATTGCTATTTTTGAGCCCACTGGAGCAGGC
>NW_006921897.1:3698404-3700768 GCF_000298275.1 Orycteropus afer afer | reverse complement strand
CTATGTACAACTGAACAAAACACTGCCCGGTCCTGTGCTGTCCTCACAATTATTGCTATTTTTGAGCCCACTGGAGCAGGCACTGTGTCCACCCATCTCACTGAGCTCTTCCTCTTTTCAGCTGACCCTCTGCTTTCTCAAGCATAATGTCCTTCTCCAGGGACTGGTCCCTCCTGATCACAAGACCAAAGTACGTGCCACGAAGTCTTGCCATCCTTGCTTCTAAGAACATTCTGGCTGGACTTCTTTCAAGACAGATTTGTTCACTCTTCTGGCAGTCCAGGGTATAGTCAATATTCCTTCCCAAGATTTCTATAGAAAAACTGAGGTGTGCATCCAGGAAAATTGTGATCCTGGTTTGCTACTACTCTGAGATTATAAGAATTTATATTTACCATCAGGAATCGACTCAACAGCAGTGAGGTTTTTTTTTTTGTGTGTGTGTGTATATATATTCACCATCCAAAGGAAAAAAAAGACATATATCATCTGGGATAAATTGGGTTACTAGTTAGTATAATTCCTGGATATGTTTAAAAATGCTCATGGACACATCATATTTTCTGTAGAAATCATTTTTTAGCCCAAATTCACAAATAAATTATTGCTTTTTGAGGTGACTTGAGAGTCTGTGAGTCTGTCTGAACTAGTCATTTATTGAAAATTTTAATGGGCATAATCAAAATGTAAAGGAATGTTGTTGTTGTTGTTGTTGTTATGTGCCATTGAGTCGGACCCGACTCATAGCGACCCCTCCTTGGGTTTCTGAAGCAGTATCACTAGGGAAGTAGATTGCCCCATCTTCCTTCCGAGGAATGTAAAGGAATAGCATTCTTTAATTTTTATGCAAATTAGTGATGGCTTTGCCACCTTGATGGATCCCATTGTATGGTTGGCTGAACTCTGCAGTTAGTTTGAGGATGATCTTTTAAACCCTCTGATTAAGTGTTTTCTTTACCTTAGGTCATAGGTCGCATGCCCTTTATTTGCTATTAGTGTTTCTGTATGGGAGTTCCTAGTCAGAAGGACTCTGCATTAGAAGGCCAAGGATTTCTGTGGAGTCAAATAAGGGTCATCATTTAGCCAATGGACTTTTCTTTTCTTTTTAAAAAATTGATTGTGGTAAAATATGTATAACAAACTTTGCTATGTCAGCCATTTTAAGTGACATTAATTACTTTCACCATGTTGTGCAACCATCACCACTATCCATTTCCAAATCTTTTTTTTATCACCCCAAACAGAACCTCAGTACCCCTTAAGCTATAGCTCCCCCTTCTTCCCTCCCCTATGCAGTTGCCTACTGTAAATTTCACATAAGTGGGATCATACAGTATTTGTCCTTTTGTACCAAAGAACCTTTCTCGAGTATCTACTACATGTAAGGCTTTGTACTAGATGCTGGGAGATACAAAGGCAGTAAGAAAGTGTTTTTATCTTCAAGGAGCTGTCAGTGTGGTTCAGGATATAAAACCTGTTTATAATTTGCTATAACACTAAGGTAAAACTATTTCAGTGTTTCAAGGAAGTTATAGAAAAAGTGAAACCACCTACAGTTCCCTCAGTAGGTAGGGTGACCATACTTCTTTGTTTTCCCTGGAAAATTCTAATTACCATCTGTTGTCCCTGTGTGATCATTATTAGTGCCCTCTTTCTCTCTAGGAAATGTCCTAGTTTGTATCATAAAGTCTATGGTTTCCCTAAAAATAGGGGAATAGCCAAATGAATTATGGTGCTGAACAACCATATTATGGTTTCCTGGTGAAAGGAATGAGACAGAGTGATGCATATTGACTCAGAAAGATGTCTATCACGCTCTGTACAGTGACAAAATGCAATTGCAGAATATAATATGATTGTATCAGCTTCCTTTGGCTGCTGTAACAAATTACCCGTAAGTGGGTGGCTGTAAATAACAGAAATTTATTGATTCACAGTTCTGAAGGCTAGAAATCCAACTTACTATGTCTGCTGGGCCATGCTGCCTCCAAAGGCCCTAGGGAAAGACCTTTTCTTGTCTCTCCTGGCTTCTGATAATTGCAGGCATTCCTTGGGTTATAGACGCATCCTCACATGGCCGTGTTCCTTTTGTCCATCTCTCTTACAGAACTCCACTTCGATTGTATTAGGACCTACCCTACTTCCATATGACCTCATATTACCTTCACTGACAATATCGTAAAAGATCCTACTTCCAAATAAGGTCATATTCACAGGTAACGGGGGCTGGGACTTTCATATATATATATATTTGGTTGTTGTTGTTGTTGTTATGTGCCGTCGAGTCGGCCCGACTCATAGCGACCCCTCCTTGGGTTTCCGAGGCAGTATCACTACGGAAGTAGGATTGCCCAACCTTCCTTC
>NW_006921897.1:3681877-3698304 GCF_000298275.1 Orycteropus afer afer | reverse complement strand
TATCACTACGGAAGTAGGATTGCCCAACCTTCCTTCCGAGGAGTGGCTGGTGGGTTTGAACCGTCAGGCGTCTGGTTAGCAGGCAAGTGTCTTAGCCACTATGCTACCAGAGTGGGACACAATTCAATCTATAACAATTGCAGAGTAGTATGATCTACATATGGAGTCCCTAGGTGGTGCAAACGGTTAAGTCCTCAACTACTAACCAAAAGGTTGGTGGTTTGAACCTACCCAGAGGTGCCTCGGGGGACAGGCTTGGTGATCTGCTTCCGAAAGGTCACAGCTTTAAAAGCCCTATGAAGCAGTTCTACTCTGTACACCTGGGATCACCGTGAGTCTGAATTGACTCGATGGCAAATGACAACAGCAACATGATCCATACATGCAGAGTGAAAAAAATTAAAAACTTAATAGTGGGGAACTGTGGGTTGTAGGACTGGAGGTGGTAAGGAAGGGCCTTTTACTTTTTACTTAAATACCCTTTTACAGTGCTTTATTTTATTTTATTTTGTATTATCTATAGGTTGAAAAACCAAATCCACTGCCATCACGTTGATTCCAACTCATAGCGGCCCCCATTGGGTTTCCAAGGCTGCAAATCTTTACAGAAGTAGGTTGCCTCATCTTCCTCCTGTGGAGCAGCTGGGGGGTTTGAACCACTCACCTGGTTAGCAGCCAAATGCCTTACCCACTATGCCACCAGAGTTCTTTGTTACTTATAGAAGTACTCTTAAATTTTCTGGGTGGCGAAGGGATGGATTGATGCTTTCCCCACAGAGGCTGTGAGGCAGGGATAGGGGATGGCTAGGTGAAGTTCCATCTCTTCTGGCTGTGAGTACATAGAACTCTACCTTCATCCCTTATTGGTGGCCCTCTCTCTCTGATCGCCCATAGACTTTTTTGCCTTAACAACATCATTTTGCACCTGATTACACTCTAGGTGGTTGTTCAGTACTTGTTGAGTGCGGATGGTTTTCTGTTCAGTTCTCATTATGTGTTGGTTCCTAAACACAAAATAGGTGATAGTGACATCCCGATGCCAGGCCCAATGATTTCTTATCTGTTACCCACTGGGCCTCACCAGGATCGAGCACAGGGCAGAGGTTCAAGAAATATGGGTTGGTTGATTCCAAAACTAAACTAAAACAGTTTGCGATGACCTGTTGATGTGTGTCGTTGTTTCCTCTTGCCCTTATAATCAGTGTGTGGATAATTATGAAATTACTGGGAAAGTTAAATTTTCTGCCTGCTCTTCATTTAATGAGAAATATTTTGCCTAAACTTAATCTTGATCACTTGTATTGATTTACTTCTTAAGAGCTCATTTCTTCTGATTCTTAGGCAGGTCAAGCCTGATGTATGTATAGTTTCAAATTGAGAAAGTATTTTATTTAAGATTTCTAGTTCCAGGAGGACCTGTCATAGTTTACAGATTTATACATGGTGCAAAATAAGAGAATTAGAGTTTAAACAGAACAGATGTGTGTTACAGAAGTTAGAGTAGATGCTGACAGGTAAGTAAACTGAGATGTTTCCAAGCAACAAAGGAAAAAGAGGGCAACAGTTTGGGTGCATAGCTTTCCTTATCTGACAAGAGCCATTTTATGAAATTATGGGCACATATAGCCTCCCCCAACAGTTAAGCTCAAGAAGAAATTGACTGTGACAGATCTTTTATAAATCATTTTGAATAACAATCAACAATATAGTCCATGAGTGCTTTGTAGAAGATACAGCACTCCATTTAAATCAGTGGTTCACCTATCAACTACAAGAGTAAAGGTATAATGCTAAATTATAAGACAGTGTAGACATTTCCTAAAGGAGTTCAAATGATATGATCCAGACATTTTGCTTTCCACTGCTCATACTGAATAAGGGATAGAGCTTAATCATGATTGTTCCAAGCCAGTTTACCAAAGGTACTTCCTTGCTCTTCCTCCTGAAATGCATTTTCTTCCATCACTGCATGTGTTTGGCCTTCCCATCTTTAAGAGCCAACTTAAATGCTACTTCCTTCATGAAGCATCCCTTGATTCTTTGTAGCCAGAGGTGATGTCCCTGTCATCTAAATACTTTGAATGTGTTTTATGGTACCTATCACTTTCAGTCTCATATGAAGTTCACACATATACCTGATTAGACTGTACATGATAAATAAATTTAAATGTATCAATCTGTGATTTAGATAAATTGTTTAAAATTTATAAATCTTCTGCAGTCCATTAATATTGTAGGTACTCCAAAACTCAACGTTAGTAATCAGATTTTCCCTCACTTCAGCCACTGGATACCCCAAAGTGAAAGAATGGACCAGCACCTAAATAAACTAATGTGTGTAAATAATCATTGAAATGTTTGGGCATATCTAAGCCAAAACTCTATGGCTCCATTTCATTTGATACATGGCCCTTCTCAGGTTCAAAGACAGCAACTGGGGCATTTCCCCAAATATCAATGATAGAACCTAGGCTCTTGTGCTTAAGTTCCAAAAGAAGTGGTGTCTGCATTTTATAGCTACAGGTTCTGGTGAGCCACAGAGGTATACCCTAACTGTGGCCATCTTAGAGCAGTAAGGGCACATCTTGTAGTTGACCCTTGAGGATAACTATCTCTTGTTTATTGTCCCACAGTAAACTCAGCTTATAGAGCCCAGGGGTGTGAGGACTGAGAGTGATTCCCCTGTTATCCAAGATTTTGTTTTTGATTTGTACTTAAAGGTCCACACAAAGGAGCTATATAAAATTATCCTTTTAAAGTCAACATGGCCCTCCCAGCACTTTCACATGTGCTCATTATTATGATTTTTTTTTTCACTGTAATAAATATCATCCTTGAAAAATTAGGGATCATAGTCATAGTTAGTACCATACAAGTGTCAAACTTGAAGAATTTCCGTGATCTGGCAAATGGCTGCTAACAAAATGCTGATCCCATCCTCTTTGGGATCATTAGATCTGTGACAGAAATGGGAAGGTGGTATAGATTGTATTTTCCAGCCAAAGAGAACCTGCTGACTTATGCAGGCACAGAGATATTACCAGTTCTGACTCCTTCCCCAAATAGGAGAGCAGGTGGTTATAATAAATGCATGGTAGGCAGGCCCTAGAGACTCCCTTTCCCTCCTGACCTTGACTCCACCATAGGGTGCAGAGTGCATTACCAGGGAGTGTCTGCCGCATTGGAGGCAAGATGGGAGCAGGTTGACCTGCACTGGGAAGCAGAACATTTGTACGTTTGTCCAACTTGGTTACTCAACTGTGGGTAGTTCAAGGTCTATAATGTTGTCTTTGCAGTGGAGGCCTGCTAACCTGTTGACTTAATGTCTGTTTTTGTTGGGTCCATTTCTAGCATACTATTGAATGTGCAGGCAGCACCAACAGTCAAACTTGTGGTAAATTATTCTCCTTAGCAAAAAGTAGTCTAATGACCAAGCAGCAGCAAAGTCTACTTTCAAAAATGTACAACTTACAGAGTTAACAAGGACAAATTGAGATTCCCTAAGTATCTAAACTGCTGCAATCATTGTAGTCACCACAGGAGCCAAGTCTGTAATGTGGCACTTAGGATGTGCTTGCAGCCTAAGGGTCTAAATTCATATGATTTGGGGCTTGTTATTTGCTTATATGCCACACAAAAAAAGAAGAAAATAAGGGCAGATCGAGCAATATAGCCTTCTCATAATTTTTAGCTTGAAAGTTTGCAAAATCGAATTCTACACATTTGATATGAAGCTTGGTTTTAAGCCAAGATCTCTGCAGTCTGTGAGGGCTAGGCTGAGAATGTAAATGAAAAAAGTGGGCTGAGAGGAGACTGGGAGTGCCCCATCTTCAAACACCCCAAAACAAACAAAACAAAACTAAAAAAACCCACCCAGTCCCAGCCAAATCACTGCCTTTTGGGAATGTGGGCCCAATGTGGCTACCATCATATCATTTTTCAAAATAAGCTTGAAATCCAGATTTTGTTTTCTGTAAAAAATGTCCTGATCTTGGGATCAGCAGAATACATTTAGGGGCTACATTTGGCCTACAGATTGCAAATCTCTGGTTTAGCAGAAAAGGCAGTAGGCCAGAAATCATTAACCTCGAGTTCAAACCTTGTTATTCTTGGTAGCTGTGAGATCTTTGACAAGTCATTTACCCTCTCTTGGATTCTGCCTCCCCATCTGCAAGGCAAAGAAAAGAACACCTACTATGAGTGTGACACAGAATCATGTGGATGAAATGAATGGTCTATCTGAGAGGGTATTGACACAGTCCAAGTTTTAGACAAATTTCCAGGTTGGTGCATGGTGGCTTGATACACATCAGGAATGAAGGTAGGGTTAATTGTTTCTCAAAGAGCTTCATGAGCCAAGGAAGAGACGCAAAAGGATTTTTTGAAAACTTGAAAGCCAAAGAACGTTCACATTTGAGCAAAATGTTAGAGGTTGTGAGACGGGGCAACATCTCTAGACTACACCTGCTTATGCTTTGAAGAGAAGTAGCCACAGGCCAGAAACGGATTCTTGACTTGGGTAGGGTGTATGTCATGGGAGTTGGGGGTATGTGGGTAAGTGGGTATGTGCCTAGGCCACTCTTTGGTTTTGAGGGAGGGCACTTAAAAGTCTCTAGCCCTGCTAAGACGGATAATACGAGTTGCGGGTGTAAGCCCTGACCTAAATTTTCAAGCATGCTTGGTGCTATATCCACCTGTCATCCAGAAGCTCCAGGAAGCCCTAGGTTGCAGATTTCAGTTCAATGAGTACATGAATAATTCAGCCGTCATTTTGTCAGCTTGTAGAATCATTTTCTTCTCTCTCAAATGCTTAGACCTCGCTGTGAAGAATTAACTGGAGAAAAAGCGAATATTTCTTTGCTCTGCTTTAAGGCTCAGAAGTGGCAGATATCTCTTCTTGAACTCATTCTTCTAATTCACTTGTTGTTCTTTGGTTCCATTCCATTTCACTGCATTTTCTTAGTCTTTGGGTAAGTGGACTAGATGTGTATGCTTTAATATATGAATCAGAGCGCCAAGGTTGATTCTCAGAAAGCCACCGGAAGTCAACAGAGTCTCCCTTCTCTTCCTCTTGGATAACACCTCTTGTTTTAGACAGTTGATATGATCCTGAGAAGTTGCATGTAAACTAGTCTATAGTTTAATCTTGTGCTAAAATGTTTACAACTAGAATGAAACAATGTTTGGGCTTTGCTCTAACAGAGGAGCTGCTTGTTGTGCTTAAGTGTGTCTGTGTAGGGGGTATGAATGAAACAAGACTGGCTGGGAGTTGAAATTGTTGAAACTAGGTGATGAGTACATTGCGATTCGAGATACTGTTCTCTCTAATACTTCATAAAAAGGAAAATAATTGTAAATTACTGCATATAGTGTTGTTGGTGATGTTTTATCATTTTATTTCCCATGGGGCTTCACTTGTCTTTGTTTTGAAATTATTTATTATAAAAGTAATATATGTTCATTGTGAAACAAATTCAATGAATACAGGATACGTGGAGGAAACAGTGAAAGTCCCCATGCCCATCTCTCTGTGACCTCTTTCTCTATCCCACATGCCTCCCCAGAAGTACCCACAGTAAAAGTCGGGGTGGTGGTGGTGGTGTATCCTTTCAGAGCTTTCTTTATGTACACACAAATGTATATAGAACTGAGTGGTTAAAAAAAGAGAAAACTGCTATATTCTTGATGGCAATTCGCTTCTATAGAAGGATCAATTTCTTCCCAAGTAAAACACATTGTAATCCTAAAGTGTAAATAAGTGGAAAAATAGGTATCACTTAACAGAATTTTGTGTATGGACAGAATTTGCTTTAACTATAAAGATATGCAATCCTTTTAGCAGTAGGCTAAGCTTTGCTGAGATCAGAGAAAGAAATGAGTGACTCTGCAGGGCTTCTAATATATCACCACCACTATAATAAGGTTTGGCTAGCGAAAGCAACTTGCAGGGACTTTTTTCCCCCCCAACTTGACCAAGCTATATATTTCAGTTGAATGCATTTTCATATGCACATGCCAGAGGAAAAGGCAAACCCATTTCAGTGAAATGAAAATCAGATTGTGATTTTGGTTAATTTTTAAAGAGTAAAGAAAAAAAGGGATCCTTTGGAAGTAATGTGTTGCCTTGTTTACAGTGGTGACCACGTAGGACGTTTTGATTTATTAACTGTTACTGAATGGTGAGTGGTAGAAACTCTCAGTGTATTTTGAAAGAATGCCTTCTCTCCTTTCTTATTCTGAAGCCCCTCCAGCCACCCCTCCCCATGGCCCCATCCTGCTAGTTTTATGTAAACTTTTGAATATGGGCTCTGTTGCTCCCAAATGCCTCATATTTACTTCTAGGAATGGCAAGAACCACACATCTTAAGAGCGTCTTTTCTTTGTTTTCTCTCTGATTCAGTTTTAAGTCTCCCGAAAGGCACTAGGCTGACAGCTCTGGAGACTCCAAGCCTGTTTATCTGTGAGCCTTGTGCAGCATGGCACATCTCTGTGGCCTCAGCAGTGGTCCTCCCTCTGCACCTGCAGGGACCAGCAGGGGGCAAAGGCCAGCCTGCCCCATCTTGGTGCTTCTCCTGAAAGAAAGCAATTAGCCAGGATTCAGGGCCAGGCCCTTTCTACTTCTTACAACACGCCTTGCCTACTGCACCCCTCCCCCAATACACACACAGTCACACACATACTCATTCACTCACAAAATCTCTAATTGGTTCACATGAACCGATGCTTGGATGTTGTACTGAAGAGACCCAACGACTAAGGAAGCGTTTAGTAAATATGTGTCATGTATGCAGCCTTGTACCTATTCCAGTGGAGGTCTGTCTTCTCAGCAGGAAGTGAAGTCTTGAGGCTGTTGTCTAGACACTTGAAGTATAACTTCTTTTTATTAACTTGAATTATCCATAGCCACGGTTCTCTCTCTTTGTAGGAAGGACCAGGGGTGAGATAGGTGTAAAGGTGGGAGGAATGGAATCATTTTAAGCAGTTCACAAATCCATATGCAGATCAAATGATCACTACATCTCATATTGATATAGAAGGCATTGCTAAGTTTATGGGAGCTGCCTGGCACAGATTTCTTCAATCAACTATGATCTGTATGTGTGTGTGGTGGGGGGAAGTCCATGAAATAATTTTACATTCAAAAGGTGTTCTCTAGTTTAGATAAAACATTTTTTAAAATTCTCCACTTCGCATCCTTAAAAACCATTTCACATAAGCCTGATAGTAATATTGTGAAGTAGGTATTATTATCCCCTTACGAGAAAACAGGCTCTGGGAAGTTAAAGAATTTGCAGAAACAGTTGTCAAACTCAGTTTGACAGATTCCTAAGTCCAGTAAGCTTTCCTTTCCATTTTACTAATTACCTTCCTAGATATGGACTGCGAGAGCTTGGAGTCAAGCACATCCTTTAAAAAAAAAAAAAATCTTCATGCATCTACAGTCCATATCATGACCTACCTGTCTACAATGGTTTTGCTCCTTTACTCTATGTCAAAATCTGACTTGATTTTGATTGAGGTTCCCCTATAATAGAAATGTTAAAAAAAAAAAATTCTGTTGTTGGGTGCCTTTGAGTCAATTCTGACTCATAGTGACCCCACATGACAGAGCCGAACTGCCCCATGGGATTTTTGAGCAGGTCACCAGGCCTTTCTTGCACACAGTCGCTGGGTGAGTTTGAACCACCAACTTTTCAGTTAGCAGCTGAGTACTTAACCATGGTACCACCAGAGGTAGAGAAAAGGAAAAATAATTTAGAATTCTAGTATCATGATGTAGCTCTAAATTTGCCTTCTGAACTTTTGTTTTGGGCAACTGCTGCCTTTTTGGTCTTGGGTGGTTGATTATTCTGAGAAGCAAGTTCCTTATGGCTGGTACTGTTCACTTTATAGACCTGTCTAGGAGCTCTGGTGGTGTAGTGCCTAAGGCATTTGACTGCTAACCAGAAGGCTGGCGGTTCAAACCCACCAGCCACTCCTCAGAAGGAAGATTGGGCAATCCACCTCCATAGAGATACTGCCTCGGAAACCCAAGGAGGGGTCGCTATGAGTCGGAACCGACTCGATGGCAGTGAGTTTGGTTTTGGCGTGATTTGTCTGAAAGGTGATCTCTAGGAGTGGGTGCAGTTCCAGGTATGAAGAGTGTCTCAGGTCCGTAGTCTTGGGGGTTCCACCAGTCTCTATCAGACCAGTTAGTCTGATCTTTTTTATGATTTTGTATTTTGTTTTACATTTTTCTCCCACTCTGTTAAGGTTCTTCTATTGTGATCCTGATCAGAGCAGTCAGTGCTAGTAGCCAGACACCATTTAGTTCTAGTCTCAGGCTAGTAGAGGCTGTGGTTCATGTGGTCCATTAATCCTTTGGATTGTTTCCTTGAATCTTTGATTTTCTCCACTCTCCTTTGCTTCAGACAAGGAGAGACCAATAGTTGTATCTTAGATGGTTACTTGTAAGCTTTTAAGATATCAGACACTACTCACCAAAGTAGATGCAGAACACTGTGTTTATGGACTATGTTATGCCAGTTGACCTAGATGTCCCCCAAGACCATGGTCCTAAGCCCTTGAGCCCAGTAACTCAGTCCCTCAAGGTGTTTGGTTCTGGCTAAGAAGTTTCATAACTCTGCCCCCTGTATGCTCTACTGTATACCTGGATATATTGGCAGCACATACAAATATGTATGTAGAAATGTCCTCTGCCAAACCTATATATGCTCATGGGTATACACCTATATGCCATCCCACACCTGTTCAGCTTACATATCTACCTATGTATCCACTCGTAAATTACTGTTTGTTATTACTGTTATTGCAGGATTGTGTATGTAATAGTATTTACCATTGTTATTTTACTCTCGTGACCTTCCCAGTGTCTTCCTTGGTCACACTGTGCTGAGCTCCCCCTTACTATATGCTGTCTTTCCCTTCCGCTAAGTTAACACATGTCTATTATCTAGTTAGTCATTTTCCCTCCGTCTCATCCCTGTTAACCATCAAAGAATGTTTCTTTCTGTGCATAAATCGTTTCTTGGCTCTTTATAATAGTGGCCTCACACAGTATGTGTTCTTTTGTGATTGACATTATTCACTAGCATAATGTCCTCCAGGGTCATCCATGTTGTGAGATGTTTCAAAGATTCATCGTTATTCTTTTAACATTGCATAGTATACCATTGTGTGCACGTACCATAGTTTGTTCATTCATCTGTTGATGGGCACTTAGGTTGTTTCTATCTCTTTGCTATTGTGAATAGTGCTGTGATGAGCATGGCTGTGTATATATCTGTGTCATGGCTCTTACTTCTCTAGGATATATATCCTGTAGTGGGATTGCTGGATCACATGATATCTCTATTTCTAACTTTTTAAGGAAGCGCCATACCACTTTTCCACAGTGGTTATATCATTTTACAATCCCACCAGTATATGAGAGCTCTAATCTCTCCGTACTCTCACCAGCATTTGTTGTTTTCTGTTTTTATGATCATTGCTATTATTGCCAGGGTGAGTCTGATTATTGTTTTGATTTTCATCTCTCTAATTGGCTATTGAGGAGCTCTGGTGGCATAGTGCCTAAGACATTTGACTGCTAACCAGGAGGCTGGAGGTTCAAATCCATGAGCCACTCCTCAGAAGGAAGGTTGGACAATCTACTTCCATAGAGATACCACCTTGCAAACCCAAGGAGGAGGCACTATGAGTCGGATCTGACTCAACGGCAGTGAGTAGTAGTAGTGGTAGTAGTAATTGGCTATTGATTGTGAGCATCTCTTCATGTATTCATTGCCCACCTGTATGTCTTCTTTGGTGAAATGTCTGTTCATGTCCTTTGCCCATTTTTAAATTGGATTGTTTGTCTTTCTGTTGTTGAGGTTTGAAGTTTTCTATCAATTTTAGAGATTGTTCCCTTGTCAGAAATGTCAATGCCAAATTTTTTCCCCAGTCTGCAGGCTCTCTTTTTACTTTTTTTGAGACATGTTTTATGCACATAAGTATTTAATACTTAGAAAGTCCCAGTTGTGTAGTTCCTCCTATGCTATTTGTGAATATTTAATTATGTTTGGTAGACTATCCATAAATTGGAGCCTCTAAGTTTGCCCCTATTTTTTTCTTTGATGATCTTTATAGTTTTAGGTTTTACATCTAGGTCTTTGATCCATCTTGAGTCAGTTTTTGTGTATGGTGTGAGGTATGGATCCTGTTTCATTTTTTCTGCAAATGGATATTCAGTTTTGCCAGCACCATTGGCAAAGAGACTCTCTCTTCCCCACTTAATGAGTTTTGGCCCTTTGCCAAAGATCAGCTGTCCATAGGTGGATGGATTTACTTCTGGGTTCTCAGTTCTGTTCCATTGGTCTCTGTGTCTGTTTTACCCATACCAGGCTGTTTCGACTACTGTAGCTGAATAGAAGGTTATGAGAGCTGGAAGTGTGAGGACTCCAACTTTCTTCTTCTTCAGTAGTGCTTTGCTTATTCAGGATCTTTTTTGTGTCCATATAAAGTTGGTGCTTAGCTTTTCCATCTCTTGAAAGAATGTTGTGGACTCTGGTTTTGGATTGCTTTATGTCTTTATTCTCTAGTGCTACTATGATGGAAATACCACAAGTGGATGGCTTTAACAAACAAAAATTTATTCTCTTACAGTTTAGGTGGCTAGAAGTCCAAAATCAGAGTGCTGGCTCTAGGGGAAGATAAGACTAGAAGCCCAAGTTCAGAGTGCCAGTTTTAGGGGTTTGGTAGAGACCCCTTGACCTTGGGCTTCAGCTCTGCCTTCTAGGTCCACTGGAACAGGCTGGAGGCTTCTCCTGACTCATGCAGCTGCTGGCTGCTGAGGCTGACCCATTTAAGATTGGCAGATAAAATGGCAGATTGTTGGCTTATAGGCTGTGAAGACAATGATCCCAAGATCAGCAGGCAACAAAGCAGGCCACTGGTTCAAGTCTAGAAAGTGAAGATGATAAATGAGCCAAATGCAGGATCCTTTCCATATATATACTGGAGGCAGACTACACCCCAAAGGCAACTCTCCTTCAACTGATTAAACTGCTCACAGCAGATACCATCATGGAAGTGATTTCACCATATCCAATTTCATCATGGCAAATAACTACACCACAGCTGCCAAGCCACTCGAAATCATGGCCTAGCTAAGTTGACACATATATCTATAGATTGCTTAACTACCACACATTATACCTGTAGATTGTTTTGGGTAATATTGAAATTTTCACAATGTTAAGTCTTCCTGTCAATGAACATGGTATATTTCATTTATGTAGGTCACTTTTGGTTTCTTGCAGCAGTGTTTTGTAGTCTTTTTCATGTAAGTCTTTTACATTCTTGGTTAGGTTTATTCCTAAGTACTTCACCTTTTTGGTGGTTATTGTAAATGGTATTGTTTTCCTGATTTCCTTGTCAGAGTCCTCTTTGTTAGTGTAGAGGAATCTGACTGATTTTTGTATGTTGATCTTGTACCCTGCCACTTTGCTGAATCCTTCTATTCATTTCAGTAGCTTTCTTGTGGGATCTCTGGGATTTTCTATGTATAAGATCATATCATCTGCAAATAGGGATAGTTTTACTTTTTCTTTACCAATTTGGATGCTTTTTATTCCTCTTTCTTGCCTTATTGCTCTGGTTATGTCTTCCAGTACAGTATTGAATAAGAGCTAAAAAAGGCATCCTTGTCTGGTTCCTGTTCTGAAGGGGAATGCTTTCATTTTTCTCTCTACTGAGAATAATGCTGGCTGTTGGTTTTATGTATATGGCCTTAATTACATTAAGGAATTTCTCTTCTATTCCTATTTTGTGGAAAGATTTTATCAGGAATGTGTGTTGGATTTTATCAAAGGACTTTTCTGCATTGATTGATATAATAATGTGGTTCTTTTCCTTTGCTTTATTTGTGTAGTGGATTATGTTGATTATTTTTCTAATATTGAGCCATCCTTGCAAACTTGGTGTGAATCATCCTTGCCATGATGTATTATGTTTTGATATGGTGTTGGATTCTATTGGCTAGGATTTTGTTGAGACTTTCTACACTCATATTCATGAGGGATATTATTGTATAATTTTCTCTTTTAGTGGTATCTTTGCCTGGCTTTGGTATCAGGATTATGTTTTCTTCATAGAATGAATTCACCTCATTAGGTTTTTTCAAGGAGCCTTTTCCCCCAGTAGATTTAAAACCACTGATAAAATGCTTGCTCAAACAGCACAGCCCTCTACCACTGCCTTACAGGCATTCTCTTCCTCAGCTAATGCTCTCATTGTCTTATAAATTGCCTTAACTGAACCCCTGATGTGTTCCTGTGTGGTGCAAATGGTTAACACACTTGCTATTAACCTAAAGGTTGGTTGTTTGAGTCCACCCAGAGGCACCCTAGAAGAAAGGCCTGGTGATCTACTTCTTAAAAATCAGCCTTTGAAAAGTTTATGGAGAACAGTTCTACTCTGACACACATAGGGTCGCTTGGAATCAGTTCAATGGCAACTGGTGGTGGTGTATTGTTGGTTCACTGATAGATTTCTTGCCCTCCATGCAGGAAAGCTGGGTTCTATTCCTGGCCAATGCACTGCATGCACAGCCACCATCCATCTGTCAGTGGAGGCTTGTGTGTTGTTATGATGCTGAACAGGTTTCAGTGAAACTTCCAGATTAAGACAGAGTGTTCAGATTAAGATGGACTAGGAAGAAAGGCCTGGCTTCTGAAAATCAGCCAACCAAAACTCTATGGATCACAACTTGTTTGATGTACAACCAATCATGGGGCTACTACAGGACCAGGCTGCGTTTTGTTCTGTTGTACGTAGGAACATCATGAGTTGGGGGCTGACTCCATGCCAATGAACAACAATAACTGACAAACCCTTGGTATAGACTTCAAGGCAATCCTATTTTATGTGGTCTTTTCCCACCACTGACTCAACACCTCTCTCCTTCAGTCACAATGACTATAGAAAAGCAGAGCTCTTGTTTAACCAATATTATCACACAAGTATGGGTATTTTTGACTTTTTAAAATCAGTCTTCTCTGGTGGCGTAATGCCTAAGGCATTTGACTGCTAACCAGAAGGCTGGCGGTTCAAACCCATCAGCCACTCCTCAGAAGGAAGGTTGGGCAATCTACTTTCGTAGTGATACTGCCTCGGAAACCCAAGGAGGGGTCACTATGAGTCAGATCCGACTCAACGGCAATGGGTGGGTATGGACAGACATTGATGCTGTTTCTCAGCCTTGATTTTGCAAGATCAAAGAGTGTTGCCTGCAATGTTGTGATAACTGTTGCCAAATTGTTCCCTAAAGAGTTTCCATCAATCTCCACTCCCATAAATGGTATGTGAGTCTGCTTATTTCTCCACTCTGGGCATTATGGAGCTTTTGACAGTCATTGCCAATCTGAGAGTTGAAAATGATGCATTAGTATCTATATTCAGTACTTGTTTTAAGTATGCTACCACAGGGATTTTCAACCTGGGCTTCTTGGATGGGGTGCAAAGTCCTGGAACTCACATGCAAATTGCTGTTTGTTCTTTAGTGCATTCTTCAGGGATAATGGGAGAGGTGGAAGGAGGTCTCATAGCCTTCTCCAAATTCTGCAAGGGAGTCTCTGCCGCCAAAATATTACGAAATAAAACTCTAAGGGTTTTACAACATATCAATGAAGAAAAGTAGATAAGACAATAAGTAACAAGCTAGAGAGAGTTACAAGCAGCTAGGGAGAGTTACAAAACTGCAGTGATCACACAAGATTCCTGCAGTCCCCCTATAGCTCTTGACACCCTTTGGTAACAAAGATGTCCAAAAATCTAAGCCTCTTCCCTGGATCTCCTTTCCTGGGAAGCTCCTGCTTTCTGGAACACAGATCAGAAAACTCCTGTTATGGGAAAATTATGAGTAGAATTGATGGACCAACCTATTGCTCCCTAGTCCAAGTGGCTGCTTTCAACCTGATTCCTTTTTCAAAGCCCCTCTCTTATCTTTTGGAAGAGGTCATTCTAGGACATTGCTTCTTCAGATTTCCCAAGAAAGTCCTCTGTGGGCAGCAGGAATGTGAGTGCATTTCTCTGGGGGATTTTGGGGGCCTTTTAAGAACGTACCAGCCAAAATGTCTTGAGTTTTCTCTTTAAATTATATGTAATTTTTGCATTCTGCTCCTTAGACTATTTCTGTGTATCTTAAAATTAAAAAGAAAAAAAATTCTCACCAGAATCTTGGTTTTAAATTGACATTCTGAGAAGTCATTCCATGTTTCATGTTTGTCAGTGGCTCCAAGAATCCCATGGTTGGATTCCAATCTATTTTATTTTCTCTGTGTTCACTTTAAAAGTGTCAGGTAAATACAAAGTTAACAGAAAGCATGTTTGCAGTGTAGACTTTGAAGTTCCTCTCATTTTACAGGATTTTCTTTCTCAATAGATTCTACTTCAGTTCAAGGAAAGTTATTGAATTATCTTCCAGAACTTTCCCATTTTGCTGAACACGCGTTTTCATCTTAAGAAACGTCAGAGAGAGCTGCCATGGTTGATGTTCTTTCTGCTTGTTCCATTTCAGTCCACGGAATGCCATTCTATATTCAGAAAGGGTGGTTCCTTGCCCTGGCCACCTGCCTGGGCAATGGCTCTTGGTCATTTTGGAGGATGTGCACAAAGTTTGCCTTTTGTTTATTATTGCCCTTCTAATTTTGTTTCAATGCATAATGAGGTAGGTGATAGAGCATGGAGATACAATGGCTATAAGGAAATTGAGGTAGAGTGTTTGTCCCAGCCAGTTGGTGATAAAGTGGGACTAGAAAAGTAACCTTCCGATACCCACTATCTTTCAATGAGGAATTGCTGTGTAGTGGCAAGAATTCCTATCTGGTGATAAGCCTTGGTTCTACCACTTACTAGCTGTGAGGCTTGTTGCGAGTTACTTCCTTGAACTCTGGGGGCTTCAGTTTCCTCATCTATGAAATGAGACAATAATACCTACTTTACAGGATCTACTTCCATAGAGATACTGCCTTGGAAACCCAAAGAGGGGTATGAGTTGAATGGACCCTATGGCAGTGTTTTTTTTTTTTTTTTGTGTGTGTGTGTGTGTGTGTGTGTGAAATGCCTGGCACATAGTAGGTAAAATATAAAAGTTATTCCACCCCTCTCTTTCTCTCCCTATCCATGCTACGTGGAAGTTTTTAGAGGAAAGAAATGAAGATATATGAAGATTTAATGGTAGACTTTTTTTTGGGGGGGAGGGTAGGGCAATTATAGAATCTGAGATTGGGGCTGAAAGAAGCCTTGTTGTTAGGTGCCGTCATGTCGGCTCCGACTCATAGCGACCCTATGTACAACAGAACAAAACACTGTCCGGTCCTGTGCCAGGCCCTTAGAAAGCAGCTATTTTAATTTTAATTGACTTGGGTTACAGCGGAGGAACAGGCCTAGAGATGGGCAATGACATGCCCAACATTGCACAGTGACATGCAAAGCCCCGTAAGGACACTTGGACTAAAAGAGAGGAATAGGTCTTGGAAGGCACCTTTTTTCAAAGGCTATATTAAAAATGAACTCTTTCAAAGTGAAAATGTGTTTTGCCCTAAAATAAGAATTAAAGCTCAGCCGATAATGGATGTAAATGAGTTTCAAAGTTGAGTAAAACAAGGTGTGATTTTTTTACCAAGTGGCAATCAACAATTACAAAATACAATGGCACACAGATAATGAATAAATATATTTGCGCATGTAACTATTAAAATGAAAACCACATTGGTAATCTCCTTTACAACCGGAAAAAAATAAACGGACTATCAAAATATTTTGAGGAATGTCAGATGAAATTTTACTGAAATTATGTCTTCTAGACTTCCCCCCTCCACCCACACAAGATTACTTTGGTCTGTCTAAGAACAAAAATAAACTTAATACATAGATAAATGCTTGTCTTCCTAACACTACAAAAGAAACATTGGTTCCCCCAGATAACTCTTAAGTAAACTGCTGTCAAAACAATTAGTGTTATTTTTCTATTATCCTTCTATTTGAGAGTAAATAACCATTTCATGAATATGTTAATTATCTAGTAGGTGTAGAAGATAAGGAAGGCCCTCTATCTCGAGAAACAATGATAAGTCATCAACTGCGCACAAAAACCTCAGGAAGGGCTCTAGGCTGCATGGCCATGCAGCCACATCGCCCCCCGTCAGACGGAAATCAGTCCAGTTTTGAGGGTTTAAAGAGAAACAGAAAAGAAACGGCACTGTTTTGATAGAATGAATCACGAAGCAAGCTGGAGTTGTGGACTGTGGCCGGCTGCAACCACACTGTCTTCCGGCTAACTAAGTATTACCTGGTTTTATTTATTTTTGCAGCCGCTTTGTAGAATCGTGTAATGGGAATTTTAAAGAATGAGGAAAGTGAGGTTAAATAACTTGCTCAAGATTTGA
>NW_006921897.1:3675860-3681777 GCF_000298275.1 Orycteropus afer afer | reverse complement strand
TAAGATACTTTTGGAAAAGAAATGATTTTGCCAGCTTAAACTTAATCTCTACCTTTAGTGATTATGCCCAACTTTGGGCAGCTTTGAACGCGCCTTTTGAAATCCCTAGCCCAGAATCCTTCCCCATCCGCAGTGGTTAAACGCCGCCTGAAAGGGAGCACATTTTGAGTGGGGAATGAGTTGAGGTGGGGGTGGGGGAGGAAAAACACAGAAAAGTGCCTTCCCTTTCTAGTTTGAAGGGGCAAGATGTATTTTTCCATATTAAATATTTTGAAAAAGTTGAATGCAGCATTGTGCCAGATAATTAAAATGTAAATTTCAGTATCTATGCTAGCTTTTTTTTTTTTTTTTTTAATACATTTAAGTTAGTTGTCTTTTCAAACATGTGGTCAGCTGTTGTATTCACATATGGTCAAATGATCAAAGTCTGAACTCCTCTCTAATTGTCCCCCCGCTGCTCGTCTGCTCTGTCCGTGATCAAGGCCTCAGCAGGTGATGAGAAAGGCATGAGAACGGGCTGGAAGGAGAATGGGGCACCGAGAGGCCCAGGCTGAAAGAAATAAAGACTTCCAGTACATCACCCTGACAGTAAAGAGCCAAGGAAAAGTGACGTCTGGTTAGTAGTGCTTATCTATTTTTTGTTCGCCAATCTGCATACATTTTTTCCCGAGCTAAATGCAAATGGAGACGGAGCCCCACACGGCAGCGCCACCGCGGAGTGCTGCATTTGTTTACCCGCTTGGGAGGAAGCTGCTAAGTCCCCCAGTTTATAGTATTTCACATGTTTGTGGAAATCATTGCGATTCTTTTCACTTCTGCTTGTCATTGTTTGCCTAGAGTTCACTTTGCCAGATGGCGCTTTATTGTCACTAGTGGTTACACCTCGCTATTGGATCAGTTCAAGACCAAATGGTGTGAAGAGCTTTCATACTTAGAGGATTTAGCCAAACATTCATTCTCTGCTATTCAGGCCGCTGGCGCACTAATTCATATCCAAGCTGGCTGACCTAGGAATGAGGGCAAGAGAAAAGGGCCCAGGTCTTTACCCCCCCCCCATATTATTAATTTGCCTTCTATTTATAGTTCCAATTGGGATACATCATAATTAAGCAAGTGTCTTGCATAAACATCAGTAAGATGCTCAGGAGGGGGAGGGGGGAGAACAAGATAGTGTATGATGTGAGTAGTGGCTGAGCTTAAGGTGGTTTGCCACCCACGCAAAAACACTACCAATTATTTCCCCCCAGTCCTGCTTCTCTGTCCTCTTAGCAATGAGCCAGTCCTATTCAGCAAATGCCAGGAAGCATCTCACAGAGATTTTTTTTTTTTTGGACACGTATTTTCATGTGAAAGTTCTAGAATGTGAAAATCGAACATGTTTTCCAATTTGGGAAGGGATCCTTAAAATGCAAGAGACTCCACGTCATGGTATGTGACTTACAATGGGGGTTTTGGGGAGCCTGGGCACAGTCTAGGTGGGTCCACTTTTCTACAGAAATTTGATCATTTGATTTGGGTCATTTGATTTGGTAGTTGTCTTTCTGAAGGCAGGTCTTATTCATGAATCTGTTGGCTGCTGCCCCAAACTCTGGAACTTGTCTTCCCTTCTTCATCAAATCTGTTTAAATGGCTGGAAATGTGGTGCAGTGAAACTAAGGCAAGGATAGCAGGGAAAGGGTTAAGCAGGTAAGGACTCAATTGCTCTACCTAATTTTCTTTCTTATTAAATATGAGGCCCAGTAGTTGTAGCCCTAGTTTCCTTTTCCTTGGGAAGAGGGGGGTAGGGCTTCGCCTACCTATTCACAGTGATGTTGAAAGGACAAAGAAAAGCACCCACGTGAAGAGGGAGGTTCTTTGGCAGAAGGCAGGTGCTAAAGGATTTGGAGGTTATTATAGAAAAAATCCTTGAAGCCCTCAGTGCAAGGCCTTGCTGTAGTAAAAAAGGCAAACAGGATAATGGATTGGATCAACAGAGGGAGTGAACTCAAATCAAAAGACGTGATCTTGTTACTGTATGGCTTGATATTGTCCCTCTACAAAGAGCTAGTTGGCGCTAATCAAACACACTGCGCCGCCGGCCTAATCACCTTGTCCTCAGAAGCCTATTGTTGTCCTGGGCAAGGCCTAGTCACAGAACAGCTGAGATGATACCCATTTTTGCAAGGAAGGAAATGGAATGAGAGGTGCATGCTTTCTCCAGCATGCACTTCATGCCTCAAGGAATTGTGCCCAACGTGGCCACAGGGCCTGACCCAGACCCGAGGGAGGCCACAGCAGTGGGGGCCGCAGTTCTGCTTGGGAAGTCAGCACAGCTGGGAGGAAGAAAGCACCAACTGGGGCTCCCCAGGTTTCTCCACACAACATTTCTGGACTCAGGCTCTTTGCTATGCTAAGTGGGCTGCCAAGTAATTGGACCTACCCTGGTGGAGGGGAGGAGACAGAAAGCTGGAAGGGCGGTAGTGAGAAAACAGGAACTCTTAAGCTGGGGATTCTAGTGGGGTGGGGGAGGGGCCCTTGCTTTCAGGCAGCTTCTGGAAACAAAGCCAAGTGGTAGGTAGATGTCTTGGCATCTTCCTTTTGGAAATGGAGTAAAACCAGCCAAGTTACCAGGAAGCTTGTGCTCTTCTTGGCAAGTCACCTGTTGGGCGTCAGTTTCTTCATCTGCAAAACCAAGAGGAAAGGTCCAACTTGGAATGAGCTCGGTCTCCACACTCCCATTGTCCTCAATTTTATCTTTCTGTAACAGCTACTGTATCCGGGGAGCTAAAAGATCCAGCTCTCTTGAGGCTCTGACTTCGTGCAAGTACAGAACTAGATTACGTTGCTTGAATCTCTCGCACTGTAGGTGGAAGCCTCCTTTTGGCCAACAGACCTATAAAGAGTGTCTGGCTAAACAATGCTTGCTTATTTAGCCATGGATTTAAGAAAGGCTGAGGAGCTGGAGATTTTTGAACTGCTACATTTTATAGCTGTTTCAGAGGCTGTCCCCTACTGTTCCTCTCTCCTTGCAAAGTTCAGAAATTCCTGTCTTTTGGGTTCCTATGGCCGAGGCCAATCAAAGGCTTTCATCAGCTTGCCATTCGATGTTGAGTGATATACTGCCACCAGTTAAAATTTGACCTACTCAGTGACCCTCTTGCAAACATTAATTGTGCAGAACATCTTTCTCCTCCAAGCAGAGTATCTTCTTGAGAAGGCCACTCATTTACTTAAGCCCAGAGTTAGTCCAATTCATCCAGCTTTCTTACAAAGCTTATCTTGTACTACTTGGTCCAAGGATTCCTGGAGAAAAGAATCACATAGGTCTAAAATAAAGGTTAGGAAGAGATTCTTTTCCATGGAGACTTGGCAAACGATCACTAAAAAGGACTGTGAGCCTCTATGACATACTTCCTTACCATAACAAAAACATAGCCCTAATCATCAGAGACTAGAAAGATGTAAAACTAAGGCTTTACTTTAGCTATGATGGATTTGGTATAAAACCTTTGATTTGCCATGGGAAAGGAACAGCAAATTTTAGAGTATGAAAACAGAAGAAGCAACGATGGGCTGTTTTTCAAATGAGTTGATGTCTAAAGGTAGGTTCTTTTTACTTAAGGAGAGAACAAACCACATTAAAGAAGCATTTCTTATCATGGAGCCAATTGTATGAAGTTTTATACAGCTTTTCTTTCAAGCTTCTAGTTGATCTTGTGCTGTTGGAGGTATTAGGAAGGCACTGTCTGGGGTGTATGAATATCTAAAAGGAGGCATTTTCTTTTTAATCAAAGTACAGAAGCAGCAAAATAGGAGAAAATGGGAATTGTGTTGGAAATTAACTAAATGAACCCAGCTAACCACAGGAATATTCTTTCAACTTTATTTGATCTACTTTACCCAGCATTTCAGTAATGTTTTGCTTTTTCAAGAAAACTTTGTAAATTGACCTGGAAATTTCAAAGACCGTGTCTGCTACATCCATGCTATGTTTGTGTACATATTACACCACAGCCAACCGAGGCTTCTTAAAATTCTCTCTTCCTTCCTGGACGATGCAGAGAAGCTTCTTTCTCCACATCAGGTACATTTCTTCTCACATCCAATTTGTGGGAAGGCAAGAGCACTGAACTTGGACTCAGATGGACTTGGGCCTGAATTCTAGTTTCACCACTTTGTTATGTGACCGAGAGCAAGTTCCTTAACGGCTCAGAACTTCATCTATCCAATGGGGGATGGGGGTCAGAATTCTTCCTGCTTTCAGAATCTGGGAAAGAACTTGTTATGAGCCTATAGTGGTCATTACTCTATGAAAAGCCAACTACAAGAGCCCATGGCAAAGCTATACCTCACTCCCAGGGGCAGGACACAGGACCTCCTACCCCGCTCCACTGTTCCTTTTCAAAGTTAAGAGAAGAGGGCCTTCCGGAAACATCCCTGTGTGGGAGGTTCTATTATCCTTGTTTCACAGTTGAGGAAATTGAGGGCCAGTGAAGTTTTGGCTTGCTAAACATCTCATGACCAGGAAGGAAGCAAGCAAAGACTAAATAAAACCCAGGTCCTCTAACTCCTGGTCTAGTCTCTCCAGCACAATCCCTGCTTCTTTAACAAACAGTGTCTTCATTCAGTTTTCAGTGAGAAATGAGCTTGGTTTTGAAATGTACCTGGCTAAAGACAATTCTCTGTGGGGAAACAGAGTAGGACTAAGGAGACAGCTTTGGTCCCTTCTTTCACATTTGGGTGATGCTGGGCAGAGGTTATCCCGTAGCTGGGCTTACCTTTCCAGGTAGCAGGCTTGTCCCCAGCTCTTTTGGAAGTCTTACATTTAGGCCAATAGTATGGACTGAAGTCACAGGGATAGGATCCCAATTCTCTCTTTCCAAGGTGGATGGAAGGACTGTGAGGGGGCATACTGTAGCTCTAGTGTGATTCCCGTTGTCTCCGGGCTAAAGTGTCCCTAAAAGGCAAACTTACTTCATGATATCTAAGCCACTCTATCCCTGAAATCTTGAAAGTGCAAATTCCATTCTCCTCATCCTCCAAGCTAACAGCTTTGTAAAAAAGTCTAACAACTTTGGGAAAAAATCGTGACTCACCTTCCAACTTGGTACACTGGTCATGTGGGTGTGAAGGAAATCACAGGGCCCACCCGTTCTCCCTCTGCAAGGAAGTCAGCAATGGCCAAGAGCCCTTTTTGGAAAACGTTGGAGAGTTGTTTTCTGTCAACACCAATCCAGTGTCAGCATGAGAAGTGGGGTTTTCCTTTGCTATCCACAGTTGTTGACTCAATTTTCTAAGAGTTACCAAGTCAAATTTAAGGAATCACTTTTTCCTAGGCTAAAGTACTGTTTGTTTGTTTAATGCATTGACATAAATCTGTTTAAGATTCAGCAAGGATTTTATTTTTCTGGCTATTTTCAAACTTGTCTTTAATACTAAGACTTTAAGATTTTTTCCCCCATGAAATCTTGCAGATACC
Organism: Orycteropus afer afer; assembly: GCF_000298275.1. Taxonomy (NCBI): domain Eukaryota; kingdom Metazoa; phylum Chordata; class Mammalia; order Tubulidentata; family Orycteropodidae; genus Orycteropus; species Orycteropus afer. Next base: position 3,676,319 of record NW_006921897.1, on the reverse strand, counting down.
TGCACGTTGCTGTTGTTAGGTGCCGTTGAGTCGTCTCCAACTCACAGTGACCCTGTGCACAGCAGAACAAAACACTGCCCAGTCCTGGGCCACCTCCACGATTCCTGCTATACCTGAGCCCATCGTTGCAGCCACTGTGTCAATTAATCTCGTTGAGGGTCTTCCCCTTTTTCACTGACCCTCCACTCTACCAAGCATCATATCCTTCTCCAGGGAATGGCTCCTTCTGACAACATGACCAAAGTAGGTGATACGAAGTCTGGCCATTCTCGCTTCCAAGGAGCATTCAGGCTGCACTTCTTCCAGGGTAAGATTTGTTAATCCTTTAAGCAGTCTGTGCTACTCTCCCCACTTCCCTTATTTATTTATTTATTTATTATTGTGATTTGGGTGAAGATTTACAGAGCAAATTCACTTTCCATACAGCAGTTCACATATACTTTGTCTCATGACATCGAC